>NC_133666.1:5840959-6140959 GCF_037893015.1 Macrotis lagotis
TTCTTGATTGCATTGCAAGTCTCCCTTTCCCCTGAAACAATGTGCTGAATTTTGCAGGGCAGTTGATTCTTGGATGCAATCCAAGGTCCTTTCCCTTCCAGAATATCCTGTTTTAGTCCTTCTGACTTGTTAATGCTGAAAATGCTAAGTCCTACTTTGTCCTCACTGTGGTTCTTTAATTTGTTTCTTTTTGACTGCAATGTTTTCCTTTAACTAAGAAATCTGAAATTTTCTTATTGTAATTCCTTGGAGTATTCACTTTGGATCTCTTTGTGGAATGATTGATGGAATTTTTTAAGGACTATTTTTTCTTCTTCTTCTAGGGTATTCGAGCACTTTTCCATGATAATTTATGACATGTTACTGTCCAAGCACTTTTTTCTGATGGTGGTTTTCAGGTAAACCAGTAATTCCTAAACTATCTCTTCTGGTTCTTTTTTTCCAGATGTCATTTTTCCTCAGAGGTACTTGTCAGCCTTATACTGTTGTTTGATGAAATCTGAGATGTGTAAATTGAAGGACTTCTCTATTCCAACTGTACATATGGGTTATTTGTGTCTGATCTCTGGTAGAGCCTTCAGAACTCATTTTAGTCTGATATACAAATGGATACGTTTGTGTCCTGACATGTCATTTTGGTCCCACTTTGAGCCAGCAGCGTCTTGTTTTTATTTTTCCAAAATACTCAATAGTCGTGTTTATCAAAACCTAAAGTTTATGGAATTCAAGAACACGGAGGACAATCTTAGTCTGGAATATTTGGGCTTGAAGGAAATTTCAGAACATAGAATTCAGAATGTCAGAACTAGGAGCTCACTTAGAATAGGCATTTTCTGAGTTGTGTGGAATTATCAAATCAAGGTGAGATAGATACTAGAATTTGTTATGACAGCATTGGGAAGGATTGTAGTAGATAGACTGTGAGAGATGTCTAGATCCTAAGAAGAGAAATTTCCAGAGTCAGTGGGATCCTCAACTGAGAAGGTCAGGACTGGTAGGATCCATAGAGCAGAGAATGGCAGTAGGAAGAGAAAAAGGGGCATTAAAACCAGGAGAGTCTTTATAACACAGAATGTCAGAAGGGCCTTGAAGGCAGACAATGTCAGAACTGGGGTTTCTGGGAAGTGTTAAATAGTCAGTTCTGGCAAACCAAACAATGTGGCTAGGAACGAAGCTGCTTGGGTATGTGCTCAGTGGACCAAAGTATAGGCAAGAAGCCACTGTAACCTTTTGTAATAGTTTATTTAATCATATCAATATATTTTATATCAGACACGATAATGGTACATTAATGAAAATGGAGGTCTTTCAATACCTAGATAATTTTGCAAGGTGCCAAGACAATTCTGCCTCTTCTGTAAAGTGATAAGGAAAAAATATAAAAACCTGTAATATCCTGAAATCTCTTCTTCACTGGGCCAGTTCTTGATAGTCCCCTAAATGGTAATGATTGTGGAGTATTTTAGGGAAAAGAATAGATGTCAAGTTGTTGGAAGTAAAAAAAAATGCTGGATTTGTAATTTGAAGTTATTATACTGATAAGGTAGAAGAGAAGTGTATTGAAAGCAAACAGAATTGAAAAATCGATAAAAGAATAAAAGGAACATCATATATCTGAGTAAGCTATGTCCTTCAAAGCTCACACTTCTGTTCTTAAAAGATGGTAATCTGGGGTAGTGGAAGGGAATATTGAAGAAGTATATTCCTTGTTATAAGAGAAGTCATCAATGCAAACTAACAGAATGTTTTTCCCAGAGTTCTTATTGTTGCTAACTATTTTCCCCTCTGTACTATTCCCCCACCCCCATTTATTCTATTCTCTTTCTCCATCTTGTCCCTCTTCTGAAGTGTTTTGTACCTGACTACTCCCTCCCACGGTCTTCTCTCCCTTCTCTCACCTCCCCATTTATTCCATCCCCTTCCCCTCCTACTCTCATCTAGGGTAAGATAGATTTCTATATCCAATTGATTGTGTATGTTATTCTTTCTCTGAGGCAGTTGTGATGAGAGTAAAGCTCATTCACTCATCCCCCTTAGCTCCCCGCTTCCATTGCACTGCAAAAGCTTTTTCTTGTCTCTTTTATTGTGAATTAACCCCTTTCTACCTTCCCCTTCTTATCTCCAGTGTTTTATTATATTATCCCTTCATAGTCAACTCTCACCTTTGCCTTGTCTATATATTCTCCTTTAGACTGCCCTAATAAATGGGAAAGTTCAGATGAGTTATCAGTATCCTTTTCCCATGCAGGAATATAAACAGTTCAACAATCTTAATTCCCTTATGATTTGCCTCTCCTCTTTCTCTTTTTATGTTTCACAATTTATCAATTGGTGAATGGTGTATTTTTTTATAAATTTGACTCAGTTCTCTACATGTTTTAGAAATATGTCCTTTGTTAGAAACACTAGTTGTAAAAATTGGTTCCTAATTTACTACAGTCCTCTTAATCTTGGTTGCAGTGGTTTTTGTGTGTGCAAAACCTTTTTAATTTAATGCAATCAAAATCAAGTTGGTCATAAATTTCTCCCCTTTTCATAGATCTGACAGGTAAACTATTCCTTGTTCTCCTAATTGGCTTATAATATCACCTTTTATGTCTAAATACTGCACCGTTGGTCTATTCTGACTTTTGTTTTTTTAATAAGATATTTCACATTATCTTCTATTTTTTCATCCTTTTGATTTTGTTTTATTATTTCTTGATGTCTCATGGAGACATTAGCAACTAGACTTTAGAGAAGAAAAGGAAAGACTCGCATGAACGAATGCTGAGTGAGGTATACACACTAACTACAAAATTATCAGATGATCATCCATAATGGATGCAGCTCCACTTAGCAGTTCAGAGATCAAGGACAATCTTGAGAGATTTGCTTTGGATTATGCCATCCACATCCAGAGGAAAAAGCTATGGAGTCTCAGTGTAGAACAAAGCATCTGATGTTCACTTTTTAAAAACTTCTTTTATGTTTTTCTTTTCTTTCTCATGGATTTTTCCCCTAACATTTCCTCATTCATAACATGACTATAAGAGAATTATGTTAAATAAGATTTTACATATACAACTTTTACCAGATTGTTCAGAACCATGGGGAGGAGGATGGAGGAGTGGTGGAGAAAAATGTGGAACTTGGAAATTTGCAGGTATTTGAAAAAAATAAAGAAAATTTCAAAAACCTCTGAAGACCTTGTTATCTATATAGCTAAGAAACTGTTGTTGATGTCACAAAAAACTTGTAATTTCTTTGTCAGCTTCTTACCTAAAAACCTGTTTGTCCTTTCTTATAAATCTCTAAAAATCTCTAGATATAATTTCCCCCCTTAATAATCATAGGGCCTTGAAGTCAGAAACCTCTGAAACTTTTAACACCATTATCTTAAATAGTCTGTGAATGATTTCACTAAGGAACCTTAAGGTCCCATGGCCTCAGTTTAAATAGTTTCAGTTGAACTGTATTCTAAACTGTAAATCTGCTAAAAGCCCAGTCTCGTGTGTACCTATGAACCTGAGGTGATGTCACAATGGTTCCTTCAGGTCTTCATGAATAGTTGGAGGAGGGTCTCCTGAAATTCAGGCCTCTTAAGGCCTTATCAGCTCTCTTCCAAGGATCTGTTAGAGATTTCAGTTCCTGAAAGCTCCCTAGGCCTTGAGCAGGGGGTGATCTCACCTAGGCCTCATCAGTTTCCTGAGCCTCAGAAACTCCTACCATTACAGTGGGGCCTTGTCCTTTTGGGATAATCTCAGTCCTATGGAGGTGTTAGCTGTTCTTAGCTTACAAGATTGTCCTTGACCTCACAGTGGTTTGTCATATTGCTAATCCATGGTTATCCTTGAAATCACAGTGAGAAGCAGTGTTTACCTTTAAATTCTCCAAAGGCCGTGACAGTTCTATAGCTAAGAAGCTGCTGTTGATGTCACACAGGATTCTTCTCATCTATATGCCTCAGTTTCCCCTGGAGTCACAGTATCGTGTTTCTTGGCCTCTAAAATATCTGAAGGCCTTTTCAGCTACATACCTAAAAACCACTTTATTATTTCACCCAGGTCTCCTTCATGTGGCAAGAAATCAATTTCCCCCTTTTGTAATCAGAAACCTCTAAAGGACCTGTCTGCTCCAGGTTTGGGGCTGTGTGTGATCTAACATTGCCTCAGTGCTCTGTTTTTCCTGTATTAACTCAAAGGGCTCATGGTCTAACATCTCTGAGGACCTTTCAGCTAAATGACTGTGAAGCTGCTGCTCATCTCAGCCAGGTCCTGTCAGCTCCTTTGGCCTCATTTTTCCCTTTAGTAATCTGAAGTTTATGTAGTCCCAAATCGCTAAACCTTAGAACCTGTTGGTGATTTCACACAGGTTCCCATCAGTTCTCTAGCCCTCAAGTTCTTCTGCAGTAATTAGAAGACTTAGAAGTCTATCACCTCTGAAAACCTTTTAGGCTGAGGCTACAACCCTATGCTTGATCACAGCCTGCTTTTTTCATTTCACTAGTCCTCAGTTTCCCCTGAAGTCAGGGGACTCTCTGAGGAGTCTTTGCCTCTAAAACCTCTGAAGGCCTTGTCAGTTATATACCTATGGGCCTGGGGTTGATGTCACAGTCGTTTCCAGCTCCTTATGCCTCAATTTCCACTCAGTAGGGGTGGGTTGACCTCCAAAACCTCCAAGGCCTTGTCAACTGTATATGTAAAAACCTGTTTGTCCATTCACAGAAATCTCTAAAGGTCTCTAGAAATCAGTTTAACCCTTAATAGTCAATGTGTGGGGACTGGGGGCCAAGATGGCGGAGAGAAGACAGGCACAGTTCTAAAGTCTCCTGATCTCTTCCCCATCTATCACATGAAACAAACCTCTTAAAAGAAATACGAACCAGGAAACCCAGAAAGAAAAGCCAGGAGAGGAAAATCTACCTCAGGATTTGTCTCCCGCAGCAGCCTTGGCTGAGTACCGGCAGGTGAGTCTGAGCTCCCAGGGAAGATCAGCCAGACCAACAGCTGAATCGGAACCGGGAGTCTGAGGGCCCGAGAGCCGGACCTGCTGGATCAGTGGTGGGGCTCGACGAAGGGGGCTTGGGTCCGCCGGGAAGCAGAGGCGCTGGTGTTGGGGCTGTCCCCCTGGAGCTTGGGGAAGGGGCTGCGGGGAGAGGTCTGGTGCAGGACAGCTGCGGACACCATCCCGGGGCTCCTCAGCTCTGAGAAACTCTGAGCCCACGCCTCCATTGCACTGAGGCCTCTTCTCAAACAAATGCAAATTATTTCTGCCTCAGGCCCAGGTGTGTGAGCAAAAGAACCAGCCCAGCTGAGGAATCACCTCAGGCCAGGGTAAAGCCCACCATTGATTGAAGGCAAAAGAATTCAATAGCTCCAATTCCCTCCCTCAAGCAAAGGGAGAAGGCCTCGCAACCAAGGCCACAGACACCCCAGAGAGGGCAACCAGCACCTCCTACTGGCCAGCCAGAGAAACTGCACTCAGTAAAGCCTTTAGAGATCCCAAGCCCAGGTGAACCAGCCTCCCCCAACTCAAGGTCTTAGCATAATGAAGAAGGGTCGCGGAAAGGTGGATCCATAGAAAAATTCCTGGAAGGGAAAGACCCCAACCCAGAGAGACCTGGAACCTCTGAGGAGAATACAATCTGGTCTCCAGCACAGAAAGATTTCCTTGAAGAAATAAGGAAGGAGTTTAAAAATCAACTGGAAAATTTGGGGGAGACAATTAATACCTTGCAAAATGAGAATAATTCTCTCAGATCCTCAAATGAGCAAATGCAAAAAGAAATTAATTCTCTCAAAACCTCAATTGGTCAAATGGAAAGCTCTTTCAAAAGTAGAATCGACCAATTGGAAAAGGTTAATGAAGAAAACTCCTCCCCCCCCAAAAAGAATGGAGTCTACAGAAACTAATGACTCCAAGAGACAGCAAGAGTCAGTTAAACAAAATCAAAAAATAGAAAAAAATAGAAGCAAATGTGAAATACCTCGTCAACAAAACCACTGACCTCAAGAATAGATCAAGGAGGGGGAACCTGAAAATTATAGGACTTCCTGAAAACATTGAAGAGAAAAAAAGCCTGGACTTAATATTACAGGATCTAGTGATGGAAAACTGCCCTGACATCATGGAATCGGAGGGCAAAGTAGTTATTGAAAGAGTACATCGATCTCCACCAGAAAAAGATCCTAAAATGAAAACACCAAGGAATGTTGTTGCCAAACTCCAGAACTATCAGATAAAAGAGAAAATCGTGCAAGCAGCCAGGAAGAAACAATTTAAATATCAAGGAGCCACAGTAAGGATCACGCAGGACCTGGCTGCATCAACTTTAAGGGATCGAAGGGCCTGGAACGAGATATTTTGAAGAGCACGGGAGCTTGGAATGCAGCCAAGAATCTACTTCCCTGCAAAGCTGAGCCTTCTCTTCCAAGGAAAAAGATGGACATTTAACGAAATGGACGAATTCCAAAAATTTCTGATGAAAAGATCAAAGCTAAACAGAAAATTTGGATATCAAACAGGAGGTTCAAGAGACACATGAAAAGGTAAAAAAAAAAGGGGGGGTGGTAAAAGGAAAAAAACGCACTCCAGCAAGTTGAAACTGGCTATATCCCAGCATGGGGGGGGGGGTAGAGACTCTCATAAATCCTGAGAATCCTGAGAAATGTAACTCTAACAGAGAGAATATACCTAGCCAGAAATGCTGGACATCCATGACCTATCCATGAGACTGATATCTAATGGGATGTAACTGGCTTTAACTCCACTGGGGAGAAAGACTCTAATAACTCTCAGGAATTTGGACTCTATTCAACAGAATATACTGAATTAGAAGGGACAGACACTCAGAATTTTCTATGACTTAGATAGAATGATCTAAAAAAAAATACACTACCTCCCTAAAAAGGGGACAGGAAAGAGATGGGAGGAGGGAGGGGATTGAATGGGACAAATGTCATTACACTACGAGGTACAAAAAACCTATGGTAATACGGGGGAGGAGAAACACCTGAATCTTCTTCTCATCCAACTTCGCTTAAAGTTAACCTACACATACTCAGTTAACTTATAAAACATCTAACCTTTCAAGAAGTAAAAGGGGAAAAGGGGAGGGGGGACAGAGAAAGGGAAGGGGAGTGGAGGAAATAAGGGGAAATAACAAAAGGAAGGGAAGGGAACAGGGAAAGGGGAAAGAAAGGGGAGGGAGCGATATAGGAGGGCAAACACAGTGAAGGGGGTGGTATTCAAAAACAAAATACTGGGGAATATGGATAAAAGGGGGGGAAAGGGGGAAAAATACAAACAGAGGGAAGATAGCACAGAGGGCAATAAAGAATTAGTAATCATAACCTTAAATGTGAATGGGATGAACTCTCCCTTAAAACGTAAGCAAATAGCAGAGTGGATTAAAAACCAGAATCCTACAATATGCTGCTTACAAGAAACTCATTTGAAGCAGAGAGATACATATAGAGTAAAGGTAAAAGGTTGGAGCAAAATATATTTTGAATCAGCTGAAGTAAAAAAAGCAGGGGTAGCAATCCTTATCTCAGACAAAGCAGCAGCAAAAATAGATAGCGTTAAAAGAGATAAGGAAGGAAACTTTATCCTCCTAAAAGGTACCATAGACAATAAAGTCATTTCATTATTGAATATATATGCACCCAGTGGGACAGCACCCAAATACTTAGAGGAGAAGCTGAAAGAATTACAGGAAGACATAGACAGCAAAACTCTACTAGTAGGAGACCTCAACCTCCCGCTATCAGATCTAGATAACTCAAATCATAAAACAAACAAGAAAGAAATTAGGGAGGTAAATAGATTGTTAGAAAAATTAGATATGGTAGACGTATGGAGGAAACTGAATGGGGATAGGAAGGAATATACCTTTTTCTCTGCAGTACATGGAACTTATACAAAAATTGACCATGTACTAGGACATAAAAACCTAACGATCAACTGCAGAAAGGCAGAAATAGTGAAGACATCTCTCTCAGATCACAATGCAATAAAAGTCATATGCAATACTGGGCCAAGGAGATATAGACCCAGAGCAAATTGGAAACTGAATAACCTCATCTTAAAAAATGAGTGGACCAAAAAACCAATTATAGAAAGGATTAACCATTTTATCCTAGATAATGATAATAATGAAACAACATAACAAAACCTATGGGATTCATTCAAAGCAACTCTCAGGGGATATATTATAGCTCCAAATGCTTATATGAATAAATCGGAGAAAGAGGAAATCAATGAACTAAACATGCAACTAAAAAAATTAGAGAAAGAACAAATCAAAAATCCCCAATCAAATACCAAATTAGAAATTTTAAAAATCAAAGGGGAAATTAATAAAATTGAAAGCAAAAAAACTATTGAATTAATAAATAAAACCAAAAGTTGGTATTATGAAAAAACCAATAAAATTGATAAACCTCTGGTCAATTTGATTAAAAAAAGAAAGAAGAAAACCAAATTGCTAGTATTATAAATGAAAAAGGTGAACTCACCACCAATGAGGAGGAAATTAAAGTAATAATTCGAAATTATTTTGCCCAACTTTATGCCAATAAATTTGATAATCTAAGTGAAATGGATGAATATTTGCAAAAATATAAGTTGCCCAGGTTAAATGAAGAAGAGATTAAATACCTGAGCAACCCTATCTCAGAAAAAGAAATTCAACAAGCCATTAGTGAACTCCCTAAAAAAAATCTCCAGGGCCTGATGGATTCACAAGTGAATTCTCCAAACATTTAAGGAACAATTGGTTCCAATCCTATATAAACTCTTTGGAAAAATAGGGAAAGATGGAACTCTGCCTAACTCTTTCTATGAAACCAATATGGTACTGTTACCTAAACCAGGAAGAGTTAAAACAGAGAAAGAAAATTATAGACCTATTTCCCTCATGAATATAGATGCAAAAATCCTAAATAAAATCTTATCAAAATGACTACAACAAGTCATCACTAGGATAATACATTATGATCAAGTAGGTTGCTTCAATATTAGGAAAACTGTTAGTATACTCAATTATATCAATAACAATCCTATCAGAAACCATACGATCATATCAATAGATGCTGAAAAAGCTTTTGACAAAATACAGCATCCATTCCTATTAAAAACACTAGAGAGTGTAGGAATAAATGGACTGTTCCTTAAAATAATTAGCAGTATCTATCTGAAACCATCAACAAGCATTTTATTCAATGGGGAGAGGCTAGAGGCATTCCCAGTAAGATCAGGGGTGAAACAAGGGTGCCCATTATCACCACTACTATTCAATATTGTATTAGAAATGTTAGCATCAGCAATTAGAGAAGAAAAAGGAATTAAAGGAATTAGAACTGGGAAGGAAGAGACAAAACTCTCACTACTCGCAGATGACATGATGGTCTACCTAGAGAATCCCAAGAAATCATCTAAAAAACTACTGGAAACAATTAGCAATTTTAGCAAAGTTGCAGGTTATAAAATAAACCCCCATAAATCCTCAACTTTCCTATATATGACTAGCAAGAAACAGCAGGAAGAGCTAGAAAGAGAAATTCCTTTCAAAGTAACCTCAGACAGTGTAAAATACTTGGGAGTCTATTTGCCAAGACAGACTCAGAATCTTTTTGAAAACAATTATAAAACACTTCTCACACAAATTAAATCAGATTTAAATAACTGGGCAAATATCAACTGCTCATGGATAGGTAGAACTAATATAATAAAAATGACAACTCTAACCAAAACTAAACTATCTGTTTAGTGCCCTACCAATCAAAATTCCAAAAAATTACTTTAATGAGCTAGAAAAAATTGTAAGTAAATTCATATGGAGAAATAAAAAGTCAAGAATTGCCAGGAGCTTAATGAAAAAAAATGCAAACGAAGGTGGCTTAGCACTACCAGATCTAAAATTATATTATAAAGCATCAGTCATCAAAACTGTTTGGTATTGGCTAAGAAATAGAGTGGTGGACCAGGGGAATAGACTAGGTGTAAAAGCAGGAGAGGATTATAGTAATCTGCTGTTTGATAAACCGAAAGAGTCAGGCCACTGGGATAAAAACTCCCTCTTTGATAAAAACTGCTGGGATAATTGGAAGTTAGTATGGAAGAAACTTAGATTAGACCAACACCTCACACCCTTTACCAAGATAAGATCCAAATGGTTACAGGGCATAGACATAAAAAACAATACTATAAGCAAATTAGAAGATCAAGGACTAGTCTACCTGTCAGATCTATGGAAAGGGGAACAGTTTATGACTAAGGAAGAGTTGGAGAACATCACTAAAAACCAATTAGATGATTTCGATTACATTAAATTAAAAAGTTTTTGCACAGGTAAAACCAATGTAATCAAAATCCAAAGAAAAGTAGTAAATTGGGAAACAATCTTTACAACTAATGATTCTGACAAAGGACTCATTTCTAAAATATACAGAGAACTGAGTCATATTTTTAAAACAAAAAGCCATTCCCCAGTTGACAAATGGTCAAAGGATATGCAAAGGCAATTTACAGATGAGGAGATCAAAGCAATCCATAGCCATATGAAAAAATGCTCTAAATCATAAATTAGAGAAATGCAAATTAACGCTTCTCTGAGGTACCACCTCACACCTCTCAGATTGGCCAGTATTACCAGGAAGGATAATGATCATTGTTGGAAGGGATGTGGGAAATCTGGGACACTATTACACTGTTGGTGGAGCTGTGAACTCATCCAACCCTTCTGGAGAGCTATTTGGAACTATGCCCAAAGGGCAACAAAAATGTGCATACCCTTTGACCCAGCAATACCACTACTGGGTCTATACCCTGAAGAGATGAGGAAAAAGGGTAAAAACATTACTTGTACAAAAATATTTATAGCAGCCCTGTTTGTGGTGGCAAAGAATTGGAAATCCTGTAAATGTCCTTCAATTGGGGAATGGTTTAGCAAACTGTGGTATATGTATGTCATGGAATACTATTGTTCTATTAGAAATCAGGAGGGACTGGATTTCAGGGAAACCTGGAGGGATTTGCATGAACTGATGCTGAGTGAGATGAGCAGAACCAGAAAAACACTGTACACCCTAACAGCAACATGGGAGTGATGTTCAACCTTGAAGGACTTGCTCATTCCATCAGCGCAACAATTGGGAACAATTTTTGGCTGTCTGCAAAGGAGAGTACCATCTGTATCCAGATAAGGAGCTGTGGAGTTTGAACAAAGAACAAGGACTATTCCATTTAATTCGGAAAAAAAAAACCCAGATGTCTTATGGTTTGATCTGGTTACCTCTGAGAATTCTGTTCTCTTTAAGGATATGATTTCTCTCTCATCACACCCAATTTGGATCGAGGTACAACATGGAAACAAAGTAAAGACTGACAGAGTGCTATCTGTGGGGTGGGGGGTGGGGGGGGAGTGAAGCAAGATTGGGGGAAAACTGTAAAACTCAAATAATATCTTTAATAAAAATTTAAAAAAAATAGTCAATGTGTGTTGAAGTCAGAAAGCACTGAAGCCCTTATCACCACAGGTCCTTTCATATTCCTAGGCTTTAAGTTAACTACTATCATAGTTGAGGAGTGTCCTGAATTCCAAATCCTCTGAAGGCCTTTTCTCCTCTTTTCCTCAGACTCTGTGGGTAATGTCACAATGGTCCCTTCATATCCTTAGTCCTTAGCTTTCCCTATAGTTATGGGGAAGAGTGGTTTCATGAACTCTACTGCTGCTTGATCTCTGGTCACCCTCATACCTAAGAGCCTGTGGTGATGTCCCAATGGTTCTTTCAGGTTTCTATGTCTCAGATGAGCCTTTATGAACAGTTGGAAGAAGATCTCCTGGAATGTCAGTCCTCTGAAATCTTTTCTGGTTTTTCCCCAAGGAACCTGTTGGAGGTCTCACACAGCTTCCTAGGCTTCAGTTTCCCAGTTATTTTCAGGAAGCATTGTGGATGTCACTCAGGTAGTACCTCCAGGTCCCTGGGTCTAAATGTCTCAAGAAGTCACAATGAAGAGGGATCATGGCCTCAAAACTGTCTGAAGGTCTTGTCAGCTATAAACCTAAACAGCTCTTGGAGATGTCACAAAGCTTACTTCAGGACCCTCGCTCTCAGCTTCTCTGCAGTCACCACTGTGGGCAACCTCAAACTTTGAAACTGCTATACAGCTTCTCTCCTCTCAGACTGGATTAGGTTGCAGTGATCCCTTCAGTATCTTAGTCTTCCATTATCCCCTCAAACATGGGCAAGGAGAAGCTGCATGAGTTTTAAGTACTCTAAACCTTTCCTCATCTTCACCTCTTCAAGCCTGTGGTAATGACACAATGGTTCCTTCAGGGCTCTAGGCCACGGGTTGCCCTTGATGAACCCTTGGAGTGGGTCTCCTGTAATCTCATACCTCTGAAAGTCTTATGAGCTCTACACCAAGGACCCTGTGGGTGACATCACAGAGGTCCTGCCAGGTCCCTAGGCCTCAGTTTCCCCTTTTTGATTAGAACTAGCCCATTAAATATTTTGAAGTCCTTCATGCTAATTCCTAGGATGCTGTGGGTGATCTCAGCCAGGTGGCTTCAGTTCCCTAGGCCTCACTTTCCCCTTTTTTATTAGAAGTGTCAATACTTCAAGGACCCAGAAATACTTTCACTTCTCTATCTAAGAGACTGTGGGTGATCTCACCTAGTTCTCCTCTGTTCCCTAGGCCTCAGAGAGCCCTACAATCACAGTAGTTGAGGGTAGCGCTTTTTGTTTGGAAACTTGGACCTCTGAAGATTTGGTCAGCTCCACACCAAGGATCCTGTGGGTGATCTCACACAGATCCTGTCAGTTCCTGAGGCCTCACTTTCTCCTTTTTTAAATAGAGGACATAGTACTTCAGAGCTTCTGATATTCTTTTGAATTCTACAACTAAGAGCCTATGGGTCATCTCATCCCAAGGCCTCAGGGACTTCTACAAATCACAGTGGAATGATTTTTTTTCACAATCCAAGGGCTAGGAAGACCTTCACAACTTTATTCATATCCCTGCAGTCACAATTGAGGGGTTTGCTAAACTCTAAATCAGTTGAAGAGTTTTTCTCCTCTCTACCTACGAATATTCGGGTGATGTCACAATGTTTTATTCAGGGTCCAAGGCCTCATTTTGGCCTCCATGACACTGGGAAGAGGGGTCTCTGAGAATCTCAGCCCTCTAAGGCATTATGAGCTCTAGGCCAAGGACCCTGTGGATGATCTCAGGGTTCTCTCTAGGCCACAATTTCCCCTTTACTTATCTGAAGGTGTTATAGTCATTACAACAAGTCTGAAAGTATTTTTAGGTCTACACCTGAGAACCTGTTGCTGAGTTCACAAAGGACCCTATACTTCTCTAAGCCTCAGGTTTTAATCCACTTCAGTTGAAAGCTCGATGTCCAAAACTTCTGACCACTTTGTTCCCTGTATACATAGCTGTCTCTGCGGGATTGAAACTGGTGACCTCAATTTTCTAAGCCTCAGTTTCCCTTTCTATTCCAGGAGTTGTGATGTGTTTTGGAATCAAAGATCCTTGAAGGCCTTGTAAGCTCTTAGAGCTACTATGCTCTGCTTGAGTGATCTCACTTGAGTTTCTTCATATGCCTAGTCCTCAGTTTCACCTGATGTCACAGTGAAGAGGTCTCTCTCATCTCTCTCTCTGTCTCTCTGTTTGTGTCTCTGTAACAGTTTGAAGGGCTCACAGAATAACATCTCTTGAGGGTCTTTATGGCAAAACACCTAAGATTCTGGTGCTCATCTTGCCAGTCTTGTCAGCTCCTTAGACCTCCCTTTCCCTTTTAGTAATCTGAAACCTATGTAGGCCAACACCTCTGAAACTGCAAACCTAAAAAAATGGTTGGTGATTTCACAGGGGTCCCTTCAGTTCCCTAAGCCTCAGGATGCCCTGCCATAATTAGAAGACCCTAATGTTCCAAACCTCTGAACACCTTGTCACCTCTATGCCTAAGAACCTGTGAGTGAGCTAAACCAGGTCCCTTCAATTCTCTAAGCCTGTTTCCCCTTCAAATACAGTGTTGTGTGGTTTGACTTGGAAGCAAAGGCCTCCTAAGACCCCTTCATCTCTAGCCTTACAAAACTAACTATCCCCTCACTGCTTTCTTAATTTCCCTGATCTGCAGTTTAACCTGATGTCACTATGAGATGCTATGCTGGTTTCAACACTTTGGAAGGCATTGTCACCTATATCCCTGACAACCTCTTGGTGGCATCACGCAGGTTTCTTCAGGTCCTTATGCCTCACTGTTCCTTCAGTCACAGGAGGAGGTGACTTGCCCTCCAAAATTTCTGAAGGTTTTTTCATCTCCGTAACTAAAAATCAGCTTGTCATTTCATACAGGACCCTTCACGTCCCTATAAATCAGTTTTTCCTTTTCAATAATCAGAAAGCCATGGCGTCAAAAACCTCTGAATCCTTGGGACCATTTAGCCCTGGCTTCCACTTGAGTGATCTGACACAGGACCCTTCAGATTCCTATGTTTCACATTTGAGTCACCTTGACAGTGACATTTGAAGGGTGTCTTAATTTCTAAATAGACTTAAGGCCTTGTCTCCTCTCTCCCTTAGATCCCAAAGTGATGTCCCGATGGTCCCATCAGCCCCTTAGTTCTCTGCTTTCCCTACTATCATTGGGCAGGAGTCATTCCTAAACTCTAAGGTCTCTGAATCCATTGTGAACTTTGTAACGAAGAGCCTGTCACAATGGTTCCTTCAGTGTTCCAAGCCTCAGACTGGCTACCCGGTGCAGTCAGCGGAGAGTCTCCCATAAACTCAGACCTCTGAATGTCTTAGTAGTTGTCTACCAACAGGTGATGACACAGGTCCTCTCAACTCTTCCTTTTGTAATCAGAAGAGCTCATACTTCAAAAATTCTGAAATCCCATAGAACTCCGTACTTAAATAAATATGGCGGGTTTCACTTAGGTCTCTTCAGTTCCCTGGACCTCTGGTACTCCCTAAAATCATAATGGGGGGATAATTTCTTTTTTCCATACTCTAAGTCCTCTGAATCACTTTGTGGGTGAGCTCAAACAGGTTCTTTCATTTTCCCAAATTTAGCTTTCCTGAAGTAATTCAGAGGGTTCATAGTCTAAAATTTCTGATGGCCTTTTCTGCAAACTATCTAAAAACTTTTGCTTATCTCACTCAGGTCTTGTCAGCTCCCTAGGTCTCATTTTCTCATGTATATCCTAAAGGCTATGTAGTCTAAAACCTCTGAAGGATTTTCATTTCTAAACCTCTGAACACCTTGACACCTCTATTCTGAAGAAGCTGTGGGTGAGCTAAACCAGGTCATTTCATGTCTCTAGGCCTCAGTTTCTCCTTTTATTACAGTGGGTTGTGATCTGTTTGGAAATCAAAGTCTCTAAAGGCCTTGTCAATACTAGGCTTACAACCCTCTTCTTGATCTCCCTAGTATTTCTTCTTATTCCCTTGGTCCTTCATTTCTGCTACAGTCACAGTGAAATGTCTGAAGGCCTTATCAGAAATATACCTAAGAATCTGTTGTGGTCATCACACAGGTTCTTTCAGGTTCATAGGCTTAAATTTCCCATGAAGTCACATTGAGGACCACCCCAAACTTTAAAACCCCGTTAGGACTTCTCTCCTCTCAGACTGGATTAGGTTCCAGTGATCCCTTCAGCATCTTAGTCTTCCATTATCCCCTCAAACATGGGCAAGGAGCAGTTGCATGAATTCTAAGGACTCTGAATCTTTGCTCATCTTCATCCCTTCAAGCCTGTGGTAATGACACAATGGTTCCTTCAGGGATCGAAGACATGGGGTGCCCTTGAGGAACAGTTGGAGTGGGTCTCCTATAATCTCATACTTCTGAAAGTCTGATCATGTCTACACCAAGGACCCTGTTGGTGATCCCACAGAGGTCCTGTCAGCTCCCTAGGCCTCAGTTTCCCCTTTTATGATTAGAACTGCTAGTATTTCAAATACTCTAAAGTCCTTTCTTCTATATTCCTAAGAACCTGTGGGAGATCTCACTCAGGTCTCTTCAGTTCCCTGGACCATCCCTTAAAATAACAGTGGGTTTGGGATTCCTTTTTGAAATCTTAATTCCTGTGATGGGAATGTAAGATCTATGCTCAGACCCCTGTATGTGATCTCACTCAGGTCCCCTCATTGCCCCTAGGTTTCTGCTTTCCCTGTATAATTTCCAAAGGCTCATAGTCTAAAGGCTCTGAAGGACTTTTCAGCTAGGTGCCCAAGAAACTTTTGTGTATCTCAACAAGATCCTGTCAGCTTCCTGTAATCCTGATGGGACTTTCAACTTTATACCTAAGACCCTGATCCTTATCTAAACCGAGTCCCTTCAGTTCCCTAAGCCTCTGTTTGGCCCTGAATCACAGTGGGCTTTCATGTATTTTGGAATTAAAGTCTTCAGAAGACTTTGTCAGCTCTTGGCTGAATGATCTCATGCTGTGTTCTTCATTTATAGTCTTCCTTTTCCCCATGTCACTGTGAGGGGTTGTCTTTACCTCTAAAATGTCTGAAGGTCTTCTCAGTATATGTCTGATACCTTTTTATTGATGTGACACAACTTTCTTCAGGACCCTATGTCTCAATTTCTCCTGAAGTCATAGAAGGGAGTTTCTTGGCATCTAAATGCGCTGAAGGTCTATTCAGCTATACCAAAATACAAGTTTTCCATTTCACATAGGTCTTCCCAGCTCCCTAGGTCTCTGTTACCCCTTTTTGATTAGAAGGGCAAGCATTTCAAATAGTTTGAAGTCCTTTCAACTATTTACCTAAGACATAGTGGGTGATGTCACCCAGGTCTCTTCAGCTCCCTAGGTCTCAGTTTCCCCTTTTTATTAGAAGTGCTAATACTTCAACAAGTCTGAAATCTGTTCATATCTATACCTAAGAGACTGTGGGTGATCTCAACCAGGTCTCTTCAGCTCTCTGAGACTGCCTTTTTAAATTAGAAGGGCTAATACTTCAATGGACTTGAAATCCTCTTCTCATCTATATGTAAGGGATTCTGGGTGCTCTCCCCCAGGTGTTTTCTGTTCCTAGGCCTCAAATACCCCTATTGTCACAATTGTGGGGTCAGGTTTTTATTTGGAATCTTGGTCCTCTTAAGTCTTTATCACCTCTATACCAAAGTCCTGTCTGCTCCTGAAGCCTCAATTTTCCTTATTTTAGTTAGATGCCATAGTGTATCCGAGTCTGTATTATATTTTTGAGCTCTTTACCTAAGAGACTGTGGGTCTTACCCAGGTCTCTGCAGTTCCCTAGGCCTCAGGTACCTCTTCAAATCACAGTGGGGTATGGGTCATTGTTTTTGGAATCTAGGATCCTCAGAAGACCTTCATACCCTTATTCTCCAAATGCATGTGAATAATTTCACCCAGTTCCCAAGTTTCAGGTTCTCTGCAGTCAGAGTTGTGGGGTTTACTAAAATCTAAATAAGGTGAAGGCTTTTTCTCTGCCATACCTAAGGACATTTGGGTAAGGAAACAAGGTTTTATTAAGGATTCAAGGCCTCTTGAACTCCTGGGTGAGATCACCCACAGTTTGTTAGATATACCTTCAGATTAGTCTTAATGACACTAAAGAGAGAGAGGTCTCTTGGAATTTCAGTGCTCTGAAGGTCTTATGAGCTAGGTCAAGGACTCTAAATTATTTAAAGTGATCCTTTAAGCTCTCTAGGCCTCAGTTTCCCCCCATAGTAATCAAAAGGCTATGAAGTCTAACATTTCTGAAGATATTTTCAGTTCTATGCCTCAGAAGGTGTTGGTGATTTCACACAAGTCCCTTCAGTTATCTAAGTCTCAGGTTGTCTTGTACTAATTTGAATACCCAGATGTCTAAAACCTCTGAACATCTTGTCACCTCTATATGAAAGTACCAAAGATATCATGGCTTTAGGTCTCAGTTTCCCTTTCATTACAGTGGGTCTGGTGTGTTTTTGAGTGAAAGCCTCTGAAGGCCTTGTCAGTGCTAGGCCTACAAACCTCTTCTTGATCTCATTCATGTTTCTTTTTATCCCCAGTCCTCAGTTTTCCCTAAAGTCACAGTGAGAAGGTGTCTTGTCATCTATATACCTATGGCCCTGCTTTTGATGGCACACAGGTTTCTTCAGGTACCTTTTGCTCATGTCCTCTACAGTCACCATTGATGGAGAATTTCCCTCTAATACTTCTGAAGACCTTCTCAGCTAAATACCTAAACATCTCTTTGTTAGTTCACATAGATCTCTTCAGGTCCCTTCAAATCAGTTTCCCCCTTAATAATCAGAAGTTCTTAGAGTCAGAAAATTATGAAGTCCTTGCTACCTTCCTCCCTAATAGCCTAGGAATGATCTCACAGCACCTTTCAGGCCCCTAGACCTCAGTTTCCCTTAATCACAACGGTGTGTGTTATATCTCAGGATCCAGCCCCTGAAGGCATTGTTAGCTTTAAGTCTACCACCCCTCTGTTTGATCTCACACTGGTTTCCTCATTTGGCTATTCCACAATTTTTCCTACATTCCCAGTGAGATGTCTTGGCCTCTAAAACCTCTCAAGGTCCTGGTAGCTATATACTTACAAAGCTGTTGTTGATGTCCCACAGGTTTCTTTGGGTCCCTTTTCCTCAATTTTCTGTGCAGTCTCACTAAGTAGTATCTTGGCCTGTAACATCGTTGAAGGCCTTCTCGGCTGTATACCTAAAAAGTTGCTGTTGATGTCATACAGCTTTCTTCAAGTCCCTATTCCTAAATTTTTAATGAAGTCACAATGGGACCTGTCTTGTCCTCTCAAGGGTCTGATGGTCTTGTCAGCTATATATCTAATAATCTGTTTGCCATGTCACACAGGGCTCATAATGTCCCTACAATCCAGTTTCCCCTTAATAATCAAAAGACAGACCATGCAGTCAGAAACTCCTGATGGTCTTGTCTCCTCTATACCATAGAGTTTCTGGGTTATTCCCTTCAGTTCTCTAATCCTCAGGTTCCCCTACAATTACAGTGATGTGTGGTACAGCTTGGAATAAAAGACCTCTGAATGCCTTGTCTTCTCTCAGTGTACAATTCTTTAATTGACCTCGTACTGATTTCTTTCTCCTGCTAGAATTCTTTCTCCCTGAATTCACACAATTCTTAACTTTAGAATTGGGACCCTATGTTTAATCTCACACAGGTTCCTTCCTTTCCTCAGCCCTTGATTTTACCTGTAATAAATTTAAGGCCTCATACTTTAAAATCTCTGAGGGCCTTTTATGCTATTTATAAAATTCTATTGCTCATCTCACATAGCTCCTGCCTTTTCCTAGGCCTCGGTTTTCCCTTTTTAATTAGAATGGCTAATACTTCATAGACTCTGAAGCCCTTTTCAACTCTATACCTAACAAACTGTAGGTGATCTCATCCAGGTGTACAGGAGAATGCTGATCCTCTCTGTATTCACTGGAATGAGAAGGCATTTCCTGAAACAAGCCCCACAAGAAAAAAGACTAACTGCCCCTGGTGAAATAAGCACTCATACTTATCCATTTCCCAAAGTTTTTCTCCATGTTAGAGGAAGAAGACTGTAGCCAGAGCTCACCCATCTGGGATCCAGACTTTATGGCTTTCTCTTCTCAAGCTAGTCAGCTAGGAATTCAAACAGCCATCAACCCCACTCCTGTGGCCAGTACTGTGTCATCCAATGGGAGCCCTTCCTCTCTGGAGCAGTCAGTTGGAGAATGCTTGAGTCCTGCCTCTGAAGTCTCTTTAGGATTTGAAGGGAAACATGGAGAGAAGAGAAAAATGAATGTTCTTCATTCCCTGGAAGAGGTCACAAGACCCAGAGTTGTGGGGGATATTCCCATTGAGTTGATCAGTGAGGCCATGTCCACCATTACAAACTCAGCTGCAATGCAGGGACCAGAGACCAACTTTCTATCAGCACATTCAGCCTGGGAGTCTTCTGATCTTGTAGAAAGTTAATTATGTTCTGGATGTTCACTCCATTTCTTTCACACTTCCCCAGATAAGTCCATTGAAGAGGACACTGTCCAGGCAGACTGTATTAAGGGGGTGGTTTTTCACTATCCCATCAGTTTCCATGGGGTTTGGAAAACTCACTTCTCAAACAGAAAAGGTGTTTCCCCCTACCAGTCCCAGAGTACAAGGGGGGAGGTCTGAAATGGAGGGTGACTTTTGGGGGTAGGTGGGGATTGGGCTGCAGGATGGTGGGAGGAGCAATATCATTCCCTGACTTCATGTCAAGGATGAGCAGCAGGGGGGATTGTAGGGGGTCTGGGGACGGGGGTTTTCAGACTTCCAGCATCATCTCTAACCCTCTTCCTCCTTGTCCTTGATTCCATTCTGACTCTGATACCAGGCTGGCCCTGTGGTGCCTAAATTCCAAGAACTGCCCACTCCCACCACCACCTCCAAAATATCTGCATATTTCTCTTGGTCTCTGTCTCTGTGTGTGTCTCAAATTCACACCCACTCTTATAGACTGATGAGTCTTCCTTGATGTCCAGAGAGAATGGCAGTCTGTCTGACTCTCAGAAGTAAAGTGGGAAAAAGAAAATCAATATCACGATTTTTAATTTGAAGATTATTAACAGTTAATAAACTAAATAACCATTGTTCAGGCCATCAAGAGCCTTGTCCTCTGAGAGCTGCTAAGATGTTGACTGGAAAATGAGAGATCTTTGATGAGTTCTTGAAGTGATGCAGTTGATGTGGTCACAAATTTCCAATATACAGAATATATATGAGTGCAGTAAGAGAAGTAGAGGTCATGGTAGAGGAGGGGGAAAAGATTACTTGGTTGGGGAAATTCATGTAGGTTTTTCAGAGATGGTGTTTGGGGCTGACCTTTGAAGGATGGATAGAAGGACAGAAGGTAGAGAGGAGGGAAATGTATTCTAAGTTCCAGAGGTAGGAATAGTGTTGGAACCTGTTAGGGAAATGTGAAGGGGAATCTTAGGAGAAAGATTCCAAGGCTGCAAAGGTGGAACACTGTAAAGAGGCTCTAAGGTCAAGTTGATAATTTGGTCTTTATATTGTAGACAGTGAAGAATCACTGATTAATAAATAATTGTTGACTGACTGAGTTAATACTTAAGGGAATGATTTGATTCCAGGGAAAATGTAGCCAATTAAAGGTTTGGGGTTTGGCTGCAACATGAAAGACTTCATTTAAGACCAACTCTGACCCAGAAGAAATGTAGAAACAAAAAAGGTTTATTCAAGTATTGCAAAAAATAAAAAGGCAGTTGGAAGTGACTGATCCCTAAGCAACCTAAACAACCTATGGCCCCATGAGAGGTTGAGCCATAAGGAAAGGTATAGGAACATGAGAGATTACCCGGGGGAATCACTTCAACAGAAATAAAAAATCTTTTCAAAATTGGAGGTGTCCCAAAATGAAATACAAATGTTTGTGATGTGATGAGTTCCACTACTTCAAACATAGATTGGATAATGAATGGATGAAAAGCATTTATTAAAATCCTACCAGGAATTCATGACAAACTGTAGGCTGGACTAGAATACTCCTGTACTTTTTTATGGTTCTTATTCAAATTTTCTCTGGGTGAATTTCAGAATACTTCTTTGATTTCATTTTTTCTTTCATTATCCTAGAAAGAGAGAAAAGTTTTCCAGGAAGACCACATAAGCAGGGGTGGAATGAATAGCCCTGATCTTCACTAGGTGGTCCTTGCAGTATCCTTGCCAGAAGTGGCTCTGGACTCTAGCTGCTTGTCCACTTGAGCTACTTCAGGGTCCTCTGATGTCTTGGACAACATCTGCTAGGGATGTCGGGATTACAATTCTTTCCTCTACTCTTTCAGTCACTTCCACTGAACACTAAGGGGACTATGAGTCATGAGCTTCCGGCTTGCAGAAGAAAGGCTACAGATATTTCAACTTGCATCTTCAGCTTTCTTCTGGGTCTCACCTATACTCCTTAATTAAACTGCTACCTTCAGAACTACCTGCAATTCAGCATTGACCAGAAGTGTTGCCTGTAGTGATGCTTTCCCTGCCAAAGAAGGGCATTTAACATTTAACATATTAACATTTAACACGTTTAACATATTAACATATCAGTATTGTAGATAAAGTCACAGATGATTCATTTGTCAAATTGTCAGGTGACATGAAGTGGATGAGGTAGTTGACCCATTGGATCAAAGAATCAGGATCCTGAAAGATCTTGATAGCCCAGAGAGATGGACTCAATGGGTTAAGGTTGTATTTAATAGAGGTAAATTCTATTAAAATTCTACTCTTAGCTTTTTAAAAAAATCCCTCTCAAGTACAGGAGTACACCTGGCTATGAGAAAGCTAGAAGGAACTTCCCAGGGCAGAACCCAGATGGCAAAGCAGAGAAAATACTCAGCTGACTTCTCCAAACATTCCTTTCTAAACAACCTTAGATTAGTGCCTCAAATCAAATTCTGTTGGGACAGACCAACAACAAGGTCAGAGAGAGAGAGAGAGACGTTCTTCCAGACAAAAACAAGATAGGTTGTCAAAAGAGAGATATGTTACATGGGGGAAGAAATCAGTCAAGATTCCCTCATAGTGGAACTAGGTTCTGGAGACAGCAGCAGCAGCAGCAGCAGCAGCAGCTTTGGGAGTTCTCAAGTCAGAGATGGCAAAGGGATCTGGCAACTGGTCAGAGAGAGATTAAAGGGCATTGTGTGATATCCCTTAGAGACAGTATCAGACTTGTTTGGAAGCTGTATTGCCCATTTCTGGGCAAAAGCTGAAAGATGGACCTTCAGTGTGTAGGAATAGCAGGAACACTGAGGAGCATCTGTTTGGCAGTTCCATTGGCTATGGCCACTTCTGGATCTAAAGGAGCAGAGAGGAGCACTTCTTGTCAAGGAGGCATGAAGGCCTTGAGGGGCAGTATCACTTCTGATCCCATGGGGTTTCTGGTCTCAAGGGAGGAGAGGCCCTGAGAAGCAATATCTATTGTAATCCCAAGGGGTTAGGGACCCTTCCTAAAAACCAAAGTGCAGGCCAAGAGATTAATGATGACACCCCTCCCCAGATTACACAACTTTGGAGGCACTGAAAACTTCCAAACCTCCCAGAGCTAACTCTGCAATGCAGAAAAAGTCTGGAACCAGAAAAGAGCCCCTCCTAACCCCCCCCCCCACTGGGACCAGAGCCCAACATTAATACAAAGTTGCAAATTAAGAAATAGGGTGGAGGGGCGGCTAGGTGGCGCAGTGGATAGAGCACCGGCCCTGGAGTCAGGAGTACCTGAGTTCAAATCCGGTCTCAGACACTTCATAATGACCTAGCTGTGTGGCCTTGGGCAAGCCACTTAACCCCATTTGCCTTGCAAAAACTAAAAAAAGAAAAAGAAATAAAGAAATAGGGTGGAAAATGAGCAAACAACAACAGCATTATGGTGACAGAGAAGATCAAGATAAAAACCCAGAAGACAGTGCAATCAAAACAGCTACAAGCAAAGAAAAAAAAGTCAATTGGACATAAGCCCAACATAAATTCCCGGAAGCACTAAAAATTATTTTCAAAAGCCAATAAGTGTTGAGGAGGAAAAATTAAGTTAAGGAAATAAAGACAAATTAGGTGAGCATGGAAAATTATACCTGTCCAATCTCTGGACAAGGGAAGAATTTATGACCAAATAGAATCACAGGAAATAAAATAGCTAGTTTTGATCATAAGAAATTAAATTTTTTGCACAAACAAAACTATTACAGCCAAAATCAGAAGGAAAACAGGAAACTGGAGGGAAATTTTTTTTTGTAACAAGCTTCTCTGATAAAGGCTTCATTTCTCAAATACATAGAAAACTGAACCAAATTTAGAAAAAGAAAAGGACCATTATCCATTTCTTAAGTGGTCAAAGGATATGAAGAGGAAACCTTCAGAAAAAAATCAAAGCTATTTATATATGCTCTAAATGACTACTTATTAGCGAAGTTCAAATTAAACCATCGTAACACCTCGTGGCTATCAGTTTAGCTTTCATAACAGAAAAGGAAAATGACAAATGCTAGAAGGGGTGTGGGAAAAATTAGGATGCTAATGCAGTATAGTTTAGACATTCTAGAGAAAATTTTATAGCCCAAAGGGCTGTAATGCTGTGCATACATTCCCACTGACCCAGCAAAACTGCTATTACACCTGTATTCTTAAGTGACCAATTAGGTGGTGCAATGGATAGAGCACTGACCTTGTAGTCAGGAGGATGGGAGCTCAAATCCAGCCTCAGATACTTGATTATTAGTAGCTGTGTGACCTTGGGTGAGTTTTTAACCCTGATTGTCCCACATCCAGGACCATCTCCAGTCATCCTGATTCATATCTGGCCACTTGACTCCAATGGCTCCAGAGGAGACAGTGAGGCTGGTGACTTAGCACAGCGCCCTCACTCAAATCCAATTCATGTGCCTGTCATGGCATCGCTTCCCTGATGTGATCTTCTTTGAAAAATGAAGGACAAACATATGATTGCGATGGAATACTCTTGTGCTCCAAGAGATGATAAGCAGGTGGATTTCAGAAAAATCTGGGAAGTTACATGAAGTCATGGAAAGTAAAGTGGGCAGAATCAAGAAGACAGGGTACATAGTAACAGCAATATTGCTATGATAACAAATTGTGAACAACTTGACTACTCTGTTCAAGAGATTGATCTCAGAGAATTCCAAAGGACCAATGATAAAAAATGCTATCCCCCTCCAGAAAAAGAATGATGAACTCTGAATGCAAATTGAATTATACCTTTGAAACTTTCTCTTTCATGTTTGCTTTCTCTTTCATGTGTCTCTGTGTGTGTGTGTGTGTGTGTGTGTGTGTGTGTGTGTTTGCAACATGGCTAATATGGACATCTGTTTTGCATGATTTCACATGTATAATCCAAACCAATTTGCTTGACTTCTCAAGGAAGGAGGAGGAGTAAGAGAATTTGGAATCAAAATTTTAAATCAAAATTTTAAATCAAAATTTTAAAAAATAATTGTTAATTACAAAGATTTTCACATGTACTTGGGAAATATCTAGTGAAATAAAAATACTTTTTTATTGATATTTTATTTTATTCTTCCAATTACATGGTATGAAAGCTTTTCAATTTTCATCCACTTGCATATTTATAAGTTAAACAATTTTCTTCCACCCTCCATTCCCACCTTCCTCTCCTAAGCAATGAACAGTCTAGTGAACGTTATATATGTATATCTGTGTGTAATATGTTTACATATTGATGTTTTATCCTTCATTCTCAGAGATGACCATGACAAGCACATGAATTGGATTTGAGTGAGGGGGTGCTGAGTAAGTCACCAGCCTGTCTTTCTCCTCCAAAGTCATCTGGGTCCAGTGGCCAGATATGACTCAGGATGACTGGAGATGACCCTAGATATGAGACAATCAGTTAACTGACTTGTCCAAACTCACACAGCTAGTAAATGTCAAGTATCTGAGGTGGGAGTCGAACTCCTGTCCTCTTGACTCCAAGACTCTATTCACTGCACCACCTAGTTGCCCTGTTTACATATGTATGAGGAATTAGGACTAAGGGAGAAGAAAGAAAACCATGAGATAGGAAGGGAAAACATTAGAGAATTTTTTTTTTAAATGAACATAGTGTTCATTCATATTCTGTGGCTTTTTTGTGGGTTTTTTTTTTTTTTTTTGGTTTGGATATGGATGGTAAGGTCTCCCAGGAGTGTCAAAGATCTCTGAATTGTTGAGAGGAGCTGCATCCATCATAGTTGATCAATTCACAGTGTTGTTCATGTCAACAATGTCCTCTTGATTCTGCTCCCTTTACTTAGCATCAGTTCATATAATGCTTTCCGTGCTTCTCTAGATTCCGATCATTCATGGTTTCTTATTGGACTCCATAACATTCATATATCATAGCTTGTTCAGTCATTCCCCATTGATGGACATCCCCTCAATTTCTAATTCTTTGCCACTACAAAAGGAGCTGCTATAAATTAAAAAAACTTCTTTATAAAAAAAGTCAGCATTTTCATGGTGACCGAATAAGAGTGAGTCGACTATGTGACAGGTGGGCAAAAATAGCCATATGATCCTGGGATCGTGTTTACACTGAGAGACTTGCTTTCTATAACAAGGCAATAAAAAGATCATTTCAATGAATTCTTTCCTATCCCCCCCCCAAGATAGATAGCCTCTGAAGCATAGTGATCAGCTCTGGGCACCACTGCTTTAGAAGGATTATAGGTAAGCTGAAGATGGAGGTAGAAGACAAAGAGCACATGAAAGATCCATGACACTTGAGACTTAACAAGTATTTGGGAACTAAATTATCTTCTAATACTTAAAGGATCTCCCTGTAGAAGAGGGAATGGATTGGTTTTGTTTGGGCCCTAAAACACTTACTTATCTGAAAACTGTTCCCAAACACCAATAGAAAGACTATAAATTCCTTGAGCATAGGGATTGCTTTAAAGAGGAGCTAAATAAATCCTCCCAATTGAATTTAAGTTGGGTTGAAGGTTCTAGGAAAGGAAAGTCTGTCAGGGAAAGTTCAATTGCCTGAAGTTGAAAAAACAAAAGGAGGATGTCACTTAGTCTTCAGTTTTGTAGCCGGGGACTCCCGTTATGATACAGGATAGAGTACATATCCCCAAATGTCTTCCACGTAAATTTTTTGATTTTATGAATAAATGATTGAGTTAAAAAATGAATGAAATGTGGAAAGCTAGAAACATTCTTAGGGAGAATAAAGCCTATACCATATCAAAATGGATATGCCTTTCAACCTTCCTCACATGAACACACACACAGAACACACACACACACACACACACACACACACACACACACACACACGTACATTTTTAAAAACAGGGGAAATTAGGCAAAATTAATATTACATGGTGCTTTAAATGGTAAAATATAATAATTCATGATGTAGAAACACGAAGGGTGGGAGAGGGAAAGAAAATGTAAAGGAGGAGGGGGAGTTGAGGAATAATCTCAAAGCTTCTGAACTTTGAGCACCAGCAGGGCAGGTTGAGTCTCTCCCTTCTCTCACAACCGAGGCTTCCATGAATTGTTGCCTAGGGAACACAGTTAAAACTCAGAGCTGATGACTGTGATCTCTAGGGCAACTATGTTTTACACTAATCTTTAATCTGATCGCCTTGACTAGAAGGACCTTGGCAAAGATAGAGCGAAAAAAAAGTGTATTTATGGTTCTTTCCCCAAATCAGTGAAGGAAGGAAAATCTAATGTGGCACAGGATCCCATGTGCAGGACTTTAATTTTATTGGGGCAACTGGGGCTTTGCCCAAGGGTGAGCCCACGGGGAGGATACTACCTCCCCATAGTGGGTCTGTTGCCTGCCATGGTCATGCCAGCTTCGCTGAACACCCAAGTCTCTTTGCCTTCTCAGATCTCTGTTCCCTCATTGCTCCTCCTTCCATCTCTTGCCTTTCCTTTCACTGTCTCTTCCTTGGTGTTGCTGAGTTACAGTCCAGAAGTCCTCAGCCACTTTGTTGAGTCTGGTACTGGACAATAGGGCTCAGGAATCACTGTCCTCTGAGCTTCCCTGCTCTTCAATTGAATTTGTCAAGAGATAAGACAGGTAAGTTGTGACTCGGGCCATCTGCATCGTCTCTTACCTAGGCTACTGCTCAAGTCAGTCCTATATAGACACACACAGCAATGACCTTGAGAATATGGAGAAGGCAAAGATTCTAGTGAATGCCCAGTCAGAGCAATGTTTCTGACTTCAAGGCCACCTGATTATTAAGGGGAAAACTGATTTGTAGAGAACTGAGGAGACCTGTGCAAAATGACCAACAGGTTTTAAGGAATATAGCTGAAAAAGACTACAGAGAATTAGAGGCCAAGACATGCCCTACCTTAAACTGAAGGGGAAATTGAGGCATAGGGACCTGAAGAAATCTGTGTCACATCAAGATCAGGTTCTTAGGTATATAGATGAATAGGCCTTCAGAGATTTTAGAGGCCAATACACCTCCTGTGACTTCAGGGGAAATGGTGGACTAGGGAAATAAAGAAACTAGGGTGAGAGCAAGGTAGAGTTGTGGGTGTAGAGCCACCAAGGCCTTCAGAGGCCTTAGATCCATAGACGCACTACACACCCTTGTGAGTTAAGGGGAAATTGAGACTTAAAGAATTGAAGGGAACTGTTTTAGCTCACTCACAGATTCTTAGGTTTACAAATGACAAGGCATTCAGAGGTTTTGGACTTCTACGCTTCCTAAATACTTCAGGGGAACCTGAAGAGAAGAGAACCGCAAGGTCCTCTGTAACGTCACCAGTAGATTATTAGGTGAAGAGCTGAAAATACCTTAAGAGGTTGGGAATACATAGATTTTGGATTACTAAAGTGGAAAATGAGGCCTAGGCTGATGGGAAAACATAAGCGAGGTGAGAAAGAGATTCTTTGGCATTTAGCTGAAAAGGCCCTCAGAGATTTTGGACTATGAGGCCCTCAAATTCCCAGGATCAACAGTGACATTCTCTTGTACATAGAGCTGAAAAGACGTCTGGGTGTTGAAGGACTAGGCCTTCCTTATTATTCTGGAATTAGACTATAATTCAAATTTTTATGGATGTATGTTTTAAATTATGGAAAGAAAGAACTGTTAATTGCACAAATACCTTGTAGTTACATAAAAAACAACAAGGAGGAGGAAATTAAAGTAATAATTCAGATTCATTCTGCTCAGCTGTCTGCTAAGACATTTGCCAATCTAAGTGAAGTGGAGGAAGAGTTACAAAAATATAAGGTCCCCAGACGAACAGAAGAGGAAATAAAATACTTAACTGCATTTCGAGAAAAGAAATTGAAGAAACCATCAATAACCTGCCTAAGAAATAATCTCCAGGGCCAGATGGATTTACAAGTACATTTTAGCAAACATTTAGGGAACAATTAATTGCAATGTTATGTAAGGAATTGTTAAAAATAGTAGAAGGAGTGCTGCCCAAGTTTTTCTTTGACATCAATATGGTGTCACTGTGACTGCATAAGATTTGAAACATAGAGACCTGAAGAAACTGGCGTGACATCAAGCACAGGGTTGAAGACCTAAAGCTGAGAAGGTCTTCAGAGGCCTTTAATACTGAGACACGACACCCTGCACTGTGATTGAAGGGGAAACTGAGACTTAGTCAATTGCAGGCAACTGTTTTACATCACCCACAGACTCTTCAGTGCAGAGGTGACAAAGCATTAAGAAGTTTTGGACTCCTAGGCCTTGTCAATACTGCAGGAGAACCTGAGGCTTAGATCGCAGAAGGCACCTCTATGAAACAATCAACATTTTCTTAGGCATACGGCTGAAAATATGCTCAGATATTTTGTACCACATGGCCTTCAGATAATTAATACAGAAAACAAGACCTAGGGAGATGGCAGGACCTGAGTGAGATCAGCAGGGAATCCTGAGGCCTGTAGCTGAAAAGACCCTCAGAGAGTTTTAGACAATGAGTCCTTTGAATTACTATGGGAAAAACTGAGGCCGGAGGAAATGAAAGAACGTGTATGAGATCACCCACGGGGTCTTAGCCTAGAGCTGGTAAGGTCTCTACCTAGATTCCAGAAAAGAAGCCAGGGTCGGTGTGATTGTAGGGGTACCTGCAGCCTAGGCGACTGTGATGGTTAGTGTGAAAAAGAGCAAGTTGGAATATTACAATAAAATACACCTCGACTTTGTTTATGTTTTAAGTTGAGCAACTTGATTTATAATGGAGTACAGAGATGCAGTTGTATGAAGCTTCTCTGGAAGTGGTTGTAGACATTTTGCAAACAGGGCATTCTGTTTCGACTGTTGAGCTTAGTAAAAAGCAAAAACCAAGAAGGCCTTGGATCCAGAAACCTGTAGAGGCTTTGCCAGCCTTATCCCTTCACAGGCTGTGTGAGTGAGTGCACACACAGGCCCCTTCAGGCCCCAGCATCTCAGGGTGCCTGCAGTTACAGCTGAGGGGTGTCCTATGCTCCAATTCCTCCAAAGGCCACATCTCCTCATTTCCCCAGAGCCCGTGGGGAATGCCACAACGGCCCCTTCGGGTCCTTCGTCCCCGGTTCTCCCCACACCCCTAGCGGAGCACCAGGCTCGTGAACTCTCCCTCTGGTGGGCCCTCCGTCATCCTTATACCTAAGAGCCTATGGTGATTCACGAGGCTTCCTTCCAGGTTCTAGGTGGGCCTTCATGGACAGGAGGAAGAGGGATCTGGAATCTGAGGCCTCTGAAGCTTTCATCAGCTCTACACCAAGGACACTGTGAGTGATGCCAGAGAGGTCGGGGAGTTTCCTAGGCCTGAGCGTGCCCCCTTTTCAGTAGAAGGGTTGCTACTTTCAAGACTTTTAAGGACTTTTCACTGCTAACCCTAAGACAGTGTGGGCGACCTAGCCCCAATCTCTTCAGTTTGCTAGGCCTACAATCCCAGTGGGGGGTGGGTTTGGGGCTTGGAATCCAAGTCCTCTGAAGACCTTGTCAGCCTGGAGGCTTCAGACCCTGTGTGTGATCGCACACACAGCTTCCTTCTTTTCAGGTGCTCTTGTCCCCAGGTCCTCTCAGCGCCCTAGGCCTCAGTTTCCCCTTCAGTCATCTGAAGCCTGTGTGGTGCAAACCCTGTGGAGGCAGTGTCAGCTGCATCCTAAGCCCGTGGAGGTGAGGTCAGCCCGGTCCCTGCAGTGCCCTGAGCCTCGGTCTGCCTGCGGGACAGGGCACAGCCTCCCGGGGCCTTGCTCCGGCTGCCAGTGCCGATGTGCCCCGGTGCCCCCCGCTCCCGGGCCCCGCGCCCCCGCTCCCGGGACCCCCCGCTCCCGGGACCCCCCGCCCCCGCTCCCGGGCCCCAGAAGGCACAGTCAGGAGGTTCTTGGCCTCTCGGGCCTGTGCCAGCTGCAGAGAGGGCAGCCGGGGCACGGGCAAGTGGAGCCGGACTTCCGCCGCCAGCCCTGGGTGCTGCTCGGGGACGCCCCGGGGCGAGGCGAGGCCCCCCGGGGACTGAGCCAGCTGCGAGCCCGGGGACAGGAGGAAGCAGGCCCGAGGGGCCCGGGAGCGGCCTCCCTCCCCGCGCCGCCTCAGAGCCCTGCGGCCCGGGGTTCCCGGGGGTCCCGGGGGCCTGGGCGGTCCGGGGTTCCCGGGGGGCCCGGGGGGCCCGGGGGGCCCGGGGGGCCCGGGGGGCCCGGGAGCTGCTTCGGGACCTGGCACTCGGCGCGTGCTCGCGGACCCAGGGCAGGGGCTGCGGCAGGAGGGAAGGCACGGGAGGCTTCGGGCACCCCGGCCTGGGCTGCGCCCGGGCCTCCTTCCGCACCCCCTTGGGGAGCCCCGGCCGCCCCGCCCCCTGGCCGCCCCGCCCCGGCTGCCCCGCCCCCGACCGCCCCGCTCGCCCCGCCCCCTGGCTGCCCCGCCCCCGGCCGCCCCGCCCCCTGACCGCCCCGCCCCGACCGCCCCCGCTCGCCCCGCCCCCGACCGCCCCGCCCCGGATGCCCCGCCCCCTGGCTGCCCCGCCCCGGCTGCCCCGCCCCCGACCGCCCCGCTCGCCCCGCCCCCTGGCTGCCCCGCCCCCGACCGCCCCGGCCGCAGCCAGGCCCACTTCCGGAGCCGGGCTGCCCTTCTTCCGCCCCAGGGGTGCGGCCCACTCCTCCCAGCATCCCCTTGGGCCCCAGCATCCCCTTCTGCTTCCTGCTCGGCGGGGCCGCGGCGGGGCCGCTCGGAGCCCGTGCAGCCGCGTCTGGGCCATGGCTTCCCGGCCCCCGGCCCCGCGCTCCCGCCTGACCTGGCCGGCCTTCCGCGCGGTGCGCGCCGCGCTGCGCTTCCGCTACCGGCACGTCCTGGGCCTGTCCGAGTTCGCGCAGCGCCTGCAGGCCGAGGCGCAGAGCGCGCGGGGCCCGGGGCCCAGCCCGGCCGGGGCGCAGGGAGACTGGCAGCTCCTGCGGAGCGGGGACCCCGGGGCCTTCCAGCGCTTCGTGGCCCGCTGCGCGGTGTGCGTGCCCGCGGATGGCCTGCCCCGCCCCGGGCCTCTCACCTTCCAGCAGGTCAGGAGCCCCCGGGTGCCCCGGGGCCGGCGCGGCCCGGCTCTGCCTCCCGGACCCCTGCGGGGCGCGGGCCGGACGGGGCCCGGGGAGCCGGGCCGGGGCCCGGCCGCCTCCTCCCCCCGAGCCTGGGGCCAGGCCCGGCCCCCCGCAGGCCCTCTTCTGCCCCTTCTCGTGCCCCCGGCCCCCTTCCCCCACCCGAGCCCGGCCAGGCCGGCCTTCCTGGAGCTCCCGGCCCCCCTCTCTGGGCCCTTCCTGTCCAGGCCGCCTGCCCAGCGGTCCTCTGGGGCCCCCGCCCCGGCCCCTCCCCGGGGGTGGCACCCCGGCCCTCCTCTCTCTCATCGGGCATCTCCCCTGGCCATGGCTGCCTTCCCTCCTCTTCCAGGGCTTTGGTTTGGGCAAGGCAGCGGGGTGACTTGCCCGAGGCCACACGGCTGGGGCATTGGGAAGGGTCTGAGGCCGCCTTAAAACTCGGGGCTCCTGACTGCGGGGCTGGTGCTTTATCTGCGGTGCCCCCTGGGGGCCCCCCTCTTCCTTTCGAGGATCCCGGAACCTTTCAGCTCGGAGACTAGCGTGTTACACGGGTCTTCTGTCTTCCCCCTTACACGGGAAAACAACGTCAACATTCCGCTCTTTTTTCTTGAGGGACACTTTATTCTTATGTATGGTCAGTAAAAGGAAGGCTTCTGTGCCCCAACATTTCATAGAAATGACAGTGACCAGGAAGATGTGTTACTATCACGTGTTTATTCCAATATGATCAGCTGTAGGGCAGTGCAACGTAGAATGATTCCGTGTATTCCAACACAAATTTTACTGACCCTCTACCCTATAGCATCCTATAAAAGACACTGAATATTACAGGGTTATGGAAAGTGAATTTGCAATTAGGGAAACCCTTGACTCCTATTAACATTATTTTGATTTGCAATTTTAATTTTTCAAAAGTTAAACAGGATGTTGAGGAATTGAACAACCACAGACTGTGTTCCAAGTACACTCACATTTGCAGTGAATTTACTATGGCCCTCATACTGGGAAGTATTATGAAAAATACTAAGGGTTCATTGTTCTGTTAGAAAAACAAAGGGTAATTAACATCCACATTTTTCTGATATAATACAATCTAACTCTACATCTAGACTGTACTTACTAACTCTGTTACCTTGGAGAAGTCATTTGACCACTGCTGGTCTCAGTTTTGTGACTTGTAAAGTAAAGAAATTGGACTATTCTACCATTGAAGCCCCTTTGCAGAATGTCAATGAAGTGGATAAGTCATCTCATCCCACCTGTTCCTCCTGACCAAGAATCCATGCTACCATCTCCCTAACAAGTGGTTACCTCCTCTTTTCTGGAAAACTGGGAATTGGACTCCCACCCATTGGTCTAATTGGTTCTCTTTACATCAAACTTCAACTTGCCCTTAAAAAAAGTTTTAACACTCATTTTTAAAACTTTGAGCTTTGAATTTTCTGTTCTTTTCCCCCTATCCCAGCTTGTTGAGAAAGCAAGTAATGTGATACAAGTTAAAAATGTATAGTCATGTAAAACATTTTTGTAACACTCTTAATTGTGGGGGGGGGGAATAGAACATCCCTACTCCCTCCAAAAAGTAATTCAAAAAATACAATGTTTAAAAAAAAGTATGCTTCAATCTGTATTCAGACACCGTCTGCTTTCTCTGGGAAAGGATAGCATTCTTCATCGTAAGTCCTTCAGTATTATTTTGGGTGTCCATTGCTGCGAAAACCAAACTCATCCACATAATATCCAAAGTCTTTCTGGGTTTTTCTCAGACCCTCCTGCTCATCCTTTCCTATAGTAGAAGGCTCCCCAGTTCTTAAAGACATCACTTTGAACTATATCATCTCCTCAAGCAATCAATTACCCAATGTCCCCTTTCCCTCTCCCAGCTAGCCTCTTGGGAAACTCTTGCCACATTCTTTTCTCAACACTTTGCAGGACAGCCTTGGACCTCATCACTGACTGATAGTGTTCTCTCCAAAGTTATCAGTGATCTCATTATGGCCATGTCTGGTAGTCTTTTCTAACTCCTCCTTTTTGATCTTTGTTTTATTGGACACTGTTGACCACCCTCTGCTTTCTCCAGTTTTTATTTAAAAAAACAACCCTCTCCTGGTTGTCTTCTTACTTTTCTGACCATTTCTTCTCTGGATATTTTGCTGGTTCTTCCTTCAGGGCATGCCTCCTGTGTGTATGTACTCCAGAGCCTTGTCCTAGGCCCTCTTCCCCCATTTCTTTTTTTTAGATTTTTTTTTTGCAAGGCAATGGGGTTAAAGTGGTTTACCTAAGGCCACACAGCTAGGTAATTATTAAGTTTCTGAGGCCAGATTTGAACTCAGGTACTCCTGACCCCAGGGCCAGCACTCGATTATCCACTATGCCATCTAGCAGTCCCTATTCTCTCATTTGTTGACCCCATCCTCTCCTAGCACTAAATATTCAAGTGCCAGTCTTCCTGCTGAGATCATCAATCTTTGCCTATTGAACCTTTCAGATTGGATGTCCCAGAGACATCTCAAGCTCCTGTCCAGAATAGAACTCCTTATCTTTTCCACCAAAACTCACCTCTTTCTGTTGTGGTTTTTTTTTTTTTGCAAGGCAAATGGAGTTAAGTGACTTGCCCAAGGCCACACAGCTAGATAATTATTAAGTGTCTGACTCCCGATTTGAACCCAGGTACTCCTGACTCCAAGGCCAGTTCTTTATCCACTACGCCACCTAGCCACCCCTCTGTTGTGGGTTTTACAGTTCTTCTAGCATGCCAGGTTTATAATCTTGGCATTGCTTAGCTCACATATCTCAATTGCCTGATCCCACCATTCCCACCTTTACAGCATCTTTCCAAGTTTGTATTTGCAGAGCCGTGACCTCTTCCCTGAGCTACTGTAGTAACCTAATTTATCTCCCTGCCTTACGTTCCTCCTCCTCTGTATCCTTTTCCACAAAGCCCCCCATGTGGTTTTCCATGGGCTCAGATCTGACTTTAGCATGCACCTTCTCTATAGTCTAGAAGCTCCCTAGTGCCTCCCACTGCCCTAATAGGGAAAATGCAAACTCCTTTGTTGAGCTTTTCAGATCTTCCCCCCGGCTCAATATTCATTGCTTCTGTTCCCCTACTTTGCAGTACTATTGAACAAACCTCCTCTTCTTTGTTTGCCCCAGCATTCCATTTCCCTTCTCTGAGACTTTGAATTGGCTATTATGTTCAAGGCCTGGAATATTTTCCTTCTTCACCTTTATCTCATTCCTTCCCTTGTTTCCTTCAAGATATACCTCAAACAGAAATTTGTCCAGGAAATCTTTCCAATTCTCCTTGCTACTGATTAGTGAACTTCACTCTCAATCTACCTTTTTTTAAATTCCTTTTTGTTTATTCCCCATCTCCCCCACCACAAGGTAAGGGTAGGGATCCTATCACACTCCATTAAAATGTGAGACTTTAGGGGTGGCTAGGTGACACTGTACAGAACACCAGCCTTGGAGTCAGGAGTACCTGAGTTCAAATCCGGCCTCAGACACTTAATAATTACCTAGCTGTGTGGCCTTGGGCAAGCCACTTGACCCCATTTACCTTGCTTAACCTAAAAAAATAGAAGTTAAAAAAAGTGAGATCCTTGAATACATTCAAGGCTTTTTATTTGATCAACTCCTCTTTTGTTAAATCTCCCTTCAAGGTCACATGATTTAAGATTCTTCTAGCCTGGAGCCCTGCCTATAGGAACATATGGTTGAACATATTTTCGAATTGGCTCTCCCCTTTGAGTAGCTTTGAGATATTTGACCCTGAGATCATTTTATGAACCTTATTTAGAAAGTTGGAGAAATCTGCCATGAGTAATTTTGAATTTTTTCTTTCCTTAGCTGTCTTCCCAGAAGGAGGTGGTTGCCAGAATTGTGCAGAGGATTTGTGAAAAGAAAAAAAAGAATATTCTGACTTTGGGTTACAAACTGTTAGAGGAAAACAGAATGCAATCTCCAGTCATGTTTACCACAAACGTCTACAAGTATCACTCCAACATAGTAACGGAAACAATTAGTGACAGTGCCCTGTGGGAGAGGCTTCTGAGTAGGATAGGAGATGATGGGATGATGTATATGTTAGAGCACTGTTCCCTTTTCATGATGATAATTCCAGGCAATGCTTTGCAGATCTCTGGGCTACCTTTCAATGAACTCTCCAAAGATCCTGACTCTCCCTCTGAGTTCCTACGTAGAAAACACCCAAAGCAGAAGAAACCAGATGCCTTGCCTGACAATGTCAGAAAGAATTCCTTCCACAGAAACCGCTTGCTTGAATCAGGTCTGAGAAAAGAGATGCTCAGATGCAAAGACAAGTCGTTAACAGTTACTGCAGGTCAAAGCCAGAGTAAAGCAGAGGATCTGAGAGACGGACCTCTTCAGGACAGACTTGAGGATTGCTGTGGGCCTCAGCAGGGATCTAAAGCTGACCAAGTAGGAGAACAAGCCAGACCCCATTCAGTGCCATCCATGATGGCTCTGTTACCTAGAAAGCAAAGGCAGGATGAAGAAGAAAGTGAGGTTTCAACAAAGAGGCCAAAGCAAGAAGAGTGCTTGAGAGCATAAGCCAAAGAGCAGTTGACATCTCCTCTTGTAGGCATTTCTCCAATGGGAAATCTACATTTGAGGAAGATGCTGTGGGAAGGGAGGTTTCCTTGAAACCAAGGGTGGCCTCCCCCCTTTGAAACATAATGATAGAAATTTAACATATCACAGGTCTTCAGTGGTCAAATCTACTCCTGAAGGTCAAACAAATCTGAGAAGGTTTGCATGGAGGGACCAAAGAAAGCAATGCCATCTTCTCCTATTTGTAGTCACTAGGGAACCAGCCACCAGAGAGATTGACAGATCCCTTTGGTTTCAATGAGTGCATTAACAGGAAATGTTTCTTATATTCTGACTACCACTTTAGAGAAGATTTGCCTACATCATTTCTGCCCTATCATCTACAGGATTCACCTTGTGATTGTCAGACTGTTTGAAATCATCTTTGAAGCCATTGTGTTGAGCAGAAGGGTGACCAACAGCATCCTGGATCTGTAGTTTGGGCCCTAAGGCTCAATAGGGTACTTCCCCTCCATCCTATGGAACTCCCCACTAGGTTGTCTCTTCCAAAATTGGAATGCATTTGGCTTCCAAGACCTTAAGAAAGAGATGCCATTCCCTTAATATGTAGACATATCTGTATGAAGTGGAAGTAAAAAGTTTAGGATTATGGTTTCCTTTGTTTTTGTCTGTATGTTCTCCGTGGGTACTAAAAGCTGAGTCACCTTGAAACCTGCAGGGATTCCTATCTTTGTTCTTCTATCAGTCCTATTAAGTATTAAGTCTCTCTGTATCTTGTAGGTTAATTTTTGAGCTGTGGCTGAGTGCAGCTAAAGAAAGAAGTCATTAGTTGTAGAGGCAAGTTTGGGGCTGTGCCAGTGAAAGTTCCAAGGCTTCAGAATTGGGTTGGCACTTAACCCTTTCCTGGTTCAGGAAAAGCAAGCAAACCTTTGTGCAATGTAACTTTTTTTTAATTGATATGTATACTGTGTTTTTTTTTAGTTTTGTTTTTTTAGGTTTTTGCAAGGCAAATGGGGTTAAGTGGCTTGCCCAAGGCCACACAGCTAGGTAATTATTAAGGGTCTGAAGATGGATTTGAACTCTGGTACTCCTGACTCCAGGGCCAGTGCTGTATCCACTGCACCATCTAGCCACCCCTTGTAAATGTTAAGGTGGAAATTTTGTTCTCTGTATTTGAATCATAAGAAATGTCTTGGGCAGCTAGGTGGTGCAGTGGATACAGCACTGCCCCTGGAGTCAGGAGTACCTGGGTTCAAATTTGGCCTCACTTAATAATTACCTAGCTGTGTGGCCTTGGGCAAGCCACTTAACCCCATTTGCCTTGCAAAAACCTAAGGAAAAAAATGTCTTACTCTTAACCATATGAGATGACTTTACTTAAGGCCAGAACTGGACTCTAACTTGAATAGACCAAGTTTTGTAAGCTGTTGAAGGATTTTCACAAGGTTAAAATTATTTTTAAAGGTTTATACTGGAAGAAAATTCACTTAGCGTTATTTGGTCATCACTGCTGAATATGATGAGATTTTTAATGGAGTTAGTTGAAGTTATAGTATTGAAATGTTTAAAATTGGGAATTGTAAAAAGAAAAAAGAAAACTTGGTAATATAAAAGGGTATTTCTAGAGATCATTTTCACAGCTGGACTCTGAAAGCATTCTTTACTGTATTTGCCTGTGTTAAATGAAGTAAATGGGAGACCTGTGTAAGGCAATTTGGAAATACATTCAATTGGATTGAAGCAAATCATTTTACTAGCTATGATGATTTGCAAGCATAATTTAAGAAAGTTGTTTCCTCAGTTATTGTTACTGATTGTTTTAATATTGTTGGTTATTTCTTTAATATCAAGATAAATTTTCAAGTGTGTTTAAGGAAAATACTTTTAGCTAGTTTATTGCAATAATAATCTGCCTTTGATAATACTTAATTGCTTAGTGAGATTTTGGGATTCTGAATATTGTTTTTAGAATTTCATTCTCCGGTTTCTCGTGCCTTTGGACCACCCTTCAGTAGTTGTGTTGAGAGAAACAGCTCAACAAGCAGCTCAGCAGAAGCTCAAGAACTGATCTGAGGCTCATGATCTTGCTGTTTGATCTAAATTTGTTATCTGGAATGAGAACGTGTGTAGCTGTGCCTGGAAATTAAGAGTCATCTGGAAGATGTTCTCATTGGTTAAAGGGGTTTTGGGAGCAGGGTTTTATACAACCCAAGCTTTTTTTGTTGTTATTAAGCATCTTCAAACAAGAGCATTTGTGCAGTATGGATAACTTGTGATTTTCTGTGATAAACCCTTGCTGTTGTCAGTGTGAAATTAAAGATACTGAATATTTGATCCTTGTGAGCTGAATTCATCTGAAGCTCTTGTTACTGGATCGTGCTATTGAAGATATGATGGGACTGTTAACTGGTATTATTTTGAGTCTTCTTCTAGGTAGGATCACCAAGGAGTGCTTCTAAGCCAGTGATCCACAATGCCTGCAGCTCGATGGGGTTTTACATGCTTACATTGCATGTGAGGTTCTCATGGGAAAGTCTGAGAGAACAAAATACAGGCTGAGGTAGGAGTGTTGTGACTCAGTTTCCCCAACATGGCATTTACAATATCCCACATGAGTAATTTTAAGCTTACCTTAGTGCAGTTTGCCATCTACATAATCTTTGTGGGCAATTGACAAATAAATATGGGGACATTTCCCCTAATGTCCTTATTCTTGGATGGCAAATTTCCATAATCATGTGAAGATGAGTCTAAGTATCTTATTAAATCCTTATAGGAACTGAAGATCATCTGAATAATTACAGTAATATGCAGGTGTATGATTTGAGCCATTTCCTGTTGAGTACTCAGAGTTCCAAACAAGTAGGTCATTGTTGAGCTTAGATGTTTTTAGCAGAGAACAAAATCTCTCCAAGTGACCTGACCTTGAGAAGACCTGTTGAGACCACACCTGAACCAAAGGACTGTATTGGATGTTACCAGAAGGACAGACTTAAATTTGCCTTGGCTCTTTGGATATTTGTCCTATGCATCCTGAATTTGCATACTAGGATTGTTTCCTCTAAGCTGGAGTCCTTTGAACCTCAGATGATAGCCCAGGCTGGCTCTACCCCCATGGGTATTTCCCCTGCATCCCCTGCATTTCACAGACTTCTTTTTAAGGACCTCTCTTCCACCTTGTCACAAGGTCATAGTTACAGGAGAAGAGGACTCCGCCCCTCATCCACCTAGATGATCTTGGGTCCCATATGCTTGAGGGACTAGTTGATAGGGTAGCAGGGTTGTTCGCAACCATGACCTTAGCAGTTATTATTAGACAAGGAGGAACCCACTCTTGAATTAGATAAACATTTTAGCCACCAAATACATTGTTCATATAGGATGGGGGCTACAAAATGACAGAAGGCACTTTCCTCAGAACAGAACCAGCCCTCTTGGTTCTGCTCAGAGTGATCCTGAGTTCTTTATAGCAACATGATCATATATGAGTGACCCCTTTGCTGGGATTTTCTCCTTGCATTCTTGGTAACCATATTCAGCTAGGTGGCAGTCTCCCCCAAGGATCTTGTTGGAGATCTCAGTTCCTGAAGGTGCCCTAGGCCTCAGTTTCCCCTTTTTATTTAAATGGATTGCTACTTCAAAGCCCCTGAAGTCCTCTTAAGCTTTATACCTTAAAAACAGTGGGTGATGTGATGTAGGTCTTCTCAGTCCCTGAGCCTCAGAAAGTCCTATATTCACAGTGGGGCTGAGGGCTTTTATTCCTTAATATTCTCAGTCCTATGGAGGTATTGTTTGCTCTGGGCTTATGAATCTATCCTTGATCTCACACTCATTTGTCTTTTTACTTGTCCTCTATTACCCCTACAAAAACAGTGGGGAGCAGAATTTGGCTCTAAACCCTCTAATGGCTTAACAGACATAGAGCAAAGTTTCTAGGCCCCAAATTGGCCTTCATGAACATTTAGTGGAGGGGGGCTCCTGGAAACTCGGGCCTGTGGAACTCTGCCAGCTACCAGGTCCTGACAGTTTCTTGAGTCTTAGTTTACCCTTCTTTAATTAAGAGGTCTAGTACTTTGAAGACTTTGAAGAGCTTTTCAGCTCTGCCGAAGAGACTGTGTGATCTTACCCAGGTTTGTTTAATTCCCTTTGCCTCAGGTGGCTCCTCCAATCACAGTCAGGGGTGAGTTTCTTTTTCATAATCTGTCCTCTAAAGGCCTTGTCAACTCTAGACTTGTGTGGGATGTCACACTGATTCTTTCATTTCTCCAGGACTGAATTTTCTTGTAGCAATTTGACAGGTTCATGTAAAATCTCAGATGGTCTTTCCAGTGAAATGCCTAAGAATCTGTTGTTCATCTCACCCAGGTCCTGTCAGCTCCCTGGGGCTCAGTTCCCCCTTAGTCATCTGAAGCCTATGTAATGGACTACTCTAACCCTCTGAAGGTATTTTCAACTCTATCCCTACCTCTGGTTACTCTGCAATAATTAGGTCAAGGTGCCTAAAAACTGAATTCCTTTTCATTTCTTTACCTAAGAATGTGGGAGTGATATCACTGAGGTCCCTTCAATTCTCTAATCCTCTGTTTCCCCTTCAGTCACAATATTGTTTGATGTCTCTTGGAATCAGACCTATGAAGGCCGTGTGAGATCTAGCCCTACAACCCTGTGCTTGATCTCACACTGGTATCTTCATTTCCCTAGTGTTCAGTTTCCCCAGAAGTCACAGTAAGCATTTTGTGGGAATGCTTCCTGAAAAGGAGTGTCGCTACGCTTTATATGATGAAACAAAGGATTCAAGAGAAGAAAAGCTGATGTTTTTTCTGTGGGCACCAGAACTAGCAACTCTTGAAATTAAAGCAATCTATGCAAGCTGCAAGGATGCAATCAAAAAGAAATTTCCAAGAATTAAATACGAATGTCAAACAAATGGATGAGAAGATCTCAACCAGGCTTGTATTGCTAAGAAACTAGGAGGGTCCTTAATTGTAGCTTTTGATGAGCATCCAGTGCCATGAGTTGAAAAGCTTCCATGTAAATGGAATATGTAAATAATAATGTAAATATGTAAAACAAATACACTTAGACTAGTGTTTCACTGAGGGGGAGCTGTTTTGTTCTAGATTTAACTAGATATATGAACCTGCATAAAATAAGCCTAAATAATTCTAAAGTTTATTACTTGTAAATTAATTTTTTTGCTATCAGTCTATTGGGCAAGTTGGCTTTAAGATTATTGTTTAAGCTCCAGATTTTTCATTATAAAATTAAAACCCCCAAAAGTGGCCATAATGATTGAAAGGAGAATTTAATAGACCTTTTTGTATCTTCAGTAGTTATTTAGCAGATCTTGATCCTTTGGCAAGGGGAACGAAAGCAAAGGTCTCTGCTACCCTGGTCCAGTGTCAGTTTGTGAGAGCACACATGTACAAAGGATCCCTTGAAGCCAAGTTTAATTATTTGCTGACAGGTCAGGAGAGATATGAGCCACTCAGTATGGGGGTCAGTGTGAAAGTCTGCTATAGGGAGAGCAGGGTGAATCTGACCCCACTTTGTTTCCAGATGGCTGTGTTGAGGTTTTTAATCTGCTAATTTCCAAGGGGAAAGGGTTAGAGGAGTGTGCTAAGGGGGAAGGAGTTGCCAATGAGACTGAAAGGGAGAAGACAATTCTCATTTATGGGGGCTAATCTGGAAATGAGGGTAATTCAGCAACTTACAAAAAAACATCTTCAACCCTTTGATCCAGCAATACCACTACTGGGTCTACACTCTGAAGAGATGATGAAAAATGGTAAAAACATCACTTGTACAAAGATGTTCATTGCAGTCCTGTTTGTGGTGGCAAAGAATTGGAAATCAAGTGAATGCCCTTCAATTGGGGATTGGCTTAGCAAACTGTGTTCTATGTGTGTCATGGAACACTACTGTTCTATTAGAAACCAGGAGGGATGGGGATTCAGGGAAGGCTGTAAGGACTTGCATGAACAGATGCTGAGTGAGATGAGCAGAACCAGAAACACTGTACACCCTAACAGCAACATGGGGGTGATGATCAACCTTGATGGACTTGCTCATTCTATCAGTGCAACAATCAGACACAATTTTGGGGTATCTGTGATGGAGAATACCATCTGTATGCAGAGAAACAACTGTGGAGTTTGAACATTATTTTATTATGTAATTTTGCTATCTCATACTTTATTTTTTTCCTTAATGATATGATTCTCTCTCATCACATTCAACTTAGATGAATGTATACCATGAAAACAATGTAAAGACTAACAGACTGCCTTCTGTGGGGGGTGGGGGAGGAAGCGAGATTAGGGGGGGAAATTGTAAAATTAAAACTAAATAAATAATTTTTTTAAAAAAGAAAAAGAATAAAACAAGAAGTGGGATTGAAGGGATGAACAGGAAGACCCTTGATTTGAGCTAGCTGAAAAGAAATTAGTGAGATCAGCACATCAAGTACAGGAGGCGCACAGGCTAATGGGCTGACAAACAGACAAAATGGTATTATAAGAGGGGTAAAAAGGGAGATTCAGGTTTTTTCCATGAGAAGGACTAGATAGATTCCTCCTATATTTTTGAATTTCTTGTAGCAATCTCTAGGCTGTTCTGAATTTGCCCTGTGTAGGTGATGTAGAAGCCTAGGAAAACACAGATACTGCCTTGCCAGTGTCAGGGCATCTCTGGAACTGAGGTTTTGAAGAACAACAGCAACTAAGGACTTGTACTGGATCTGCTGCTCCTTCAGGAAGGCAATGAGTCGGTTGTTCACTCCAGCAGTTTCAGTGAACAGCTTCTGGTAAATAGACTGAGACAGATAAATTCCCAATGCCAATCCCAAGTCTTCCCAGTACTCCTATCACATCAAAAACAGGAGGAGAAGGAGGGCCTGTCAAATCCTTTGGATTGGGCACATAATATACAGGGCAAGGGAACAGGGACTGATGCAGATAAGGTGAACATTCTTGGAATCACAGAGACTGGAATGGAGGTCCCACTCCAGAGAGGGGAATAAGATAAAATTCAGGTCTGTGCAACAGTAAAAGAAGAGACCAGAGCCATCAGGGAAGGAGGCTAAATAGAGACGTTCCATGGTGAAGTTTCCAGAGGCAAGGATGATATTCAGAGCATGAGCTGAGAAACTATCATGGCCATGGAAGGGTTGGGAACATGGTTAAAAGAGGGGGTTCCGTTAAGATGTTTGTCTATGACTCCTGAGACATCATGATAGACCCACAAGTAATGACAAGTGGGGTCTGAAACCATAGGGGGTGATGTGTAGTAGCAGCTATCATGTTTCCTGGGGTGTGTGGGGAGGTGCATTTCAGGATGGACTATAAAGTGACCACAGAACCATTTTATCTTCCTTGTCAATAAATGCCATAGCCTTCCCAATCTGGTTGGAGATAATTGGGGGGAGCTCTGAATTTTTTCATGCCTTGTAAGATAACCTTGGACCCTTTCACCTAACCCCAGCCCACCAAATAAGGCTTTTGGGGACCTTGCCCTTCCTTCAGCAAAGCATGCATACATTCTGAATCATAGGTTTGAGTTTTGAAGTTCTAAAAAGGAAGATTTCCCTTCTTCCTGCACCCTCCCTCTGCAGAGGGTGGGAGTGGCAGAGAATGAGAGGGAGCATTTGAAATTACTTGAGTTGTTTAACAACAGTGCAATCTGGAGTTGTTGCATTTTCTGAACAGTAACTGGCACCATTACAAATTGTTCAATAGCATGTGACATTTTTGCTCTCAACACAGGAATGCAGTTAGTATGTATTTCACAGCTATCTGGTGCTGGAGCAAGAGTCATGGCATGCTTGGCTGTGGTCTGGAGAATAGAATTTGTCATGGGTGCTATAGTGGACGTTAGGGTCAGTGGCACTGACAAGCAGTCTCTGAAGTTGGCCATAGGTTTAGGGGTTTGGGCTGCTTAGCAAGCAGAGCACAGCCAGGCAGGAAGCAGAGGCCAAAAGGAGAGGCCAGCAGGGCCCGCATTCTGTTCCTGGTGCTGGTGCTGAGGCGATGGACTGCCTCTGTAGAAGAAGCTCCATCCCCATGCAGCGCCAGGCTTGGAGACTTCACTTACCAACTCAACAGCAGCCCCATTCAAAGAATCCATGCTTTCTTCTGCCTCAGGTCATGGAGGTGAATACACTTTCTCTTTACCTTCACTTTCCTCCACACCTCCTTGTTCCAACTTGCTTAATATCTTCCCTATGGTTACTTGATACCTCTTCAAGTCTTTTGCTCCAGAATGTTGCCTGTAAACTTTTTTTCTTTGCTTGTATCTCCTGCTCCTTATCCCAGACTCCCATCAGATAGCCCCGAAATCAGTTTTTTTCTTGCTTTCGCGTCCCTTTTCAGGAGCCATTTGTTGTGGTCCTGCCAGCTAGCTTATCCTTTACTCAGGCAAATGTTGAAGAGGTGGGAGACAAAGATGGAAAGTTCTCCATTTATTCAACCCCAAGCAAGTGTTTAAATACCCCCTTTCACCCCCAATCCCAAGGCATTCTCTAATTACAAGTCAAAAAACAATACCCCAGTACTTGCAGACAGCAGGCCTTAAAAGTTTATAACCTTTAACAGTCTCTTGCAGGTCATGGGATTTTATTCTGGGAATTTAAAACCTTTGAAGACCTTTGTCAAGCTCTAGGCTTGCAGTCCTGTGTATGATGTCATACAGGTTCTTTCATTACCCTAGGACTCAGTTGTTCCTGTAGTAATTTGCAGGGCTCATAACCTAAAACTTCTAAGGGTCTTTTCACCCCTATACCTAAGAGCTTCTTGTTGATGTGAAACATGTCCCCTGCAGTCATAGGAGGAATTGTCTTGGCCTTTAATACCTCTGAAAGCCTCATCAGCTATATACCTAAGAAACTGTTGTTCATTTCACACAGGTTTCTTTAGGTCTGGATACTTCGATTTTTCCTGCAGTCACAATAGGAAGTATCTTGACCTATAATACAAGCTCTGAAGGCCTTGTCAATTCTGTTACCAAGAAACCCTTATTGCTGTCACACAGGTTTCTTCAGACGACTATGCCTCAATTTCCCTTGCAGTCACAATAGGGGTTGTCTTGGTCCCTCAAATCTCTGGAGGTCTTGTCTCCTTGAGTCCAAAGAGCATGAGGGTAGAGGAGGAGTGGTTTCATGAACACTAAGGTCTTTTAAACTTTGATCATCTTTATAAGTAAGAGCCTGTAGTGATCTCACAATGGTTCTTCAGGATTCTTGAGCCTATGTTAGCCCACATGAATAAGTGCAGAAGGGGTCTCTTGGCATCTCTGGCCTCTAAAGGCCTTACCAGCACTCCACCAACGATCCTGTGGGTGATCTCACACAGGTTCTGATAGGTCCCTAGGCCTCTGTTTCCCATTTTTTAATTAGAAAGTCTAGAACTGCAAAGACTCTTAAGTCCTATCAGTTATATTCCTATGAGACTTTGGGAGATCTTACTCGGGTATTTTCAGTTCCCTAGGCCTCAGGGTCCCCTGTAATCACAGAAGGGTTTCCTTTAAGATTGGATCTTAAATTGGACATTCAATTTGACATTATTTCTAATGATGAAGATAAAAGCAAAGAAAAATGTGTTACCAATGGTGTAATGGCCTTTTATGTGTTCTGCCGAAAAGAACCTAGATTATTTTCTGATTGTTACCTGGGGGAGTTAACCACACCCTGCCTGCAAAGAAAGCAAATCCCCTAGGTCTCTTTGGGTCAGAAAAGCATTTTGTGAAACTTTGTCTTTATCTATCACATGTTTATAAAATGGAATATATTAGAAATTAGGTTGTTATAAGTACAAATTTGATTAATTTGTACTTTGGAATTAAAACTAAGTGGGGGGTGGTTAGGTGGTGCAGTGGATAGAGCACTGGCCCCTGGAGTAAGGAGTACCTGAGTTCAAATCTGGTCTCAGAAAGTTAATAATTACCTAGCTGTGTGACCTTGGGCAAGCCACTCAACCCCATTTGCTTTGCAAAAAACCTAACAACCCCCCCCCCCCAAAAAAAACAACTAAGTGGGAAATATGCATAGATTTGAAATTTGTTAGCTGGGTGACTTAAGAAAATTACCTCTTCTCTACCTGCTTCATGTGACTGTAAACTGCCTAGTATTGGGCAAACACTTTATAGGTTAACTGTTATTATTGTTTCCTCAAGAATAAGGGCTTCATATCTAATAATTTAGATGAGGATTTTTAAAAAATATATATAACATATTTTAAAAATGTATATAATGTATTTTTTAAAAAATGTATATCCATGGCAACAAGAAATCTGATTTTACATTTGTCTAAACATATCAGAGTCATTGCATAAATTTGGTTCAAGTAATAATAATATTTCTTGGATTATCATGGGCAAACTGGTAAACTGTTGCATAAGTTATATTTTTAAACTTGTATAATTTTATAGAGGATGGACTGAAAGAACCTAAAAGAAAACCAATGGGAAAATATTTAAAATCAGTTGTCATTTAGCAACTGTTGTTTTGTAACTGCCTGGATTTTTCCATCTTTTCCTAAAGTTAAGAAGTATTATATCCTCAGATATTTGTGATGAAAAATGTGAATTGTTTGAGTTTATCATTATAATTGTGAAACTCAAAAATCAAAAAGTGTAGCACACTGCAGGGTGGGCAGGCAGGGACCACAAGCCCTCTTCTCTGGGATCTCTGTCAATTCAGTATGTGCAAAGTATATGTATACTAGTAAAACTTGTCTTGCTTATTGCAACCTATGAGAGAAAAATAACTATCTAGCCTTATGCTGTAAAGTGATGGAATTTGCTATTTAGGGTGAAGTCTTTGGACTAAGATAAATTTTACTCTACAATTTGACTTTAGGTATTTTTGTCTGATGTTTCATTGAGTCAGTAATCACTGTTCGGGAGGACAGCTATAAGCTAAGGTCACAAACTACTCAAAGGAAATGAGATCCTAATGGCATAGGTAAAAGATAAACTCTGGGAAGAAAACTGACTGTGGTTCAGTTCCCCATTGTGCTCCATTGAAAAGAAGTGTGTGTCCCACCTGATTATTTCTGAAGCCTGGCTATGAAGGGAAATATATTGTGACTGCATGACTGACTGCCCCCTATGACACTTACCTGAAGTCAAACAGAGTTAAAGATGTTTGATCTTACTGGATATGTACTGAGTAGCAAGGACTACAGTAGCTTTGTTTTGATCATGACTCAACTTTTTCTCTCTTTAGCAGATTTCCACAATTACAGCAAATAGCCAATAAAAGACATGGATGCATGCACGATATTTCTGGTACCTTGCAGTGTCCCCCTATATACTGATAAGATTGGTGTCTCCTGGACTGGGGAATGACTACCTGATAGATGCTAGATACACTGAAGCAACTACAAACTACCAAAGTCAGGGCATAAGATTTTGTTATCCACACTTCTCTGTATTGTTATTTCTGTATTGTTAGCCTTCAGGCTAAGGGAGTAGGCCTCAATCAAGGCCACAGACACTCCAGAGAAAGCAATGAGCACCTCCTACTGGTCAGCCAGAGAGATTGCACTCAGTGAGAAAAGCCTCTAGGGATCCCCACAACAAATGTCTGTGAACCAGGCCCTCCCCAACTCAAGGTCTTAGCAAAATGAAGAAAGGTCAGCGGAAAGGTGGATCCATAGAAAAATTCTTGGAAGGAAAAGACCCTAACTCAGAGAGACCTAGAACCTCTGAGGAGAATATGATCTGGTCTCCAGCACAGAAAAATGTCCTTGAAGAAATAAGGAAGGAGTTTAAAAATCAACTGAAAAATTTCAGAGAGACAATTAACACCTTGCAACAAGAAAACAAAAAATTGGAAAATACAATCGGTCATATACAAAATGAGAATAAATCTCTCAGATCCTCAATTGGGCAAATGCAAAAAGAAAATAATTCTCTCAAAACTTCAACTGGTCAAATGGAAAGCTCTTTCAAAAGTAGATCTGACCAATTGGAAAAGGAGTTGCAAAAGGTAAATAAAGAAAACTCCTCCCTAAAATAAAAGAATGGAGTCTGCAGAAACTAATGACTTCATGAGACAGCAAGAGCCTGTTAAAATCAAAAAGTAGAAAAAAATAGAAGAAAATGTAAAACACCCCATCAGCAAAACCACTGACCTTAAGAGTAGGTCAAGGAGGGGTAACCTGAGAATTATTGGACTTCCTGAAAACATCGAAGAGGGAAAAAGCCTGGATTTAATATTACAGGATTTAGTGATGGAAAATTTCCCTGATATCATGGAACCAGAGGGCAAAGTAGTTATTTAAAGAATCAACACCAACAGGATGCCTGGTAAAGAGATGAAAAAACCTTCAGAGGTTTTGGATCACATAGGTGCCAGATTACTAAAGGGGAAAATAAGGCCTAGGGAGCTCACAGGATCTGAGTGAAATGACCAACAGATTCTTAGGGATTTCGCAGAAAAGACTCTCAGAGTTTAGACTGTGAGCCCTTCTTATTACTATAGTAGCAACTGACTCCTGGGGAAATGAAGGAAACTGTGTGAGATCACACACAGAGACCCAAGCCTAGGGCTGACAAGGAAAAATAAACCCACACCCTATTGTGATTGCAGGGGTCACTGAGCCTAGGGAAGCGAGCAGACCTGGATGAGATCTCCCACAGTCTCTTAGGTAAACTGCTGAAAAGTATTTCAGAGCATTTGAAGTTTTAGCCTTCTAATCATATAAGGGAAAATAAGCCTCACACAGGTTCTGTGTGAGATTACTCAGGGTATGCATGGCTTAGAACTGATAAGGCATTCAGAGATCTAAGATTCCAGGAGACCCCTGCTCCACCTGGTCAACATGAGGCCTAGATCCGTGAAGGAACTATTCTGATGTCACCACAGGTGCATAGCTATAAAGATGACCAAAGATTCAGAGCTCCTAGTATTCACTGCTCCTCGATAATGGTAGGGAAAAGTGAAGACTGAGGCCATGAAGAGACTATTGTAACATTACCCATAGTCTTTTAGGAACAGGGTAGAAAAGGTCTTCAGTATTTTTAGAGTGAAGGACACCCCTCAACTGTGTTTGAAGATAACATGTGATCTAGGGAACTTAAGGTACCTGTGTGAGATCACTGACGTGCTCTTAGGAATAAAGGGGACAACACTTTTCAAGGTTTCTAACTCCAAGGTCTGCTCAATATTTAGGAAGAAATTGATAAACTCATTTTTCGGTAGTTATATAGCTGACAAGGTTTTCATAAGCTTTAGAAGCCATGACAAGCCTCCTGTAACTGCATGGAAAACTGAGGCATACAGAACTGAAGAAAGCTGTGTCAGATCTGCAAGAGTTTCTTTGCTATGTGAGAAGCAAGGCATTCAGAGGTTTTAGAGACCAAGGGGCACTCTTCTGTAGCTACAGGGGAAATTGAGGTAAGGGACCTGAAGAAACCTGTTTCACATGAACAACGGGCTCTTAGGTATATAGCTGGCAAGGCCATCAGACATTTTTGAGGAAAAGACATTTCTCACTGTGATTTCAGGGGATGCTGAAGAATAGGGAAATTAAGAAACAAGGGTGAGACCAAGCTCAGGCTTGTAGATCTAGAGCCAACAAGGCCTTCAGCAGTCTTTTATTCTGAGATAGACCACACACCACTGAGATTTCATGGGAGAGTGAGGATTAGCAAACTGAAGGGACCTGGTTTAGGTAACTCACAGACTCCCAGGTTTAGAGATGACAGGGGATTCACAGGCTTTAATTTTCCTTCTAAGCCTTCTAATCACTATCATGGAATCTGAATAAAGAACTGCAGATATTTTGTGAAATTTTCAGTGATTTTGGACTAGTATCCTTCAGATTATTAAGGGGAAATGAGGCCTATGGAGCTGAGGGGACCTGGGTGAGATGAGCAACAGGTTCTTAGGCATTTTTGGTGAAAAGACCTTCAGAGATTTTAGACTATGAGCCCTTCAGATTAGTACAGGAAAGAGTGAGTCCTAGGGACATGAAGGAACTTATGTGACATCAAACACAGAGCCCCAAGTCTAGAACTGACAAAGTTTTCAGAGGATTTAGGTTGCAAACAGACCTCCCACTATGATTCCTGGGGGGTCCTTGAGGCCTAGGGAACTGAAGAGTCCTCAGTGAAATCACCCACAGTGTCTTAGGTATAGAACTGACAAGGCCTATGGAGGTGACAGGACCTAGGTGAGATGAGGAACAGATTCCTAGACATTTCATTGAAAAGGCCCTCAGAGAATTTAGACTATGAGCCCTTCAAATAATTAGAAGTAGATGTGAGTACTAGGAACATGAAGGAACCCATGTGAGATCACACACAGGGTTCAAAGTCTAGAGCTCACAAGGCCTTCAGAGGACCTCCCACAGTTATTGAAAGGGTCCCTTATTCCTTGGGAACTGAAGAGACCTGGGTGAGATCACTCACAGTCTCTTAGGCATATAGCTTGAAGTACAATATCAATATTTGTGTAATCCTTGTATGGAAGGAGTCCTTTGACACTTTTCTGGGCCCCGAGAAACTCCTCAGAAATATAACTTTGGCTAGGTGCCTTTGGGTCTGAAAATGATCTGACAGGACCCAGATATTCCAAAAATTTGTCTAAGATTCACAAACTACCCTTGTTAGCCTCATTATCTTGCTGTATTTATAAAATTTCTGCATCTTTCCCCAGATGCAGCTGGAACCATAAGACAGTAAATTCCACCCTCAAACCTGTGGGAAGCCTGTGAATATGTGACTCCCTTCATCTCAGGAAACATGTTCAGATATAACACAAAGACCCTGACCCTTTCCTACTCTGTCTAGTCCCATATCTATACTGACCCATATGTGTACATATGTTTGTATTAATATGACAAGAAAGTATATCTAACTGCTGTCTTTGCTTCTGCATCCTGCTTGCTCTCAGTACCCATCCCTCAAAACACTATAAAACCCCTATCCCCTGATCACTCAGGTACTGTCTGATTTGGGTCCTCTTCATGCCCAGCCAGTCCCCAGGAAATTAAAGATCTCTAAACATCAAATTTTGGTCTCTATCTTGCTCTTTGGGTTCAGCATTTGAAGGCCCTAGTGAGATCTTGGTGTTTTGTGTCACCACAGGAGACCATGGGAGCCTCGCGTTTAGGTTCAAATGGACTATCTCTCCCTTTCTTAGGGGGGCCGGCCCCTGATGATGATCCAAGGCCGCAAGACTAGGTAGACACAGACTTAGTATGAACCTGTCCTCAACTGCAATCCCCCATTCAGCCTAAGTGAGATCTTGTTACACCTCTGGAGGTAAGCTTGTTCTGGTTCTTGGTCTAGACATTTGGTTGAAGGGGAATTCCATATCAGATGTGCTCTGTATCAGACATGATGTCTGGGTCCCTTCTTGTGGGTGCTCCTTGTGATAGCAAGGAAGACATTTGGTTGGCCTTTGGGAGGGAGCGTTTGTCAGACATGAGGCTGAAATATCCCCTCAAGGCATTTCTGAGACGTGAGGAATATGACATTGACCTGTGTTTGCTGATATATGTTGAAATTGTCAGTTTGGAAAATTCTATTGGCTTTGGGTAATCTGTGCTTGTGCCTCATCTGTCCTTATGTGTTTAGACTGTATATTTGTGTGTTTAGGTTCCTCTATAGATTTATTAAATGAAGAGAAAAAGATCCCCTAAAGATTTCCTTGGGGTGCCTCATTTTTAAAATAATTCTCTTTGTTATTTCGGTCACCTAGAATTTTAGGCAGTATTCATCTAATGCCCTCACTGGCTCTCCCCTTGAGCCTGTTTTCTGCCTGTGTTACAATGGGTAATATGATCCTTCCCTCCTCACCCCTGCATTGTCTGTTGAGCACTTCCTGGAGGAATTTTTAATTTTTATTTTAAAAAGGAATGGATTTTGACGTTAAATTGACTGAGGCCGAAATACTCACCCTGTTATTTTACTATTATGTGAAGATACCCCCCTTCCACCAATTCCTTGTTTATGTTCCCTTCTCTTTCCCGTTCTCCATGATTCTGTGCTACCAGAGTGTTTCCTCCTTCCCTTGCCCTTTCAGAAGACAGAGTTACGTCTGGAAGAATTAGTAAAGTAAGTTGTAAAAGGCACCTTATTTTGAAGTTAAAGAAACAGGGAAAAAACAGCGAATATTAACAAATATGGTAAGCAAAGAAATCATAGAAAGAAATGCAATTTTAATTTGATAATAGGGAAAATAACTTTCAGAAGGACAAGAGAGTTAGGTTAATCCTAAAGTATATAATGTGGTGACCAAGATATGCCCTTATAGGGGAAACGAAATAGTTATTCTTTTTCCAGAATGATATGGCGTCATTACAGCTTCAGGCATTTATCAAAAGAGATTCAGATATTGTTAGTTGTTACAGAAAATTATGGGACATGTAAGGACTTAAGAATAGAAGATCAATCCCTCCAGAAAGAATCTAGGATGGTCTTTCTATAAATGTTATTTGGTTTACTCTATTTGAAGAAGAGGGGTAGGGAATATTCTAAATAGGCGAAGGGATGTTTGAATGACTATTTGCCTTCTCCAGGGATTTAGCAACTATAATCAAGAAGTGTTAAATATTAAACCCTTGGAATGGAAATTTTTTTGTGAAAAGTAGAATCATATCAGTGGGTCATATAGCTGTATAAGCTATATGATTCTAGTTCAGAAGAGTATGAATTAAAGTCAAGATGAGCTAATAAAAAGGAATAGTGAAAAAGTATATTGAGGGAACCTGTGAGCTGTATAGTCTGGGTCAGACCTGTGGAAAGAACTGAAAAGAAAATTCAGACCTAGAGATAATTGGGGTTTTTGAACCATTTGTTAAATATGGAAATTGGTAAAAGCATATGGACAGAAATTTGAACAGGTTTGACTTTGTATACAAAAGATGGATTTTGGGAACCTTGGAAAATGGTTTACAAATCATTATAAGAAAAGAAAGTAAAGAACTATAAGTCTATAGGGAGACATGTGTTTATATGACATTGGGGTGATTTAAAAGTTGCATTAAATTGGTACTTTTTGCAACATTTGGCAATGAATTGATTGGAAAAGTAATAAACCCCCTAAAGTGAAAAGATTGAGATGAAAGAAATTGCTAGGTAAATGTAAATTTTTATGTTATTATCGATTCTATAATGTGCTAATGTAAAGATATATGTAAATTGAATAAAGGGGTTTGCAAAAATATGTTTGGGTTTAGATTCTGATGTTTTATGGCCCCTCCAGAGTCATGGGTGTCAGGGCAGACTTGGTAGTTATGTGTTCTTAAGGGAAGGTAACATTTCATGTATTTGAGAAAAATCTGGAGTGAGTAATGATTAACAGGAGAGGTAAAGAATGAATCCATATTACTCTGATATCTCAAATTGTGGGGAATCTCCAATTCCCAGAACATAGAATCTGCTAATATGAAGCAATGGTGATCAGTGAGGCTAAAAAGCTCTTATAAGGGAGAGCACTGAGAAGTTAGAATTGCACTGATAAAGATAAGAAGAATTTGCAAACTTTTTAGGCTTTTGAAAGGAAAATGATTTAAGGCTAATTTGAATCTGACTTTTGCAATGTAGGAGAAGTATGAGGAAAATCTTGTAGTCATAAGAAGGGATTTTTGGTCTTCAGAATTCTTTGTATGTTAAAGTCTTAGAGAGTAAAGAAAACACACGTGTAATTAAAATATGATGTGTACAATTAGTAAACTTTGTAGAAGAACAATTTAAGCTATACTTTTTGAGATTTTAAAATTGTTTTGTAATAACAAACTGAATGAATTAAAGTTTCATCTATCAAATCTGTAAAGATTTGTTATGAAGGAAAAACAACTAGAGAACACCTTGCCAACAAGGTTATATTTCTCACGTTCTTTTCAGCCCAGAGAATTTGTGAAAGGTTTTGTTTTTCACCTCATGTTTATGAAAGGGAATATTGATATGTGAGATCAATGTAGCTTATTTATTATCTGTTAAAAAGAAGAAATTATACATATAACTGGAACACTGTTTCCTTTGAAAATGGAAGTGTATTTGGAAGAAGATATAAAATAAGCTTATAAAGCAAAAATTCAGATGAAGTTTGCGTGTAAAAGACACTTAATTATAAGGTTAACTTTAAGAAAACCTTTTGTTTTATATTGCTTTAAGAGAATGAGATGTCAGCAAGTTATGTTTCATGTATTTTAAGAATTTAATGTTTACATTATATCTTAACCTGCAGATACCCTTTCCAGCGCTACTGAATAAATGTGAGGGGCTTTGGAAAATGATTAGGACATTAAGAATTATCTAACCCTAATTAGATGACTTATCAGTAAGTAGGACTGAAGGGTGTTGTCAAGCATGTGATCTGCTTTTGGAAATACATACTATTTTACTGCAATGATGTCAAAGCTTGAATTAATGATGGTTAATGAGGGAAATTATCAAAGGTCAGGACCTTCTGGGTTCCCTGAAATTTTAAACGTGTTGTACCTTGCTCCAGATCTGTAGGTCCAGGTATAACTGTAATAATGGAAAGATTACTTTGTGAAATCTAGTTCTTAATGTGTTACACTTATTACTGTTTTGTTAAATTTAGAGACCTCAGCTCCCGAATTCCCAAATCCAGTACCCCACAACTGTCACCAGGTCCCATCTGTTCCCCCTTGGAAGATTCCTTCGCTAGATTAAAAGGGGGGAATACAAGAGCAGGGAAGTGAATGAACATTCCTAGATGGAAAAATCCTGTTCTGTCTCCCCTTCCCCCTGAACCAGCCTACTCTCCCCATGGAAGATTCCTTTGCTGAATAAAAAGGGGAGAAGAAGGCAGCAGGAGGATGTTGGAGAATTGGCAGAAAAATTCTTATCTCAAAAACACTAGAAAGAGAGACAGTAAAAACCCCAGCATGAAAACACCTACTGCAGATTTTGAGTAGCTCTTGGTTTTTCAGAATGGGTAGAGTCTAATGAAACAGCCTTCCAAGAAGTAGTTTAAAAAATTCTGAATGAGCCCCGCCACAATTTGACCTCCTGCTGGGAAGCAGGTCAGACAATGGCCCTGCCTTTACAGCTAAAATCTCTCAAGAAATACTCCAGATACTGGGAGAACCTGACTGCTTTTTGAATGTTTAGAAAGTAGCCCTATTGAATGTATTCTGATGACAGGGACACACAGAGTAGATATATGCAAGGAAAGGAGCTGATTGATTGTGGATCCCCCCCCCCCCATTCTAAATTGTGAAGTGGATTCACTTGGAGATCTAATTAAATAAAACTTTTAGATCACAGGACTTTTAATCAATTTTCTTTTTATATCAGATACCAGGATGGTCAGCAAAAGGATATGCTTCTGGGTAAATGTCATGTTCCTGCAGCCAAGGAAGCCAAGATATCAGGTGATAGGGATGTACAGCCAAAGGGGCAGCTTCTCAGTGTGGCCTGAGGTTGGACCCTTTTGACTTGAGTTCCCCAAAATGACATTTAGATAATGTCTCAACTGGGAGAATAAATCTGGCCCAAGACATTTGACTACCCACATGACCTCTGCCTGGACACTGATATTCAATACTTATATCTATAAGGGAATTTTCCTTTGATATCCTGGCTCTGTATGGTTACTAAACAAAACAGAAAAAGAAGTTTTAGGTGAATTGGATCTAATAGCCAGAGATAGGTTAGGTGTATTAGGTGTGTGACTCTGACACCTGCTAACTGCTACATGTTAAGATAGGAATTAAGTTTTTTTAATTTTTAGAAGGGGTATTTAGGTAAGAAGAAGAATCAAGGAAAATTCTTAGGATAATTATAGTTTTAAGGCCTAGCTTAAGGAAAGGAATGTGAGTCAGATAAGTATAACAGGAAAAGTAAAATCAATGGTATATGTGTGAATATTTTGAAAATTTCATTTTGGTTAAGGGTGTTTGAGCCATTATTGTAATAAAAGCAAAGGATAAGATTGTTTGATTTTTAAACCATATGCTGTCTACTCTGAACTAAGATGATTGTTGAATGTATATAACAAGCTTAAGTCAGTATGACAATTCTCATTGGGAGTTTGCTCATATAGTAAAACACTAAAGAAACTTAGTTGGGTTAAAGTGAAGTATGTGCATCAATATGGCAATAAGGCAAAATATAAATTGTAATAAGATACTTTTCTTGTGATGAAAACCTGTGTTTTGATCTGAGTATTTTTTTTCTTTTTTATGCACCAAATATATAACATTTTATTTGTTTTCCAATTATATACAATAGTAATATCTATCACTTTTTGTAATGTTTTGAATTTTACAATTTCCCCCCACCCTCCCTTCCCTTCTCCCCTCACAGAAGGCAGTCTGATAGTCTCAATATTGTTTCCATGCTATACATTGATCAAAATTGTGTTGTAAAAGGAGACATAAGAGTAAACATAACCCCCCCACCCCAAGAAGATAAGAAACCTTAAGAATATTGAGAGAGGGGGGGCAAAAATGTACTTCAGTCTGTGTTCAGATTCCAATGACTCTGTCTCTGGGGTGAGTTGCTTTCTTTATCAAAGGTCCACCAGAGAAGTTGCTTCAATATTTTTCCCACAGTTGCTATTACTAACTGTACCTCCAATCTATTCCTCCCCACTCTCATTTATTCTATTCTCTCTCTCCATTCATCCTGGCTCTGTCCAAAAGTGCGTTTGTATCTGAGTACCATCTCCCGCGACCTTCCCTCTATTTTATCACCTATTCCCCTCTTCCCACCCCCATTCTCCCTTATCCCATCCTTTTCTTCTCATTTTTCTCCAGGGTAAGATAGATTTCCTCACCCTATGAAGTGTGTATGTTATTTCCTCTATGAGCCATTTCTGATGAGAATGAAGGCTCACTCATTCCCCCTTCCTTTCCCCCTTTCCACTCCATTAAAAAAGGTTTTCTTGACTCTTATGTGAAATTTCTTAGCTTCATCTTCATCTCCTTTCCCTTCCTCCCAGTACTTTCCTTTATCACCCATTGACGGCAACTTTTTACTATATACCATTATATTCTGCTCCTTCCCATGTCTTGTCTATATATGCTCCTTCTTACAGATCTTATGAATGAGAAATGAGTTATCAGTATCTTCTTCCCATGCAGGAATACAAACAGTTCAGTATCTTTAAGTTCCTCATAGTTAGTCCTTCTCATCCAACCCCTCTATGGTTCCCCTGAGTCTTCTACTTGGAGATCAAACTTTCTGTTCAGCCCTGGTTGTTTCACTAGGAAAGTTTGAAAGCCCCCTGTTTCATTGAAAATCCATCTTTTCCCCTGAAAGAGGATGCTCAGTTTTGCTGGGTAGATGATTATTGATTGTAAACAAAGATCTTTTGCCTTCCAGAATACCATATTCCAATCCCTACAAGCCCTCAATGTAGATGCTGCCAGTTCACGTGTAGTCCTGACTATGGAGCCTTGGAAGTTGAATTGGTTGTTTCTGGCAGCTTTTAGAATTTTCTCATTGATTTGGGAGTTTTGGAATTAGGCTACAATAATCCTGGAAGTTTTTATTTTGGGATCTCTTTCAGGAGGTGACTGGTGAACTCTCAAATTCTATTTTACCCTCTGCTTCTAGGATCTCAGTGCAATTTTTTCTGTATTATTTCTTGAAAAATGAATTCTAGGCTCTTCTGATTGTGGCTTTCAGATAACCCAATAATTTTAAAATTATTTCTTCTGGAACTGTTTTTGAGGTCAGTTGTTTTTCCCCATGATATATTTCACATTTTCTTCTAATTTTTGGCTTTTTTGGAAGAGTTTTATTTGTTCCTGATTTCTTGCAGAGTCGTCCTCTTCCTTTAGTTCCATTCTGCATTTCAAGGAGTTATGTTCTTCAGAGAGCTTTTTTATCTCCTTTTTCAGTTTGCCAGTTCTACTTTTTAAGGCCTACTTCTCCTCATTTGCCTTTTGTTTTGCTTTTTACACTAAGCCTAAACTAGTTTTTAATGTATTATTTTCTTCAGTATCTTTTGTATATCTTTTACCAAGCTATTGATTTGGTTTTCATGATTTTTCTGCATCTCTCCCATTTCTACTTCCAATTTTTCCTCCATTGCTCTTAATTGCTTTTCAAAGTCTTTTTTGAGCTCATCCATAGTCTGAACCCATTTTCTATTTCGCTTGGAGGTTTTAGATGTGGAAGCTTCCATTTTGTTGTATGTTTTGATATTCCATGTGACGAAAGTTATTCTCTCTGGTCAGATTCTTCTTTTTCTGTGGTTTACTCATTTCCTCAGCCCAAGACAGCACTTCAAAAGCTTTGGGATTTTTTTTAGGGGGGGCACCCCACTGGCACCTTTATTCCTCCAAAGTCTTATGTTCTTTTGCCTGTGCCTTGATATATAGACGCCCCCCCCCATACCTCCCTCTGCCCTGGAGCTATAAGGAGGATCCTGCTATCTTAGTATGGAAGCCCAAACTGCAACCTGGATCTGAGTGTAGGTTAGCAGCAGAGGGAGAGGGAGAGCAGAGAAATCTCTGCAATCTTCCTGACCCCCTTACCTCTGGGGGTGCAGTCTGCTTGCTCCAGATTCTTGCTGCAGATTCTGCAGTGGGTGTTCCTCTCTCCACACTCATTCTGGTATAGCAGAGTTCTCTCATCGCTCCTTCAAGCTGTTGCTGGTGATCTCTGGGCTGGGCTGGGCTGGGCTGGGCTGGGCTGGGCTGGGCTGGGCTGGGCTGAGGCTGCAGTTTTTTTCCCCCAACCCCAGTTCTTGGTGAAACACACCTCCCCCATGGAATTTCTAAGTTGTCTTTGACTGGGAAAATGTATCACTCAGTCTTTCTATGGCTTCCAACCCTCTAAATTTTGGCTAGTGTCATCATTTGTTGGCTTTTGGAGTTCTGGGGGGAAGGAGTTTCCAGGAAATGTTGCCTTCACACCGCTATCTTGGCTCCACCCCTGATCTGAGTAAAATGTCAAGCAGTTTCTTTACCAGAAGACAAAATCATAGCTAGTCACCCAAGCTGAGTGGACTTTTTGGAACAGATTCAGAAGATGCAGGACATTGGATGTTGCCAGGAGAGAAGAGAGCAGAGAGACACTGGATCAGTTTATCTCTACCATTTCTTACCTATTTATACCCTGTTTAGTCAGGGGATGTTGTTGTAAACTCCCCTTGATTCTTTATGTGTGACACACCTACTTATGCCCTTCTCCTTATGAAAAGGAGGAGAGGCAGGGTGCAGGATGTCCTTCATTGAAAGAAAAGGAGAGAGACTATTGGGTGGTATGTTTATACCCCACCTCTGATTTAGCTGGACTGTACCACTTAGATAGGTGTATTGAGATGTAATGATGATACCTGGATGCTTTGTAAAGATGCTTGTAGTTCAGGCTTACCCAGGTTATGAAGATGATAACTCAAGGGTCTGAGGGATTTTGAAAACAAGTTGGGAATGAAATACAATATCAATATTTGTGTAATCCCTGTATAGAAGGAGCCCTTTGAGACCTTTCTGGCCCCTAGAAACTCCTCAGAAATATAACTTTGAGGGGCGGCTAAGTGGAGTAGTGGATAAAGCACCGGCCTTGGAGTCAGGAGTACCTGGGTTCAAATCCGGTCTCAGACAATAATTACCTAGCTGCGTGGCCTTGGGCAAGTCACTTAACCTCGTTTGCCTTGCAAAAACCTAAAAAAAAAGAAATATAACTTTGGCTAGGCGTCTTTGGGTCTGAAAATAATCTGACAGGACCCAAATGCTTGACTCTGGGGGTCACAGATATTCCATAAATTTGTCTAGGAGTCACAAAACACCCTTGTTAGCATAGTTATTTTGCTGTACCTGTAAAATTCCTTTTTCCTCCCAGGACTGCCTGCCTTTCCCCAGATGCAACTGGAACCACAAGGTAGTAAATTTCACCCTCAAACCTGTGAATATGTGACTCGCTCCAGCTCAGGAAACATGTTCAGATATAACACAAAGATCCTGACCCTTTCACACTCTGTCTAGTCTCCTATCTATACTGAACCATATGTTTACATATGTTTGTAGTAGTATGACAAGGCAATATATCTAACTGCTGTCTTTGCTTCTGCAACCTGCTTACTCTCAGTACCTCCCCCTCCCACTGAAAACACTGTAAAAACCCTATCCCCTGAAGGTACTGTCTGATTTGGGTCCTCTTCATTACCAGACAGTCCCCTGGACATTAAATATAAATTAAATCTCCAAACATCAAATTTTGGTCTCCATCTTGCTCTTTAGGTTAAGCAAGCTGACAAGACCTTCAGAGGTTTTAGAGGCTAAGACACCCCCTACTGTGACTTCAGGGGAAACTGCAGCCTAGCAAAATGGAGAAACCAGTGTGAGAGATAAAGGTGAGATCAACCAAGAGTGAGATCAGTGTAGACCTACAGGTGACAAATTCTTCTAAAGTATTTTATTTGGAAGCATACCCCACACTACTGTGCTTTGACTGGGAAATTGAGATTCAGAGAACTGAAGGGTCCTGGTTTAGTTTGGCCACAGACACTTAGGTATAGTGGGGATAAGGAATTCAGAGGATCGGGACTGTGAGGCTTTGGTTTGTTTTTGTTTGAAGAACAAGGCTTATTTTTTCCCACCTGCATACAAAAGCATTCTGCATCAAAGAAAGACAGCAAAAATACATTCTACTAAAGACTAGCATATGTAGTTTTTGGAGAATAAACTTTTGGGATATTGATGTCTTCAGTAGTTCAGATTATGTCTGAATGGACATGCTTAATATAGTTTCATCTTTTTTTATTTTTTAAAGATATAATGTATTTGTTCATTCATTAGATAAGCATTTTATTTTATTTTTCAGGTATTTTTTTAAATTTATTTTTATTAGAGATATTATTTGAGTTTTACAATTTCCACCCCCCCCCCCCCCCACGGAAAGCACTCTGTCAGTCTTTACCTTGTTTCCATGTTGTACCTTGATCCAAATTGGGTGTGATGAGAGAGAAATCACATCCTTAAAGAAGAGAAGTCTAAGAGGTAACAAGATCAGACAATAAGGTATCTGTTTTTTCTAAATTAAAGGGAATAGTCCTTGCACTTTGTTCAAACTCCACAGCTCCTTATCTAGACACAGATGGCAATCTCCTTTGCAGACAGCCCAAAATTGTTCCTGATTGTTGCACTGATGGAATGAGCGAGTCAGTCAAGGTTGAACATCACTCCCATGTTGCTTTTAGGGTGTACAGTGTTTTTCTGGTTCTGCTCATCTCGCTCAGCATCAGTTCATGCAAATCCCTCCAGGCTTCCCTGAAATCCCGTCCCTCCTGGTTTCTAACAGAACAATAGTGTTCCATGACATACATATACTACAGTTTGCTAAGCCATTTCCCAATTGAAGGATATTTACTTGATTTCCAATTCTTTGCCACCACAAATGGGGCTGCTATAAATATTTTTGTACAAGTAATGTTTTTACCCTTCTTTCATTATCTCTTCAGGGTACAGACCCAGTAGTGGTATTGCTGGGTCAAAGGGGATGCACATTTTTGTTGCCCTTTGGGCATAGTTCCAAATAGCTCTCCAGAAGGGTTAGATGAGTTCACAGCTCCACCAACAGTGAAAGTGTCCCAGATTTCCCACAACCCTTCTGACAATGATCATTATCCTTCCTAGTCATATTGGCCAATCTGAGAGGTGTGAGGTGGTACCTCAGAGAAGCTTTAATTTGCATTTCTCTAATAATTAATGATTTAGAGCCTTTTTTCATATGGCTATGGATTGCTTTGATCTCCTCATCTGTAAATTGCCTTTGCATATGCTTTCACCATTTTCAACTGGGGAATGTCTTTTTGTTTTAAAAATATGACTCAGTACACTGTATATTTTAGAAATGAGTCCTTTGTCAGAATCATTAGTTGTAAATATTGTTTACCAATTTACTACATTTCTTTTTTTTGCAAGGCAAATGGGGTTAAGTGGCTTGCCCAAGGCCACACAGCTAGGTGATTATTAAGTGTCTGAGACTGGATTTGAACCCAGGTACTCCTGACTCCAAGGCTGGTGCTTTAACCACTATGCCACCTAGGCACCTTCAATTTACTACATTTCTTTTGATTTTGGTGACATTAGTTTTTTCTGTGCAAAAGCTTTTTAATTTAATGTAATTGAAATCATCTAATTGGTTTTTGGTGATGTTCTCCAACTCTTCCTTAGTCATAAACTGCTCCCCTTTCCATAGATCTGACAGGTAGACTAGTCCTTGATCTTCTAATTTGCTTATAGCATTGTTTTTTATGTCTATGTTCTGTAACCATTTGGATCTTATCTTGGTAAAGGGTGTGAGGTGTTGGTCTAATCTAAGTTTCTTCCATACTAACTTCCAATTATCCCAGCAATTTTTATCAAAGAGGGAGTTTTTATCCCAAATGCAAACCAGTAAGTTGAAACTGGCTATATTCCAGCATGCGGGGAAAAGATTCTCATAAATCTTGAGAATTGTAACTCTAACAGAGAGAATACACCTAGCCAGAAATGATGGACATTCATGACCTATCCATGAGACTGGTATCTAATGGGATGTAACTGGCTTTAACCCCACTTAGGAGAAAGATTCTAATAACTCTCAGGAATTTTGACTCTATTTGATAGAATATACTGAACTAGAAGGGACAGACACTCAGAATTTTCTATGACTTAGATAGAATGATCTAAAAAACACTACCTCCTTAAAAAGGGTGACAGGAAAGAGACTGGAGGAGGGAGGGGATTGAATGGGGTGAATCTCATTACACTAAGAGGTACAAAAACACTATGGTAATAGAGGGGAAGAAGGGAGCAGATGAGAATCACCTGAATCTTCCTCTCATCAGACTTGGCTTAAAGTTAACCTACACATACTCAAGTTAACTTATAAAACATCTAAGGTTTCAAGTATTAAAAGGGGAAAGGGGGGAAGGAGAAAGGGAATGGGAGTGGGAGGAAAAGGGGGGAACAAAAGGAAGGGAAGGGAAAAAGGAAAAAGGGAAAAGGGGAAAGAAAGGGGAGGGTGTGACATAGGAGGGCAAACACACTAAAGGGGGGTGGTATTCAGAAACAAAATACTGGGGAATATGGATAAGAGGAGGAAGGGGGGAAATATAAACAGAGGGAAGATAGCACAGAGGGCAATAAAGAATTAGTAATCATAACCTTGTATGTGAATGAGATGAGCTCTCCGTTAAAACGTAAGCAAATAGCAGAGAGGATTAAAAATCAGAATCCTACAATATTCTGCTTGCAGGAAACTCATTTGAAGCAGAGAGATACATATAGAGTAAAGGTAAAAGGCTGCAGAAAAATATATTTTGCTTCAGCTGAAGTAAAAAAAGCAGGGGTAGCAATCCTTATCTCAGACAAAGCAACAGCAAAAATAGATAGCATTAAAAGAGATAAGGAAGGAAACTTTATCCTCCTAAAAGGTACCATAGACAATAAAGTCATTTCAATATTGAATATATATGCACCCAGTGGAACAGCACCCAAATTCTTAGAGGAGAAGCTAAAAGAACTACAGGAAGACATAGACAGCAAAACTCTACTAGTGGGAGACCTCAACCTCTAGCTATCAGATATAGATAAATTGAATCATAACATAAACAAGAAAGAAGTTAAGGAGGTAAATAGATTGTTAGAAAAATTAAATATGGTAGACTTATGGAGGAAACTGAATACGGATAGAAACGAATATCCCTTTTTCTCTGCAGTACATGGAACTTATACAAAAATTGATCATGTACTAGGACATAAAAACCTAATGATCAAGTGCAGAAAGGCAGAAATAGTGAATACATCTTTTTCAGATTATAGTTTCATGTTTGAAGTGAAGCTTTGATTTTTAAATGTTGTACAGTTTAATAAATAAACCTCAGTGAGGACCAGTTACAGCCAATATCACCACCCAGTGTCTGCATTTTGAGAATTCATCAAATGCAGCCTTTCTTCTGTGTATAGCATTTAAAACACACACACACACACACACACACACACACACACACACACACATTCACAGAAACAGCATGTATTTTAACAGATCAGTTTCCAGACTAAAGTGAGGTAGGTAGTAACTATAATTCACAGAAAAATATTTTAGACTGCCTTTCATTCCAGTTTTCCTGAGGTGAAGAAGTGTTTGTATAGTATTAAAAATGCAACAAAAGAAGTGCTTGTATAGTATTAAAAATGCAACAAAAAAGCTAATACTTTTGTCAAGAATATTTTGTTAGGGATCCCTCCTTCCCCTACCTCGGCCATATTCCAGTAACAAACATAACATTTCCAATAGCCAGCAATTCTTTTAATGTTACAAATACTGTCTCGAGATAGACCTGATAGTATAGTTAACACAGTAGGTGGTAAAGAATGTTGGGAGATAGGATTTCTTCAGGATCCCTCCCCTTGTTGTATTGCGTGGTGTCAAGGCTGGCTGTCCACATCCTATCTATCTTTGGCAAGCTGTACTAGTACTATTGTAAAATGTAAATGAACTGTCAAGCAGCAACTTTCAGTTCATGACATGCCTTTGAGCACAGCAGAGTCATTCTCTTCTTTTAAAAAGCCAAGCGGACTTAGTGCTCTGATGGGACTCACTAGCATCACTGCGTACAGTCGGCTCAGGGCTGTTAAGGAAGCTGTCAGGATTGCTGTACACATCTTTAAGGATGGAACTAACTGAGGCCTTTCTACCATGAGACACCCCTGAAACGCTTGGGCCCACCTCCCTGGTGAGTCTCTGGCTGGCCTGCTGCTGTCGGCTCACCTGGTCCTCTTCTCTGGCCACTGACCCATCAGTTGGCTTGTCTTTACGCTTGTACTCTATTGTGCAGGGATTAGCCAGTTGGGAAATTGGGCCGAGCTGCTCATTAGTTTGACGTCTCCTCATTCTTAGTTGTTCTGCTTCCTTTAGGTAAGCAATATGGTATTCTAGAAGAATCTGCACACTTACAACACTTTTTTTTGTGCCAACAAATACAAGTGGGACCATTCCATCTTCTCTGGGTAGTTTATTTTCATTGCCTCTTTCAAATCTCATCCTAACCACTCCAGATTTTTCCACCATCTCTTGAATCACTCTGCCATTTTTCCCAATCACATTTCCAACTAGATTTCTAGGAACTTGAATAAAATCCTCCACAAATTCTAAGAGTCCCCTGGCTTTTTTTACAGCCTCCGCATTCTCTCCATAGATCCTGACTATTCCAGTATCCTCATCCAGGTCGACTTTTCTGACTCCGGGAAGTTTTCGAGCTCGCTCGATATTATTACCACGGGCTCCTATCGCAAGACCCCTTAGGTCTTCTCTCACAAAAAACTCTGCGTGAAATGCTGCTGCCAGTTGTTTTTGATGTTCTAAATGTTTCCTGGCTTCTTCGTTTCTTGACATAAGCATCAGCTTGGTGCGAAGACTACGCAAATGCATATCACTTAACATATTGGCCCTCTTCACGGTTGTTTCACTGGCAGACAGTACCCTTAATTGCCTGGTTTCAGCATGGTAAAAAATCCGGCAGGCTCCCACGGCTTTCTTAAAATCTGTATGTGCACTTTCATTAGCACACGCCTCCCTCAAATCCTCGGGAACATTTACTGTGCATTTAAATAAGGTGTTTTTCTGGCCAGTTTTGTTTGGATTGACTGGTCGAAGTTTATCCGATGTGACAATCTCAATGTAAGTGGCAACACAAGTAGCAAAAGTGACGACACAAAAGTCCCCTTTCTTCACCTGAACATGTGCAAGCCACCACCCACATGGTTCTTGGTCATTTATTCTTGAATAAACCTCGACTAAATCTCCTTCCCTCATTTCTTTTTGTACATCAGGGGCAGGAGGTAATCTTACATCATCAAGCGAAACTTGGCATTCAGGCTGCCAGTCATTTTCAAAAACAACTGTCAGACAGTCTTCTTGAAAATCTATGATAAATCCCCGGTAGAAAGCCCCGTTGGAGCCACGAACCTCGACTGCCAGCTCCGCCATGTTGGAACCGCGAGGGCTACCGGAAGGGCTTCACGGAACGGACCACCCGGGGTGGAGGAAGAGGACGGGGGAGGGGAGGTGGGGTAAGGGGGGGCAGAGAAAACAGGGCGGGGCCTGGGTGTCCCGGCCCGGACCCTGGGGTCTCACCGAGCCGCTGCCCCCGCCGCCGCCGCCGCTACGCCGCCGCCGCCCAGCCGACGACCCCGGCCCGGACCCGGCAGCCCGCCGCCGGCTCACTGAACAGCCGGATCCCTCCGCCCGCCGGGCCTCAGCACGCCACATCCGCTGTGACGCACTGGCTGCTTCCGCCCTCCTGCTGCAGCGACTGCGCATGCGCGCGGGGGACTTTCATTCCAGACACGCGGCACAGCGCCGTGGTCGAAGGAGAAACTCAGCCTTAAAGAATGCAAGGAAACTGTTTGTTTTCTTTTCCCCCAGGGCCATTAAAACTGTTTTTCGTTGAGACGTCTTTTTTTTGTATTTTTTTAAGGATCTAGATTTATTTTCTAATCATTACAATCATTGTGTTAGAAGAGGAAACATAAACCCCCTCCCCCCCAAGAAGATGAGAAACCTCATCAAGAAGAGAGAGAGAGAGACAGAGAGAGAGAGAAAAAGAGAGAGAGAGAGAGAGAGTTACTTCAAGCTGTGTTGATTCCAATGTCCCTTGTCTCTGGGCTGACTTGCCTTCTTTATCACAGGTCCACCAGAGAATTTGCTTCAATATTGTTTCCACATTTGCTATTAGTAACTGTGTTTCCCTCCACTCTATTCCTCCCCAGTCTCATTTATTCCATTCTTTCTCTCCTTTTATCCTGGCCCTGTCCAAAAGTGTGTTCTATCTGAGTACCCTCTCCCACCATCTTCCAAGGGAACTGTTTTAGATAATCCACAGACACTTAGGGAAAAAGGTGACCACAGCCTTCTGATGTTTCTGACTCCAAGGCCCTCTGATTATTAAATGGGGAAATGATTTCTAGGCACCTGAAGAGACCTTTCTCATAGAGCAAACAGCTTCTTGGTTATATAGCTACCATGACCTCTGAGGTTTTAGTGGTGGGCCAAGGCACCCTCTCAATGACACTTCATAGGAAACTGAGGCTCTGGGAACTGAAGAAACCTGTGTGACATCAACAACAGCCTCTATCTCAATGGAATATTCCCTCTTAAGAGTTAACATTCCTAGTGAAGATGTTTCAGTGTTAAAGATAATTAAAACAAAGACAGACCATCTGGCTAAGATGGCACAGAGAAGACAGGCACTGTGATAAATGCCCCTCTTTCCCCTCAGAAATAACACGAGAGAAACCTCTTAACAGAGATTCGATCAACAAAACCCAGAAAGAAAAGCTAGGAGAAGAACACCTACCAAGAAGGTCTGTCTCAGGGGCCGTGGGTGAACCAGCAGAAGAGAGCAGAGGATGAGCATGGGACAGCAGCTAGGGGAAGCCAGAGAGCCAGCCTCAGCCATAGAAACTTTGGTGAGTGGCGGATGGAGGTAGAGATCCAACTTTAGCTGAGGAGACTGGGTGGGGGGGGGGGGGAGGTGCAGAGACAAGCTACTGGAGGCTGAGTTCCGGCACAGAGTCTCAGGAGCACACCTGGAGGACAACCAGCTGGGCTGGGGATCTGAACTATATACTTTCAGCAGAGCCCTTTGCCCAGAACAAAAAATAACTCCAACCCACCCACTCAGGGCAACAGAGTTCACTCAAGGGAAAGAATATAATTCCCTCCCCCCAGGGCCCAGCTCAGTGTCCAATGTCAACTTAGACACTGCTGATGAGGACCTCACTCCACAGAAAGCAAGCAGTGCCCTTAACTGGATGGCCCTTAGAATTACTAAGGGAAGTGAACAAAGTCTCTAGCATCTTCAAAAGCAAACTTCTGAGAGACAGGTACCCTCCCCACCAACACAATATGAAAAAAGGCCAGAGAAAAGGGGGGCCCTTGGAGAAATACTTAGAAGAGACAGATTCTAACACAGAGAGATCTAGCATGGCTGAGGAGAATATGAATTGGTCTCCAGCCCAGAAAGACTTCCTTGAAGAAATCAGGAAGTTTGAAAATCAGTTGGAATAATTGGGAAAAGAAACTCAAGAGAAAATGAACACATTGCAAGAGAAAATTAACATCATGCAACTAGAAAACAAATCCTTGGAAAATACAACTGGACAAGTGCAAAATGAGAATAACTCTCTCAGATCTTCAATTGAGCATATTCAAAATGAAAATGATTCTTTCAAATCCTCAATTGGGCAAATGCAAAAGGAAATGGATTCTCTCAAAGCTCCACTTAGGCAGATAGAAAAGTCCTTCAAAAATAGAATGGACCAACTGGAAAAAGGAGTTTCAAAAGATAAATGATAATCAGGACCTGGCCGCATCAACATTAAGGGATCGAAGGGCCTGGAAAGAGATATTCCAAAGAGCAAGGGAGTTTCTCTTCCAAGGAAAAACATGGACATTTAATGATATAGGAGACTTCATAGATTTCATAATGAAAAGACCAGAGCTAAATAGAAAATTTGGACATCAAACAAGAGGCTCAAGAGACACATGAAAAGGTAAAAAAAAAAACACCTATCCAAAAAGATGAAACTGGCTATATAGCCACTTGGAAGAAAGAGTCTCATAACTCTTGAGAGTTGTCATTCTATTAGAGCGAATATACATAGCCAGAAGTGATGCACACTCATAACTTTTCTGTGACTCACATAGAATGATGGATAATCAATACCTCCTTACAAAGGGGGGCAGTAAAGAGAAGGGAGGTTGGAGGGAGACTGAATGGAGTAAATCTCAATACATCAGGAAGGTACAAAAACCCTATTATAATTGAGGGGAAGAAGGGAGGAGGTGAGAACCACCAGAATTTTCATCTCATCAGACTTGGCTGAAAGGTAACTTAGACACACTTAGTCAAGTTAAGAAACTTATCTTACCTTTCAAGCATTAAAAGGAGAAAAGGGGAGGGTCAGTGAGGGGGAGAAAACGGGGAATTAGTAAAAGGAAGGGAAGAAGGGGAAAAGGGAAAGGAGAAAAATGGGGAGGGGTTTTGATATAAGAGGGCAAACACACTGAAAGTGGCAGTATTCAGAAACAAAAAACTGGGAAATATGGATAAAGGGGAAAAAGGGGGGAAATACAAACAGAAGGAAGATAGCATGGAGGGCAATAAAGATATAGTACTTAAAACTTTAAATATGAATGGGATGAACTCTCCCTTAAAACATAAATAGCATAAGTGGATGAACAACCAGAATCCTACAATATGCTGCTAGCAAGAAACTCATTTGAAGCAGAGAAACACATATAGAGCAAAGGTAAAAGCGTGGAGCAAAATATATTTTGTTTCAGCTGAAGTGAAAAAAGGATGGGTAGCAATCCTTATCTCTGACAAAGCAGCTGCAAAATTACATAGCATTAAAAGAGATGAGGAAGGAAAGGATATCCTTCTATAGGGAACCTTAGACAATAAAGTAATTTCAATGCTAAATATGCATGTACCCAATGGTTTAGCATCCAGATTCTTAGAGAAGTTGAAAGAGCTACAGGAAGACATAGACAGCAAAAGTCTAGTAGTGGGAGACCTCAACCTCCCACTCTCAGATTTAGATAAATCAAATCATAAAATAAAGAACCCTCCCCATAATTTCTCCTTGGTTTGGGGCTACAGCTTTTCCCAGGTCCACCCACATGGATTGCTCAGCCTCACCTCCTATCACCAGATCTTTACAACCTGCCCATGAGTCCATGAGTTCAAGTTGAAGAAGGGCTCCACCGGTGGAGGAAGGGGGCCATCCAGCCTGAGTTAAAACATGGGAATGGGGGTGGCTAGTTGGTGCAGTGAATAGAGCACCAGCCTTGGAGTCAGGAGCACCTGAGTTTAAATCTGGCCTCACACACTTCATAATTACCTAGCTGTGTGGCCTTGGGCAAGCCACTTAACCCCATTACCTTACAAAACACTAAAAAAAAAGCTGGAAATATCTGAAAGTGTTTCTATAAGTTAATGAGTTGTCATGTAATTGACTGAGAGAGTAAATTATGTTTTGGAAGTTTTCTTACTTTATTTTTAAAATAAATGAAAATGACTATATGAGAACTGATAATGCAAAGTTATCTTGAGGACTCTCTCTGGGACTGAGGAATTCTGGTTCTGTGCTCAATTAAACTGTGTTCTAATAAGAAATTGGGAAAATTGCTCCATTTTTAGATCCCAGCAGTGAATTCACATAATTAAATAAATGTTTTAAAATATGAAGCATGGAAGTATTTGCTACATAAATATGAATATTTTTTATTATTATTTCTTCAATTAGATAATTGGGTTTGGTTTTCTGTGTACCTGATCTTTGTGGCTACACCACTCTTTTACCCATCATCAATGGCATTTCATGGGCATCCATTCTTTTTTTCCAATGCACAGTGTGTTCCCTCAACCAGTAAGCCCTTTCTCCCTTTCTCTTCACTGCAAGTTTCCCTCTAACTCTATATCTCTCACAAAAATTTCCAGGTGGCTTTCTTTTTTCTCTTTCTCTATCTACTGGGTCATCTTGTAACATGGCTTGTCAGTGTGTGCATCAGAAGGAGAACTCAAATAGTCTGGACTCTAAGGACAGTGCGGTATCCCCTATGAAACCCAAGGAGGTAGAGCAAGCAGTACAGTCATGGTGAAAAGTCAGTGAAAATGCATATAGTTGGGGGGAAGCATCATATTAAAGATATAGCAAGGAGAACAATATCACTGTCTCCCAGAGTTAGTGGGGAGCTGGATTAATACAAGATATAATAAAACTGTAAATGCAGGAAGGGCAAGTTATGAAGGAATTTGCCCTCCAAAGAGAATATTCTTTTACGCTTTTGGCATGGCAGTGGGGTTAAATGACTTGACCAAGGCCACACTGCTAGGTAATTATTAAGTGTCTGAGGTCAGATTTGAGCTCAGATACTCCTGACTCCAGAGCTGGTGCTCTATCCACTGTGCCACCTAGCCACCCCCAAGAAAATATTTTATATTTATAATAGAGGCTATAGGGAACCACTGAAATTTATTTGGGAGGTGTGAGGGTGACTTGGTTGGTCCTGTACTTTAGGAAAAGCAATCTATTGTTCCAATGGAGGGTGGATTGCAGTGCAGAGACTTGAGGCAGGCAGAGCCACTATTGCCATATCCCATTTGTGAGGTAATGATGCCCTGCTCCAGAGTGGGGGCAGTGTATTTTGAGATGTTTGGAAGGCCCAGTTCCCTCTCTCTTCTGTCTCAGATTAAACCAGACTGATTCCTGCAAACCATAGAACTGCCCCCTCTTTCTACATGGGATCCACTTCATCTTCCTTCTTTCAGCTTTCCAAATCTTGTTTCAGATTATGTTCAGGACTGATTGGCTTTAATTCACTGTAGCACTCCTTTGCAATTTTCTTTTACATCTCAAATGCACTGCAAAACTTTATTTTCCTGATGAAAACTGAAATGTCAATGTTGATAGCAAAACTTTCAATTTAGTTCCTTATTTAAGAGCATACAAAGCATAGTCCCTTGTAATTCCTTTTAGGCAGCTCTACTTCTTTTATTTTCTTCTTATTCTTACTGCTTCTTCTCAGCAATTAGATTTGCCTGAATGATTCACACAAGGTCACAAGGATCAGATATGTTAATCTGTTAAAGTGAAATTGTTAATTCCCTCATTCCAGTTTTGTTTATATTTAAACAAGCCTTTTCTTTCCAAACTGGAAAGCACTATAATCATCTGAAACATTAAATAATGCTTCAAAGCTTCAAACTGCAAAAATAACTGCCTAATACTTTCACCACTTTTGGAATCACTAAAGACAAAACTTGTAAACTATCTCCAATTCTATAAGAGCAGGAAATCTACTAAGTGAAATCACCTGCCCTACATTAAAGCAATAAATCCTTCATTCTTCAGGGAAGGAAGAGAAGGTTAAGTGGTTTGGGGTGAATTTTGTATGTGAATTTGATGAAGTCTTCATTTGAGCACTTTGTAGGAGTTTTACCTCCAAAAGACCAATAAGATACTGCAGTGTATATGAGACTATGCAAACTGCAATCTCATTTAAATTTAAAAATACTCATCAAACAGATTACACTTCACTCACAAATTTCTTCTCTGATTAGTTTGCAATTCCATAAATAAAGAAAATTTTTCCGCCTCCTCCTCCTCCTCCTTCCTCTCTCTCTCTCTCTCTCTCTCTCTCTCTCTCTCTCTCTCTCTCTCTCTCTCTCTCTCTCTCTCTTCTCTCCTCTCCTCTCCTCTCCTCTCCTCTCCTCTGTCTCTCTCTGCTCTGCCCTACATTCCAAATGTTTCCAGAGTAAAGAATGCAGAGAAAAGACTACATCCTTTGAAAGTTTAGAAAATTTCAGTGGAAAGCTCTGATTCATTTTGCCTTTTTTCCTTTGGGAGATCAGACCACAGGAACAAGGTTAGTTCAATTTACAAGGACACAAAATACAGACTGTGATGACAGTACATATTCTATCTTGCATAGAACAACTGAGCATAAGCAAAACACTCTCCTTATCTTAGTCTCAAGACACAAAACCTTTTACCATGACTCTAAGCTCCCTTTGCAAGGACATAAGAGGAATGAAGAAAGGACAGTCCTGAAGAAAGAGAAGTTCTGGGATTATGAAGGCTGTGTTGGTTCCTCAGTTTGTTCCAATCTCCCCACAGGCTGAACTGGTGCTTCACTCCTCAGGGCTGCTCTTGGAGACTTTACAGACACTGGAATTGTCCATATAATACATCCTTGGACTAGGTCAGGAGGCAATGACTGTCAGGGATAAGTTTGGGCTGATATATTCATTCACTCATTCACTGGCTATTTCCATTCATACACACTTGCAGTCCTACCAAATGCCTTCTTTTGTTCATTTCATGAGGGAATGAAGGATTTTCCTTGAGGTCAAGGAGCAGGAGGAGGTTTCATCTGAAGTCTTGATCCTAGCTCTTGTGCTGACCAGTAATATGAAACGTCCTTGTCACTGAGGCATGGGATTCCCATATCCAGATCTTGCTTTCTACTTCCTTTAAAGAATCTTTGGGAAGCAGAGGTGTGGCTACCAAGATGGGTAGTCCCAACCTTGATCCTGGATTATAACTAAAACAATTCCCTAGCAAAGAACTATCTCTCTTGTAAACCCATAACAAACAAATAACTGAAGCATCATCAGTCAACATTTATTAACCACCTGCTGTATGTCAGCCATCTTACTAAACACTGGCCTCCTTTCTACCAAAGAAATTTGGGTTGAATGACTCTTACCAACTGAGGAGCAGGAGAATGATACAGTTTCATGGGAGGCTGTTTAAAATTTACCATGTGCATGCTCCAGCAGTTCCAGGTGTCCCACCAGAGCAGAGTGAATCACACTAATCATCCTTCTACCCTTAAATATTTGCATAATTCCCTCAACTTCCTCTTAGAAGCATACCACCTAGCCAGAAGCCAGGGACCATAGATCAAAGATAAGATGCTAAACTGAAAGCCACACAGCTTACTGTTGATATTCGTCCTTTATTTCCAAAGAGAACCTGATGGGGGAATATCTTGACTTGCATATGAATTGGAATAAATCTTCTCATCTGCCTATTCCACCAGGCGAAGTCTTCACAAATTTGGGGTAGAACTCCCCCAACTCACTAACAGGTTTGAGGCCTTTCAATCACCTGCTTTAACCTACTACCAGCCTGCTAAGGAAAGCTACTGTCCATGAATAGCAACTACAGCCTTGAAAGGAACAGATTTAGGTTTTCTAACCTTTCAGACATTAGGGATACAAAGACAGTAAGTTGCATTCAACAGACTTTTCACAAGAGAGGATGAGGGAAAGAGATCAAAGGGGATGAGCCAATGAAGAAAAGGAGCAAAATTTGGAAGATAAACCAAAGGATTTATTATCTGTTGCCAAAGCTTGTCCATTTTATTTTACCTTTTTCACATCTCTCCCATTATGCCATCTCTGGCCTCTAACACTGTCACCACTTTGGGGAAGTTCCTTCTCATCTCATTCCTGGACTATTATTTTTTGCTCTTCCTGCCTCCATTTTCAACCTACTCTACTCCATCCTCCATTCAGCTGTCCAAATGATCAAGCCCAAACAAGGAACTCCACTATTCAATGACCTCCAGTCTCCAGAATGAAATCCAAAATCTTCAGGTTGGCACTCAAAGCCCCTCATAACTGACCACCTCTTCAGTCTTCTTTCACCTTATATTCTCATTTCCGCGTACTCTGTTGTGCAGTGACATTGGTCTTCTTCTTGTTCCCAGAACAAAACAAGATACTCCATTTTCTGTCTCTGACCTTTGTCACTGTCTGGTCCCCAGGCCTACAAAGGTCTTCATTATCATCAAGACTTCCCTGTCTTCCTTCAAGTTTCAGGTGAAATTCTACCTTCTACAGAAAGTTTTTTCCCAGCCACCATTAACTCTAATGTCTTTTCATTTCAAAGGCATCATGCATATATCTGGTTTGTACATAGCTGTTGGCACATTGTCTCTGCATACATTAGAGTGGGAACACCTTGAGAACAGAGAATACCCTTGACCTGTCTTGACATTTCCAGTGTTTAGTAAGATGGCTGACATACAGCAGGTGGTTAATAAATGTTGACTGATACATTCTCTATGTGAGGGCAGGAGGTAAGGGGAAGGGACCAAATACTATGAAACTGTAGAAAGAAGTAATTTTGGACAAACAAGCATGGTCTTCCGTCCAAGGACAGCAAGCCTTGTTACAATGGATGAAACTTTGACCATGTCCTTGCAGAGGGGTTGGGGATTTTCTAATATTAGGTCATCAGGGGCTTTGGGGAATTTCTAAAGTTTTAGGCCATCAAGATGTGGTAAAATGATTGTGGTTCCTATTACAAACCAAATGTACACAAAGTACCATGTGCACAGGAGTTCTTTTTTTTTACCTCTGACCCTCACAGCACTATACAACTGAAGGAAAAGGGGAGATCAAGTCCAAGCCCAGCATTTGAAAGAAAAGGGAATTGTGAGTGGGACAAATAAAGTGACTAGACTGTGTAATAAGGGTTCAATTTTCATTTCTACATCAGTTATGAGAAACTGAGGAAAGGAGTCCATGTCTTAGAGATAAAAGAGCTAGGAAGGATGGGGAATACTATAAAATGGGTTGATATATAACAGGAAAGATGGGGGAAGCCATTAAGAAAGGAATATGCTTCTATTGATGAGAAGTGGGCAAACTTAAAACAAGAATATGTGAAACCATGTAATTTGAATGTTGGATGAATTAATGAAAAAACTGGTGCCAATCTAGGTGTCAGATTCACATATCTGTATTATACATAATAGAGGGCAGAAGAATCTAGGGGCTGATCACCAAATTGTGGGGAAAGGCAGGTTTGATAAAGAATGGGGACTCAGATGTGGGAGAAAGAGAATAGATTTTGGACCTTTTTAATACCCAGTCTATTGGGGACATGGGAGGGACTTGTGCTTCTAGACAGGAGATAAAAGGTTATTCTGTTGGGTCCCAGGTGAACCCATTTTGTGGGGTGCAGGGTGTCACCTATTCTTTTTTTTTTTGCAAACAATGGGGGTAAGTGACTTGCCCAAGGTCACACAGCTAGGTAAGCATCTGATGCTGAATTTGAACTCAGGGCTTCCTGACTCCCAGCTGGTTCTCTTTGCACTGCACCACCTAGCTGCCCCAGGGTCACCAGTTCTTAAAAACATTACAATAAAGGATCCTGTTGCTTCATTATTGGCTGTTTTGAGAGGTAACTGCCTCTCTGCCCCCTCTACAATCACTCCACTACTCAAATTTAGAGCTGGAAGGAACTCCAGGGCTCATTAAGTCCAAGACTATCATTTTAGAGCAGAAGAAAAAAGGCTTAGTCACTTTAAATGATTTGTCTAGGATCACAGGTCATAACCTATGTGAGGAAAGATTTGAACGTGGGCAATACTGACTCCCCAAAATATAAATATGGAGACACTATTGCATCAGGGCCACAAATGGCTCTCAAAGGTCATTCTCTGTGGTTTTTTTCACTCTGTACCTTTCTCCTCCTCAATGAATAATTCTGTCTAAATTCACCACTCTTTCCCCACTCCAGTCCCTCGTGGGCTATCCTTTCTCCCTACTTCATCCATAAGTTCATAGAGCTGAAGGAACTGTAGAAGCCATCAAGGTCATAGTTTTATAGGGGAGGATACTGAGGCGGAGAGAGATTACATTAATTGCCCAAGATAACACAGTCACTGAGCATCAAGTTTCTAACTCAAATACCAAGGTCAGAACTCTTTCCATTAGACTATATGTCCTTCCTCAGGCATCTTTTAACTTTCACTCTCTCCCTCACCTGGGGTCTCCTTCCTCTATTGCTTTCTCTATATCTCTGTTTCCTGGCTCTGTCTCTTTCCTTCTATTTATCTATTTCTGTCTCTCTCTTTCTCTCTGTCATCAGCTCCTCAAAAACTTTTTCTCCTTACTCTAATTTCCACCTATAAGCAAGTGATTTTTTTCCACTATTATGACTATGATCATAGTTTTACAGCTGGACAGAATCTTACAGGTCATTGGGTAAAATTCTATTATATTAAAACAGAAGACTGTGGTTTAGACTGGAAAACTGAATTAGCAAGAGTCTAAAGATGCTCCAGCTCTCTGATTCTCTGGATGCCAGAGAGAAAAAAAGAATCTTTATTTTTAATTAAGCTTGGAATATTGAGACAGAGTCAGAACGTCTTTAGATTACACTAAATATTTTCCTGAACATGAACTAGGATTTAAACCCAGGTCATTCCAACTCCCAAGATGAAACCATTAGAATATCTACCTCTTTTGTTCTACTATTCCCGTCACTCCCCACATGTCTAGCTCCTGTGGACACTCTGTCTACTTCTCATCCTCAATGACTGACTGTCCCTAACTCTGTCTCTCCCTATTCCAAGACTAATCACAAGTGGACATCCTTTCTCTCTCTAGGATCTAGAGGATCATAGGTCTGGAGGGTCTTGAGATACCATCAAATCCAGGCCCATAACCAGAATGAAATGAAAGCAGAGGCTGATGTGATTAAGGCACTTCTGCAGAAGACAGCTTGGTTGTCCCTTAAGTGGAACTGAAATCAAACAGTCCATATCAAGTATAATTTCCGACCACTAGAACTCCTAACTGGTTTGCCCTTTATTTCTCAAGGGTTCTATCCTTTGACATCTTTTCATCCCCTTGCTCAACTGCTAAGTCTTCCAAAATGGTATCTTCCTTCATTTCTTTGTTCATTATCAAGTGGTTCTCTTTTTCTATCTGTTTCTGTCTTTCTGTATTTCTCTAAATTTCCATGTCTATATGTCTGTCTCTCTCTGTATAACTGAGTTTCTCTTTGCCTCTCTCTCTTTTCCCTGACTTTGTCAATCTCCCTCCCCCTCCCCCTTCCCTCTATCTCCTCCTCAAAAGCCTTCTCTCCTTACGCTACTTCCCATCCAATAATTAGGTTTTTCCCTCTGATTCTAACTATGATCATAGATCTGTAGTTGGAAGAAACCCTTGAGGCCGTTTTATCCAACTTTATTTTAACACAAAAGAGGAAGGAGGCTTAGACGCTGGAACTCAATGGGCCAGAGTCAAGCATTTACCCTTCATGTTAACTAGAATTTGGAGTCAGGCCATTCTTACTTCAAAGAGGTGACCACTAGGAGACTTGGCTGTTGTTGCTCTATATACATTTCCCTGCTCACACTTCTCTTTCCTGGGGATGCTTTTCTCTCCTTATCAGCATTGCCAGATTCCCTCTGACTCTATCTCACTATTCCAAGCTTAATTACAAATAAAGAACCCCTTATTCTCTCTGGCATCCAGAGAATCAGAGAGCTGAAGTGTCAGTAGACCTCAACAAATCACAATAACTTTAATGAAGAGGAAACTAAGGCTGACCATGGTTAGGTGACCTCTTCAGAGAAACATAGCAAATCAAAGGCTATGATGGATTTAAAGACAAGAATCAACTCCTAGGAGGGGCCTTTTCTTTCTTTTTTTGTTTCAATTGGGCTCTCTTACTATCTCTATCCTTGTCTCTCTGTCTGTCTTGCTGTCTCTGTCTCTACTTCTGTTTCTCTCTGTGTCTGATTTTACCACTATATTTCTTTTTTGTTTCTCTGTCTCTTTCTGTCCATTTCCTGCTCATTTCCTCTCTCTCCCTTTCTATATATCCTGCTCAAACACTTTGTTCCTTACTCTCATTCCCTTTCCCAAAATAAGTGGCCTTTTCTAATATGATCATAGCTCAGGAGGGTTCATGGAATCCAATTCAGTTTAATTATAACAGATGAAACAGGGGCTTAAAAACTCCAAGTGAATCACCCAGTTTCAATCATAGAATAATTGTGAGCTAGGATATTAATTCAGGTCCCCAATATCAGACCACTAAGGGACCTAGCTATGTGGCAAACAATTTCTTCACTGCTGCCTTCCTAGTTGCCCCTTCCCTGTCTCTCTATTCTCTCTTATGCTGCTTTCCCTCTGTCTCATATTTTCTTCTCGCACTCCAAGTCCACAAGGGCTACTCTCTCTGTCTCATATAAGATCCCAGAGCTTTAGTATCATTAAACATCTTCAAGTCCAGTTCCATTATTTTCCTGAACAGAAAACTGAGGCTGACAGGGGTTTAAGTGCCTTCTCTAGAGTAACTGACTTGCCAGCAGTTGATGTGGGAATGAACTCAGTCAATTGCAAATATGATCCACTATCCACCACACCTCCTTGCATTATAATTCCTAGGCTATGATCTCCTTCCTCATTTGCTCACTCTCCTGCACAATGGTCTCTTCCATCCTTTCTTTGCCAGTTATCAAGAGGGTCTCTTTCTTTTTCTGTTTCTCTCTATGTCTCTCTAGCTTTCTCTCTGGTTCTCTGGGACAATTAGCTCCCTATCCCAAACCAGGTCTCTTCCTCACTTATCTTTTCTCTCTGTGTCTCTCCTCTACTCAATGGCCTATTCATTCTATAGCTTTCTCTCTCCAGAATAAAAGGAAGTTATTTTCCCTTTGTCATTCATAGGCACATTCAATTGGAAGGAAAAGCATGCTTCTTCAGACAAGGAAATCCTGTCTGGAAGAGATTAAAGACATTACCTTGGTAACCTACCTGAGGCAAGATTTGAACTCAGGTACTTATGACTCCAAACCCCAGTGCTCTTCATTTTTTAGCATCTGCCCTCTGGCTTCTCTATCAGTTCCAGGAGCCTCTTCTCCCTATTAGATCTCTTCTGACATGGAATTCACTCTTCAAAAGTACCATCAGAACCTGGGACATCTGTCTCTGAACAGATACCTCCTCCCAGAACCTCTCTTTCAGGAGGGCACCCATGCCACCCAGTTCTACATTTCCTACCAGGATACATTCAGGACAGTTTCATCTTGGTCCTGCACTGAATACCCTCCTTCCCAAAGCCACCCTGACTTTTCAGCTTCCTTTACTATGTTGCCTTCCACCCCTGGACTGGACTTCCTTAGGGCAGGGATTCTATTTTTGTTTCCTTCTATTTGTCTTCCCAGGCTATGGCATATTGCCTGATATTTAAGACAGGCTCAATAAATGCCTCTTGATTAACTAGCTACCTCTATATACTATGTTCCTGATCCTCGCTATTGGCATTGTTCCTCACTCTCTCTCCCTCACCTTGAAGCCTCTGCCTCTGGCTCTCACCTCCTTATACTTCTCTCACACTCCATTGCCAAATACCAGGAGGCTGCTTCTTGCTTATTCTCTTTCTCTTTATGTCACTGTTCCAGCTTTGACTGTCTCTCTTTTACTCTAGCCATCTACATTTCTGTCATGTTCCACCAGCCTTCTTTTCCCTTCTTTTTCTTCTTTCTCTAGAGAAACCCCAACCTGCTGGCTCTCTGCCCTTCTAAAATCTTGCTGTCTTACTATCAATCCTAAGGAATAATATATAGTCTTTCCTCTGATTCTTTACTTCCCATATTATCATAGATAAGAAGCTGGAAGGAATCTTTTTGGGCTATGGTCTACAACCCCAATATTGAGGAGCAGAGAGAAGCAAGGTTTGGATAATTTAAGCAACTTTCCCAGCACTCCAGTGTCTCTACTAGAAAAAAAAACCCAAATGGGGTCACAAAGAATCAGATATGACTGAGATGACAGAACAATAGTCAGTATCAAAAAGATTACAAGAGTATGTACAAGGCAGGATTTGTTCTCAGATAATGCTACCTTTCAAAAAAAGTTCACTAAGAGACATAGCTCTGTGGAATACACCCTCTCCCCAGCCCCACTTTCCAGAAGTCCCTTCTCTGTCATCACGGATGCACAATTTCTTCCAATTCTCTCTGCCTATTTTAATCCCAAGGGGGCATTCTTTTCTCTCCCTGGTGTCCATTAGATACCATGGAATCCTGCCCTATGTTTTAAGTGAGGAGCAAACTGAGGCTGACTGGCCCAGTGACTTCTTTAGAGTCAGTAGTAAAGCAGAATTTAAATTCAAATTGTAAATGCAAAGTATAATGCTATAGCCACTGGTTTTCTTTTTTCTCCCTCTGATTTTATCTCTAACCCCCCCCCCCGCTTTATCTCTTTTTCATTCTGTCTCTTCCCATTTCCTCATTTTTTTCTCTTTTTCTATCCATTTTTCTTCAAAAGTTTTCCTTTCCTTGCTCCTATTCCCAGCCAGTAATATGGGGGCTTTTCTTTTTCTATCTATATTTCTTTTCTTTATGTTTTGTCTTTCCTTTCCTTGCCTACCCTTATTTCTTTTCCAGTTTACCTCTCCCTTTTCTTCCTTAAAAGCTTTTTTCTTGCTCTAATTCCTATTCGTTAATCTCGTTAATACTCAATATGATCATTGATTTAGAGCAGGAAGGAACTCTAGGGGCCACTGAGTCCAACTCCATTGTACTATAAAAGCAGACAGAGCTTTACTCTCTAACTAAATTACCCTGCGTAAAACATCTACCAAAGCATCATGGAGCTGGAGCATCGTTAGTCACCATCAAGTCCAGCTAAGGAAAAAAAATTGGAGGCTGAGTGATTAAGTAATAGAGCTTGTCATCAACTGATGTGGGATTTAAACTCAATGAGTCAAATCCACATATACTACTCTATTCACTATGACATCTAGTTGATTTCTGTACTGGTCAGGTGACTCTTCCCTTTGCATGTCTCTCTCAACTGGGGTCTCTTTTATCTAGTCCTCCTTCTCCATAATGGTCTCTTCCCTTACTCTCTTGTTCATACACTTATACACTTGTGCTTGTCTAGCTATGGATGTGTTTGTCTTAGTCTCTCTACCTGGGTCTGCTTTCCATTTCCTATATCATTGCCTCTCTATTTTTATCTCTCTCTCTCTCTCTCTCTCTCTGTATATATATATATATATATATATATATATATATATATATATATCTGATTCTCTATATTTAGCTCACTCCATCATTTTCTTTGTCAATATCTCAATCCCTCCTTTTTCTCTATCTCTTCCTCAAAATCTTTTCTTTTCCTCCAATTAATTCCCCTCACTAATACCTGTTCTGTGTTTTTGCTCCTTCTCATCAATATGATTAAAGATTTAGGGCTGGAAAGAACCCTTGGAGCCATAAATTCTAGGAGAGGTTTAACCACTCTATCTGAATTACCCAGAGTCCAACATTTACTAAAAATGTGAAGCAGGATTTGAACTCAAGTCATTCAGAATACTCAGAAATGATCACTAGGAGACCTCATTCTTCTCTTCACATCCCCTGAGACCAATCTACATACATGCATACACTCTTTGGGGAAGCTTTTATTTTGTTTTCTGATCCTCAATTTACAATTCCCTTTAACTCTATCTCTATTCCAAGCTTAATTACAAAATAGACATTGTTCTCTCTCTCTCGGGCACCCAGAGGATCAAAAATCTGGTGGGCCATTAGAAACCATCTAATACAGCCCCATAAATTTAATGAGGAGAAAGCTGAGGTTAGAAGTGATTCAGTGACTTCTCCAGAATAACATAGCAGGTCAGAGTGGCTAAAGTGGGATCTAAATTTAAAGAGCCAACTTCAAGGACACTGCTCTGACCATTATAAGATCCAGCTGATTTGCTCTGCACTTGCCAGGTGTCTTTTCTTTCTGCTTTGCCCTCACCTGTAGTTTCATCTCTTCCTCATTTCCTCCATAATGGTCACTTTCCTCACTACCATGGTCCTTATCATGTGGTTCTCTCTTTGTATCCCCCCCCACTTTTCTTTCAATTTCTTTCTTCCTCCGTCTCCACCTTCTCTGCACTCTTTATATCTTTTTTCTCACCCAATACTAACTGTTCTTTATTTATTGTATTTTAGATATCATAAATCTTAGGGTTAGAGATGGAAGGAATCCTTGGAAACATTGCTGTAACTCCATTATAGTAACATAGCAGCCAGAGACTTAGACACTCTAACTGAATTACCCAGAACAGAAACTTATGGAGAATGTTAATTAGGATGTGAGTGCTGATCATTCAGACTTCCAAGGTTCTAGGATATTGAGCTGTTTTCCTCTACACAGTCCCCTCAATCCTCACACGTCCTCTTCCTATGGACACCTGCGACCATTTCCCTCTCATCCTCAGTGCCTGACTCCCCCTAATACAAACACACACTCTCTCTCTTCCAAGACTAATCCCACTGGATATATTTTTTCCTCTCTGTAAACCAGAGGGTGATGGAGCTGGAGAGTCATTGGATACCATCAAGGACAAACCTATAAATTGAATGAGTTGAAAATTGAGGCTGACACTGGTTCAAGAGTTTCTCCAGAGTAAGATGGCTTTTCAGCATCTGATTTGGAATTGAAACACCCAATTCCATGTATCCTGTTCCAATCACTAGGATACCTTGTTGGTTTGACCCACATTTCCCAAGGGGTACTATCCCCTTTCCATCTTTTTGACTCCTTGCTCAGTTGCTCAATATCCTCCAAAATTGTATCCTCCCTCAGTCCTTTGTCTATTAACAAGGGGAGTTCTTTCTATCTCTCTGTCTCTCTGTCTCTCTCTCTCTCTCTCTCTCTCTGTCAGTCTATTTCTATTAATATTTCCCTGCTCCTCTCTGTACTCTCTTCATCTTTGTCTTTCTGTCTTTATCTCTATTTCTTTATCTCTCTTGCTTGTTCTGTCAACATCTCCCTCTCCTTTCCTTGTTTTCTCCTATCTTCTACTCACATTTTTTTTCTGTTTTCTCCTATCTTCTACTCACAATTTTTGTCCTTATTCTAAATTCCATCCAATAATAAATTGTCTTTTCTTTTTACCTTATCATGACTGAGAACAAATATTTAGAGCAGGAAAGACCCCTAGGGGGCCATTGAGTCCAACATTGTAGTATAACAAGATTGAGGGCTAAACACTAAGTGAATTTCCTGAGTCACCTATTTATTACAAATGTTAATTAGGATGTGAACTCAGATCATTCTGGCTTCCAAGAACAGTTTTCTAGGAGAACTAGGTATTTTGGTCTACATACTCCCTCACTGCAGACACTCATTTCCTATAGAAGCATCCCTCTATCTCCTCATCTTCAATGCCTGATTTCCTCCAACTCAGTCAGTATTCAAGTTTAATTCCAAGGGGATTAAATTCTATTAAATCCTATTCTCTCTCTGGAATCTAGAGGATCAAGGAGCTGGAGAGTCATTGGACCCCATCAAATCCGATCCCATAAACTTACTAATGAGAAAACTGAAGCTGACAGCAGTTAGGCGACTTCATCAGAAGAACAAAACTTGTCAGCAGCTGAGGTAAGGTGGACATTTCAAAAGTCACCTCTAAGTTTAGGGCTCTAACCACAATGACACTCACAGGGCGTGCCCTACATTTGCTAGGGATCTTTTCCCTTTGCATCTCTCCATTGTCTGTGGTCTCCTTGCTCTATTGCTCACTATGCTTCATCATGACTCTTCCCTTATTCCTTTGTTCATTATCAAGCCTTCTCTTTTTCTTTGTCTTTCTTTCACATGGTCACTGTGCCTCTTTTTTGCTATCTCTGGCTCTAGTTTTCTGTGTCTCTTTATCTGTGATTTTATCAATTTATCTCTCTCTCTAGGCCTTTTACTTTCAATCCAGCCCCATCTCTATTTCACTCTCCCTGTTCCTCTCATCATATTCTCTTCAAATTCTTCTTTTCCTTTCTATTATTTTTCCTATAGTGGCCTTTCCTTTTTCTATTTATCATGAAGAAGATTGAAAACAAGAAGGAAGTGGAAGGACCATTGAGTCCAACTGCATTTAATTATAACAGAAAAAATAGAGGTTTTCCCACTCTTAGCGAATTATCCAGTTTTAAATGATTATAAACAATGTAAAGTAAGATTTGAACTCTTCAAGATTTCAAAGATCAGTCCAATAAATGACATATCTCAATGACATACACATACTTCCCACCCCCCCTTCCCAATTGACCTTTCTCTGCTCTATACCCTTTGATGCCCTTTTCCCTCTCATTTTAATTCTCTTCTCCCAACTCAAGTCCACAAGGGATCTCTTTGTACTCTCTGATACCCAGAAGATCAAAGAGTTTAAACATCATTACACACCATTACATACACACCATTACATGATTTTGCTAACAATAAAGAGAAAATTAAAAAAACTGAGGCTGACACAGCTTAAGTGACTTTTCCAAATTAACAAAGTCAGCAGCTGTGGTGTGGGACATAAAATCTAAGAGTCCTAACCATTAGGGCACCAAACTGGCTCACCTTACAATTAAATGGTGTTCCTTCTTTTTAAGGTCTCTTACCCTAGTCCATATTTTTCTAGATTAATGATCTTGTCTCTCAGTCTCTTTCTTATCATATCATTTTACTACTGAGTCTTTTGCTCTCAATATTTCTTTCACTATCAATATCTCTTACTGTTTTTCTACATTTATCTCACTGCTACTCTATCTTTATCTCTCTCACTTTGTCTCTGTCTCTCTCCATTTTGTCTCTAGCTCCTCCTCACAAGCCTTTTTTATTTACTCTAATTCCTACCCAATAACAAATGAACTTTTCTGGATCTCTGTTTGTGACATAGTCATATATTTAGAGCTAGAATTAATCCTAGGGAACCACTGATACCAAATCTTCTAAAGGCATAACAGAAGAGAGAAGCATAACTCTACCTGAATTGCAGTGTCAGAATCTTGAATAGGATTTGAACTCAGGACATTGTGACTTACAAGAATAGTCCTCTAGGACAACTAAGTGTTTTGATTTACATACTCCTGTCACCAAGACACTTCTTTTTCCTATGGACACTTGCTTCTTTCTCCTCATCCTCAATCCCTGATTCCCTCCACACCCATCTCTGTCTCTTCCAAGCTTAATCCTAAGAAGATCCCCCCTTTTCTCTGTCTGGCACCAAGAGAATTCTGGAGCTGGAACTTCATTAGACACCATCAATTTCAGTCCCATAAAGTTACTGAAGAGAAATCATGGGTTGATAGTGGTTATGTGACTTCTCCAGAGGAACAGAACTTCTCAGGAGCTATGATGGAAGATGAGTGAATTACAAGTACAATGCTCTAACCACCATCACACCTACTGTAGGATTTATTATCTATTTGCCAGGTATCTCTTCTCTTTGCATCTCTTCTTCAGCTGTGAACTCTTATCTGTACTCCTCACCTTCCTCCAGAATGGTGTCCTCCCTCATGCCCTTGCTTGTGAGAGTTCATATCTGTTTGTCTCTCTTAGAGTATCTGTCTATGGTTTTCTTTATATCACTGGCACCTTTATCTCAATGTCAATCTGTTGCTATTTCTCTCAATCCTTCCCTCATTCTCTCTATCTCTTCTTCAAAAGCTTTATTTTCTTCCTCTAATAACCACTTAATGATATCCAGTCTTTTTTTGATCCCTATCATCAAAAGAATCATAAATTTAAAGTTGGAAGGAACTCTAGGGGACACTAAATTCAATTCAATTTCAATTTAAGCAGATAGAGGCTGACATTCTAACAAAATTGCCCAGGATCAAACAATTATTGAGAATGTTTACAATGGGGCAGCTGGGTAGTGCAGGGGATAGAGCACAGGCCCTGTCCTCAGGGGGGCCTGAGTTCAAATTTGACCTCAGACACTTAATACTTACTTAGCTGTGTGACTTTGGGTAAGTCACCTTACCCCACTGTCTTGCAAAAACAAAACAAATAAAAAGAATACTAATGAGAATTTGGACTCAGATCATTCAGACATCTAAGACTGGTTGACAAGGATATCTAGTTTTCTTCTGCATATTCCCATCCATCCTCACATATCTACTTCCTGTGGATGCTTGCCTCTATCTCTCTCACTCTCAATGATTGATTCCCATGAATTCTCTCTCTGTTGTAAAATTAATTCCAAGTAGTCATCCTTTTGACTTTCTGGAAACCAGAAGATCATAGAGCTGGGGGAACATTAGATGTCAACCAATCAGCTCAATAAGCTGACTAACTTAAAAACTGAAACTGACAGTGGAAAAGGTACTTCCAGAGTAAGACAGCTTGTCCCCTTTTGATGTAGAATTGAAAATCAAATAGTCAACTTCAAGTACAGTGGTCTAACCACTAGAACACCTAGCTGGTTTGCCTATACTTCCCTTTACAAATTTTCATCTCTATGATCAGTTGATCATTCCCAAATGGTCTCTTCCCACATTCCTTTCCTCTTCATAGCAAATGATTTTTTTCTTTTTGCTGTTTTTCTCTATCTCTCTCATCTTTGTATCTGATTCTTTCTCTCTCTGACACACCGATATTGTTATCTCTCCCTGGTCTGTAAACTCTTACTTCTTCCTCATTTTCCTCCATAATGGGCTCTTCCATCACTCTCTTGATCATTATCATGTGATTTTTCTCTCCTTTACTTTCCCTCTCTTCTATTTCTCATTGTATATCTTTGAGTTTCTCTTAATATCTCACTTTCCCTATTTGTTGTTCAGGCTTTATCACTCTCTCTTCTGTTCTCTCACTCTCATCTCTCCATTACCCCTCAGAAACCTTTTATCTTTACTCTAATTTACCCATAAATAAAAGGTCTTTCCTTTATCCCCCCTCATGATTATGTTCCCACATTTAGAGATGGAATTAACCCTAGAAGCCATTGAGTGCAATTCTACTAAGTTTAAACATGAGAAAAGCTTAGACTCTCTGAATTACTCAGTATCAAATATTCAGAATGTTAACTAGGATTTGAACTCAAGTCTTTGTGATATCCAAGACGAGTCCACTAGAAGACCTGGCTGTTTTCCCTTATATGGTCCTCTGACTATAGATGCTTCTATTTCCTTTGAATGCATCCCTCTTTCATGCTCAATGCCTGATTCTAACTCTACATGTATCTATTAGAAGCTTAATCCCAAATAGGCATCCTTTTCTCTTTCTCTGGAATCCATAACATTGAGCTTAAACACTGTTAGACACCATCAAGCTCAGCCCAATGATTTTACTAAAAAAAACCCAATAAGACTGGCAGTGGTTTAGTGAATTCTCTAAAATATCAAATAGATAGACAGATTTATCATCAGTCAATATGGCATTTAAACTCATGGAAACAATTTCAAGCACAGCACTCTACAATCGACAAATTTCCTTTCCCTCACCTTTGATTTTCCTGTAGAATGAACCCTTCAGTTCTCTATTACTCTATAACATGTGGTTTTCTTTTTTCTTCTTTTCATTCCTCTCTGTTCCTCTTATTATATCATGCTCTGGGTTTCTCTTAATGTTTTATTACATCTCTCTTATATCTCTCTCTCCACACCGCCCCCCTTCTCTTTCTTTCTCCTCCTCAAGATTTTCCTCCTTATTCCAATTCTTACCCATAAATAAGTGGTCTTTCCCCCCCTTTCATGACAATTATGATATATTTAGAGGTAGATTTAACCCCAAGCACCACTGAGTTCAATTTTATTACAGTATAACAGAGGAGCTAAAACACTCTTAACTGAATTTCTGAGCCCCAAATATTCAGAATGTTAACCATTCTGACTTCCCAGAAGAAGCTACAAGGAGAACTAGCTATTTTCCTCTACATATTACTCCCATTGAACACATTGATTTTGTGGGGAGCCTTACTTCTGCCTCCTTATTCCTGATTTCCTATGACTCTTAATGAGTTTAATCCCAGGGCACAGCCTTCTCTGAAATCCAGAGGGTCATCGAGGTGCTTTCTTGTTAGGCACCATCAAATCCCACCCAATATGTTTGCTAAGGAGAAAACAGAGGCTGACAGTGTCTAAGTAATTTCTCTACAGTAAGGAAAGATTTTTTTGTCAGAAGCTGTATTGGGATTTAAATTCAATGAGTAAACTCAAGTAGAGTGCTCTAACCACTATGACACAAAGCTGCCTTCATCTGCAGCTGCCAGGTAGCTTTTCCCTTTGTATGTCTCCCTCACTTGTGGTCTCTAAATTCTAGTTTTCATTCCATAAGTATCTCTTCCCTCACTCCCTTGCACATTATCATATGACTCTATCTCTGTGTCTCCCTCTTTCTCTACCAGATTTTTCATATCTTACTGACTGGCTCTGATTTTATATCTCTCACTGTCTCTGTCTATCTCCTTTGCTCCCTCCTTCCTCAAAAGTTCCCCCCCCCCCCAACTCTCATTCCACCTAATACTAAGTGGTCTTTTCTTTTTCTTTCCATCACTAATCTTATCATAAATTTATAGCTAGGAGGAACCTTGGAGGCCATTGCATCCAACTTGATTATATCAGAAGAAACAGAGATTTAGATAGGCAAAGTAAATTTCCCTGGGTTAAACATTTATTGAGAATGTGAATTAGGATTTGTACTCAGTTCATTCTGACTTGCAAGAATAGTCCCCTCAGAAACCTTGCCATCCATAGAAATCATTCCCCTTATCTCTCTGTGTTGCTCAGGATTTTTTTCTTTCTACCAGATTTTCACTGTGACCCCAAAATGATATTATTAGATATTAAGAAATGAAGTGAGTCATAAGGACTACTGAGTCTAATGCCATCATTTAAAGACTACAGTGACTTAGACAATTTTCATGTCTTTCTCAACCTCACCCTACTAGTAAGTATGTTTTGAAGCAAAATTTGACATCAAGGTCCATGATAGTCCAGGACAGTGTTCTATCCTTCAAGTGACCTGTGTCACTTCTATTTCCCCCAACCCCCATTGCTAGTGGCCTCTTCTCTCTAGCTCTTCCTCACTGCTAACTTTCATCCCACTCCATATCTCTCACACAAATTTCCATGGGCACTTTTGCTTTCTCTCATGCACTGGGTCATCTTGTAACATGGCTTATCTGTGTGTGCATCAGAGCGAGAACTCAAATAGTCTGAACTGCAAGGACGTGCCCTCTCACCTATGAAACCTGAGGAGGTAGAGCAGTGCAGTCATGGTGAAAAGTCAGTGATGATGCACATAGTTGGGAGATGGCATCATGTTCAAGGTACAGCAAGGAGGGCAATGTCACTATATCCCAAAGTTAATGGGGCAACTGCAGTAAGATGAGGTATAATAAGACTGGAAATGCAGAAACTGTAAGTTGTGAAGGGATTTGTCCTCCAAAGAGAATATTTTACATCTGATGTTGAAGGTCATAGGGAGCCACTGAAATTTATTGGTGGTAGGGGTGACATAATAAAACCTGCATTTTAGGAAAAGCAATCTGTTGGCCCAATGGAAGGTGGATTGTAGTGGGGAGACTTAAGGCAGGCAGAGCCACTATTGCCATAATCCAGGTGTGAGTGTAATGAGACCTTCTTTGCACCAAAGTAACATAAGGTCAGGGGTAGCCAAGAGATGCTGGGAAGATCTAATTCTCTTTGTTTCACTCACATTAAACCAGAATGATCCCTGCAAATCACAGGAATGCCTCTCTCCATACCTGATCCACTACTTCCCTTCCTTCCTTCACTGCTACTTTCTCAGTCTTCTCCAAATCCTCTGAGACTCCCTTGAGATTGTCTAAATTGCCTTTAATCTACTTGATCTCTCATCTGGAAATTAATGCATTTTTCTTTTATATCTCTTATTCATTGCAATACTTTATTCTTTCCTGATCAAAACTGACATACTGAAACTTCAAGGTTTAGAGACAATTTCTCTAATCACAACACCAAATGCTTCCAATTCAGTTTGTTCAGCAATTCCATTTAGCTAAATGATTCCCATAAGACCACAGTAGTCAGATAATTTACTTTCCTAAAATGAAATAGCTTATTCCCTTATTCCATTTTGCTTTCTAGATAAACAAGTCTCTTTCTTTCCAAGAAGGAATGCACTAAGCTCATTTTAAACAGGGGATAATGCACCAAAATTTCTAACTGCAAAAATGGTTGCCTTGTATTTTCACCATTTTTGGAATCCCTGAAGACAAAACTTGTAAACTAACTCCAATCTATGAAAGGCTCAAAATCATTTATTCACTGAAATCACTTTCCCTACATTAAAGCAATAATGCTGAATATTTTTTAGTCTCCAGGGAAGGAAGAGAATGCTACAGAATATAAATTCCAAGTCTCCATTTTGAACACTTCTAAGGACCTGCACAATAAAATCATTAAGATATTGCAGCATAAATGAAAATATTCAAACTGCAGTCTCAACAAAATCTGGAAATACATATTAAACAGATTGCACTTCACTAATAAATTTGTTCTCTAGTTTCCAATTCCACAAATTCTTACAAATGGGAAAAGAAGCCCTCTTCCCCATCTATCTGTCTCTGTTTCTCTCTCCCCTCCACCCTGAATTCCTAACTTGTCCAAAATTACAAATGCAAAGAAAGGACTATGTCCTTTGAACTTCTGGAACTTGAGAGAGGATAGGTCTCTCTTTTCACCATTTTTTTTCCTTTGGCTTATCAGACCACAGGGAAAAGGTCAGCTCAAATACAAGGACATGAAATACAGACCATGTTGACAACTACTCTGCATTACTTAAGACAACCCAGTATAGGTAAAACACATTCCCTCTCTCATAAAGTCTCAAGATCATTTACTATGGCTCTAAACTCCATTTTCAAAGGCATAAGAGGAACTGAGAAAAGAAAATACCGAGGCAAGAGATGACCTAGAATTGTGGTGGCTTTGTTGGCTCCTCATTTGGTCCAATTTCCACAGGCTGAACTGGTGCTTCACTCCACAGGAGCTGTGCTACGGGATTTTATAAATGTTAAGGTTCAAATATAATACACAAAGGAATGTGTGGGATCCTTGAGCTTGGTCAGGAATCCATGATTGTCTGGACTCTCCCTGGTAAGAGATCTATCCACATGCCTCATTCAGGTTTTCACAGGACTTTTGCCTCTTGAGTGGTTTGGATTTATACATTCACTCACAATCACTAGCCATCTTCATTTACACACATACTTGCTGTCCAACCAAGTGCCTTTCACCTATTCATGGCGGAATGAAGGATTTTCCTTGAGGTTCTGTCTTCAGTTTTGGATCCTACTCTTGGGTCAACAATTCATTAGTCACCATGAATTGTCTCTTCCGTTTAGAAATGAGGTTCCAACATCCAGATCTTGCTTTCTACCGTTCCTTGGAGAAATCCTGGGAAGTAGGTGTGGTTACCAAGATGAATAGTTCTAGCCTTGGTCAATGATTATAAATAAGACAAGTACCTAGCATAGAACTGTTCTTCATGTAAAGCCATAAGAAACAGATAACTGAAGCATTATTCCTTCTATATGTTTCACTCTGGTCTCCTTTGGACTAAAGAAATTTTGACAAAATGACTCTTATCACCCAAGGAAGCAGAGGATGACTCAGCACCAGGGGAGGCTGGAAATGTGGGTAAAAAATTTACCATAGGTGCTCTCCATCTCTTCACCAACTCAAGAGTGATTCACACTAATCATCCTTTAACCCTAAATTGTTGAATCAATCTCTATATCTACCACTCTCTTCTCACTCCAATCCTAAATGGGTTTTCTTTTCTCTCCACCTCAATCCAAAACATCAGAACTGGTGAAATTTTAATAGAAGCTATCAAGGCCAACGTCATTGTTTTACCAGTGAGACTGGGAAAGATTACATGAATTGTCCAGGATTACACAGTCATTGAATATCAGGTTTCTAACTCAAATATCTTGAGTCCAAGGACAGAATTCTTTCCATCATGCTACATTTCCTTCCTCAGAGATCCTTTACCTTTCAAGCTCCCCCTTCCATGGGTCTCCTTCCTCTATATCCCTCTCACTGGGCTCTGTCTCTTTCCTTCTATTTCTCAGTCTCTGCCTCTCTCCTATCATCACTTCCTCAAAAGCCTATTTCTCTTTACTCTAATTTCCATCCATAAGGAAATGGACTTTTCCTTTCCCCTATAATGACTATGATCATAGCTTTAGAGCTGGAAGGAACTCTAGGGGTCATTGGGTTCAACTCTATTATATTACAATAGAAGAATCAGGCTTAGACACTACAACTGCCTTGCCAAGGTTCATACATTTATCCTGAATGTGAACTAGGATTTGAATTCAGAACATTCAGATGTTCCATGAAGAGTCCATGGAGTCCCAGCTATTTCCCTCTCCATATTCCCCTCAATCCCCACGAAGCCATGTCCTCAGGACACTTGCATATAAGTCCTCATCCTCAGTGACTGATTCATGATGACTATCTCTCTTCATTCCAAGAATAATCCTAAGTGGACATCCTTTCTCTCTCTAGGATCTAGAGCAGGGCTGTCCAACCTCTTTTAAAAGTTTGGATTGAAACAATAGCCAATATAATTCGAATTGCCATTTTAGTGAGAGCCATGTGGTTTCATTTGGTAAACCCAGAGGTGGGTTGAATTTTGAACAGCCCTGATCTAGAAGATCATAGAGCTGGAAAGTCATTTGATACCATCAAATCCAGACTTATGATTTCCTGAGGGAAAACAAAAAGCTTTGGTTGACCGGGTTAAAGGACTTCTTTAGAGTCTGGATGTCAGCAGGTAAGAAAGAAGTTAAATTCAAATTGTAAATGGATAGTATCCACTACGACCTTGCCACTTCTTGCCATTTCTCTCTGGTTCTCATTTTTTGTTTCTCTCTCATTTTATTTCTCTATTTAAGCTATATTTCTTTCTCTTTCTCTCCCATTCTTTCATTTTGTTTCCCCTTTTCTTTCCATCTACATCATCCTTATCATCCTTTTCAAAATCTTTCCTTTCCTGACTCCTATACCCAGCCAGTAATAAGAGGTCTTTTTTTCTGTCATTTTCTTTGCCTCATTCCATCTTTCCTAAAAGTTTTTGTTTGTCCTTGCTCTAATTTGTACTCATTAACCAACCCTCTTTTCTTTCTTTTATGTGATCACAAATTTAGAACTGGAAGGAATCCTAGTCGTCACCAAGTCCAACTCCATTATCCTATAAACGTAGACAGAGCCTTAGACCCTCTTACTGAATTTCCCGGGGTCAAACATTTATTAAAACTGTGAAATCGTATTTGAACCTAGGAATTCCAAGAACAATCTACTAAGAAACCTAGATGTGTGGCACACATTCCTCCTACTCTCCTTCCCAGGGGTTCATGTCTTGATAACTCTCCTGCATACTCTATTTTTCTCTGACCTCAAAGCAAGGAGACAATATCTTCTCTTTCTGGTAACCATAGCAGCACAGAGCTGAAGGTTCTTTAGACACCATCAAGTCCAGCCCTATAAATTGGCTAATGAAAAAATTGAGACTGAGAGTGATAAGTGCCTTCTTCAGCTTGCCTGTAGCTGATGTGGGATTTAAATTCAATGAGTCAAATCCACATAAACTACTCTATTCACTCTGACACCAAGTTAACTTCTAAACTGGACAGATGTTTCCTCCCTTTGCATCTCTCCCTCAACTGGGGTCTCTTTCCTCTATCCTTCCTTTTCTCCCCACAATGATCTCTTCCCTCATTCCCTTGTGGTTGTCTAGGATGGGTGTTTTTCTGTCCCATATTCTTTTTCTATGTCATTGTCACTATTTTTATCTCCATATATTGCTTTGATTCTCTGTGTCCATTTCATTCCAATTTCTGTTTTTGCCTCTGTCAATATCTCAGTCCCTCCCTTTTCCTCTCACTTCTCAAAAGCTTTATTCCCCTTTCAGAAATACCTGATCTGCTCTTTTGCTCCCCATTATCAATTTGATCCAAGATTTAAGATTGGAAAAAAATCCTTGGGACCATGAGTTCTAAGAGAGGCTTAAACATTCATTCTGGATTTCCCAAGGTCAAATACTTATTAAAAATGTGATGCAGGAAAATGAACTCATCATCCAAAATACTTAGCAGTCCACTAGGGAACCTAACTTTTTTGCTATTCACATACTCTCTCCTCTACTCCAATTCCAGTCTTTCTTTCTTTTTGGCATGGGAAGGGGGTTATGTGACTTCCCCAAGCTCACGTAGGTAATTATTAAGTGTCGGAGGTCACATTTGAACTCAGGTCCTCCTGACTCCAGGACTGGGGCTTTATCCACTATGCCACCTGGCTGCCCCTTGAAACTCTTTCCATCCACAAACTTACATTTCCGTGGACACTTGTTTCTGTTTTCTGCTGATCCTTAGTTCCTAATTCCCTCTATATCTCTAGTTTAATTTGAAGTAGAAATTGTTTTCTCTCTTGGGCACCCAGAGATTCATAGAACTGGAGGGTTATGAGAAACTATCTAATCCAGTCGCATAATTTGAATGAGAAAGCTGAGCCTGCAAGTGATTAAGTGAATTCTCCAGAATAACACAGATTCCAAAGAATCAACTTTCTGGACTCTAAGCATTGTGAGACCCAGCTAGTTTGCTTTATATATACCAGGTATCTTTTCCTTCTCCATTTCTTCCTGCCTGTAGACTCATCTCTTCATTTTTCCCAAAACGGTCACTTCTTTCATTACCATGGTCCTTGCCATGGGGTACTCTCTTCACCTGGCTTTCTCTCAATCTCTCCCTTCCTGCCTTCTCCTGTTCAAACTCCTTTTCCCCCTCTTCTAATTCCAACCCAATACTAACTGTTCTTTATCTTAGCTCATAGGTTAGAGCTAGAAGGACCCCTTGGGACCATTACTCCAACTTCATTATAGTAACACAGCAGATAGTGGTTTAGACACTCTCTAAATTATCTGGAAAAAGAACTTATGAAGAATGTTAACTGGGATGTGAACTTAGATCTTTCAGTCTTCACAGAAAGTGTCATTAAGATATATAGCTGTTTTATTCTACATATTGCCCTCAATCAAAACAGGCCATCTTCCTGTGGAAACTTGCCTCTGTCTTCTTGTTCCTATTGACAGATTGTCCCTCTCTTTCTCTATTCCAAGATGAATCCCAAGTGGACACAATTTTTTCTCTCTGGAAGCCTGAGAATCATAGAGACAGAAGTTCATTAGATACCACTAAGTCAGTCCCCAAAATTGAATGAAATGAAAATTGAGGCTGACAATGGTTAAGGGACTTCTCGAGAGTAAGATAGCTTGTCAGCACATGGTGTGGAATTGAAATTCAGTCAGTTCCAAGTATAATGATTTTTTTTTACATTTTTCACTTATAAAACCATAGACTGAAAGCAGAAAGGAAATGTAGGGATCACGGAGCCCAATTGCATTTGATTATTACAGAATAGAGGCTTCCACACTCTAAGTGAATTGTCCAGTTTCAAATAATTATAAGTAACATTTGAACTCTGGTCCCCAGGACTTCAAAGATTAGTCCACTCAGTAACATACACATACCTTCCAGGTGTCCTTTTGTGATGCCCTATCCTTTTCATTTTAATTCTCTTCTCCCAACCCAAGGCTACAAAAGACTTCGTCTTCTTGAGCAGCCAAATGATCAAAAGCTTAAACATCTTTAGATGTGATAATATCCAAACCCTTGATTTTACTTAAGAGAAAAACTGAGGGATGCTTATGGAGGGTTGCATTTTGGTAGTACCTAAAATACTTAGGAAGCACTAACCTTTGGAGGCATGGAGAATGGAGGAGATGGAAAGGACTGGAGTGTCTGCAGGCTGAGAAACCCACCTGGCCAAGCTTTTCCCATCTGCCTAATGGGTTCCCCTGAGCCAGCTGGAGGCCCCCAACAGCACCAGTCCCCTTAGACCTCTGACTTTCTTAAAGAGAGATTCCATCTACCAGACCATGTGACCTTATATCCCCAGAATGCTATATCCGGGACACCAGATGGCCACTCATCAACCTCCCTGCTTGGGGACAAACAACTTAGCCACCGGCCCAAACACAAAGCTGCCTTCTTCTACATCTGCCAGGTAAGCTTTTCCCTTTGTATGTTTCCCTCACTTGTGGTATCTTAATTCTAGTTTTCATTCCATAAGGGTCTCTTCCCACACTCCCTTGCTCATTATCATATGACTCTACCTCTGTGTCTCCCTTCCTCTTTCTCTATTATTAGATTTCTCATATCTTATTTTCTTTTATCTTTATATCTCTCAATATCTCTCCTTTGCTCCCTCCTTCCTCAAAAGTTTTTTCCCCTTCTCATTCCCACCTAAAAATAAGTGGTCTTATCTTTTTCTTTCCATCACTAATATTATCATAGATTTATAGCTAGGAAAAGACCTGGAGGCCATTGCAGAAAGATTTAGATACTCTAAGTGAATTTCCCTGGGTTAAACATTTATTGGGAATGTGAATTAGTCTTTGAATTCAATTCATCCTGATTTCCAAGAATAGTCCATTCAGAAACCTTGCCATACATACAAACTGTTCCCCTTATCTCTCTGTGCTACTCAGGATTTTTTTTCTATCAGATTTTCACTGTGACCCCAAAATAATGGGTCTCTTCACTTTCCCTCTGTCACTGATATTATCAGAAATTTAGAAATGGAGTGAACCATAAGGACTACCAAGTCTAACTCCATCATTTAAAGACTAAAGTGACTTAGACAATTTTCATGTCTTTCTCAACCTTACCCAGCTAGTAGAGCATGTTTTGCATCAAAATTTGACATCAAGGTCTGTGACTGTCCAGGACAGTATTCTATCCTCTAAGTGACCTGACTATGTCCCTTCAATTTCCCCCAGCTCTCATTGCTAATGGACCCTTCTATCTCTTCCTCACTGCTAGCTTTCATCCAACTTCATAGCTCTCACACAAATTTCCAGGGGTCTTTCTTTTTTCTCATTCACTTATCCACTGGGTCACCTCATAACATGGCTTGTCAGTATGTGCATCAGAATGAGAACTCAAATACTGAGGGCTGTAAGGACAGTGCCCTCTCACCTATGAAGCCTGAGGAGGTAGAGTAGTACAGTCATGGTGAAACGTCAGTGAAAAATGCACAAATTTGGGAGATGGCATCATGTTCAAGGTATAGCAAGGAGGACAATGTCACTGCTTCTCAGGGTTACTGGGGAAGCTGCAATAGGATAAGGTTTAAGACTGGAAATGCAGAAACAGCACATTGTGATTTGTCCTCCAAAAAGAATTTTTTCATCTGATACTGAAGGCCTTAGGGAGCCACTGAAATTTATTGGGAGTAGGAGAATTTTAGGAAAAGCAATCTATTAGACAAATAGAAGGCGGCAGGTAGAGCCACTATTGCCATAAGCCCAGATGTGAGATAATGAAGCCCTCCCTGCACCAGTGATGGCAGTGTCGGGTGTGTTCAAGAGATGCCAGGAAGATCTAATTTTCTTTTTTCACTCAGATTAAACCAGATTCCTGTGAGCCACAGAAATGCCTCTCTCCATATCTGATTCACTACTTCCCCACTGCTACCTTCTCAGTCTTCCCCTTCTAAATCTTGAGATTGTCTAAATTGCCTGAGATTGTCTAAATTGCCTTTAATTAACTTGATCTCTCCTCTGGAAATTTAGCATTTTTCTTTTACATCTCAAATTCATTGCAAAACTTTATTCTTTCCTGATCAAAACTCCAAAATTCAAGGTATACAGACAGTTTTTCTAATCACAACACCAAATGCTTCCAATTTGGTTCTTTCCACAATTCTATTCAACTAAATGATAATCAGAAGACCACAGTAGTTAGATAATATACTTTCCTAAAATGAAATAGCCACTAGGGGTCACCAAGCCCAAATCCATTATTCCACAAAAGCAGAGGCTTAGAAACTTACTGAATTGCCCAGTTCAAACATTTATTGAAACTGTGTGATAGGATTTGAACCTAGGATTTCCAAGAAGAAATCTAGCTCTGTGACACACATTCTTACTCCCCTTCCCAGTGGTTCATCTCTGGATAACTCTCCTTCTGCATACGCTATTTACTCTTCTCTGGCCTCAATCCCAAGGAGACAACCTTTTCTCTTTCTGGCAACTATAGCATCACGGAGCTGAAGGTTCATTAGAACCCATCAAGTCCAGCCCTGTAAGTTGGCTAAGGAAAAAACTGAGGATGAGAGTGGTAAGTGACTTCTCCAATTTGCCTGTAGCTGATGTGGGATTGAAATTCAATGGGCCAAATCCACATATATTATTCAATTCACTGTCACCAAGATGACTTCTAAACTGGATAGATGCTTCTTCCCTTTGCATCTCTCCCCCAACTGGGGTTTCTGTTCTCTATTCTTCCTTTTTCCACAATGGTTTCTTCCCTCACTCCCTTATGGTTGTCTAGCTGTGGGTATGTTTGTCTCAATCTCTCTGATATCCTTTTTCTATATCACTGTCACCATTTTTATCTCTATACAATGTTCTGATTCTACGTATCTATCTCATTTCGATTTCTGCTTGTCAGTATCTCAATCCCTCCCTCTCTCCTCACTCCTCAAAAGCCTTTTTCCCCCTTAAGTAATACCTGACCTATTCTTTTGCTCCCCATTATCCATATCATAAAAGATTAAGGACTGGAAAGAACACTTGGGACCATGAGTTCTGAGAGGTTTAAACATTGTATCTGAATTTTCCAGTGTCAAACACTTATTAAAAGTGTCAAGTAGGAATTTGATCTCAAGTCATTCAAAATACTCAGCAGAGTGCACTAGGGAACCTTACTTTTTTTTTTCTATTCACATCCTCTCCTCCACCTCCATTCCAGTCTTTCTTTTTGGGGAGACAATAGGGTTAAGTGACTTGCCCAAGGTCACACAGCTGGGTAATTATTGTGTCTGAGGGCAGATTTGAACTCAGGTCCTCCTGACTCCAGGGCCAGTGCTTTATCCACTAAGCCACCTAGCTGATCCTCGAACCTCTTTCCATCCACAAACTTATATTTCTTACGGACACTTGTTTCTCTTTTTCTGAGTCTCAGTTCCTAATTCCCTCTAACTTTAGCTCTCCATTTCCAGTTTAATTTGAAGCAGACATTGTTTTCTCTCTTGAGCACCCAGAGGATCACAGAACTGGAGGGTCATTAGAAACCATCTAATCCAGCTCCATAAATCTAAATGAGAAAGCTGAGGCTGGAAGTGATTAAGTGAATTCTCCAGAATAACACAGCAGATCAGTGGCTAAAGTGTGAATTAAATTCATAGAACCATCTTTAAGGACATTGCTCTGACCATTATGAGTCCCGGCTAGTTTGGTCTATACTTACCAGGTGTCTTTTCCTTCTACATTTCTCCCTGCCTGTAGTCTCATCTCTTCAGTTTCTTCCATAATGGTCACTTCTTTTATTACCATGGTCCTTGTCCAGGGGCTCTCTTTCTTCCTCCCTCTCCCTTTTTCTCCTGTTTAATCCCTTTCCCCCATTCTAATTTCCATCCTAAACTAACTGTTCTCTATCTTAAATCAGAGGTTTACAGCTGGAAGGACCCCTTGGGACCATTATTCTAACTCAATTACAGTAACACAGCAGGCAGTGGCTTAGACATTCTGAATTACCCAGACCAAGAACTCATGAAGAATGCTAATTGGGATGTGAACATTCAGAAAGTGTCCAGGATATATAGTTGTTTTACTCTGCATATGGCCCTCAGTCCCAATATGTCATCTTCCTGTGGAAACTTGCCTCTGTCTCCTTGTTCTTATAGACAAATTCTCCCTAACTCTTTCTTTATTCCAAGACGAATCCCAAGTGGACACATTTTTTCCCTCTGGCAGATAGAGGATCATAGAGCTAGTTCATTAGATACCATCAAGTCAGTCCCATAAACTGAATGAGTTAAGTGACTTCTCCAGAATAAGACAACTTATCAGCACATGGCATGGAATTGAAATTCAGTCAGCTCCAAGTATACCTTTTTTTGTTTTCTACATTGCTCACTAATAACACCATAGACTGAAAGCAAGAAGTGCAGGGACCATTGAGTTCAATTGCATTTAATTATTTCAGAAGAAATAGAGGCTTCCCCCCCTCTAAGTGAATTGCCCAGTTTCAAATGATTATAAGCAAAGTAAAATTTGAACTCGGGTCCCCAGGACTTAAAGATCAGTCCACTCAGTGACATACACATAATTTCCAGTTGTCTTTTCTCTTTGATGCCCAATTCATTTTCATTTTAATTCTCTTCTCCCAACACAAGACCACAAGAGATTTGTCTTCTCTGGCAGCCAAGATCAAAAGCTTTTGATCACATCTTTAGATATGATCGTATCCAACCACTTGATTTTACTTGAGAAAAAAACTGAAGAATGTTTTCAGGAGGGTTGCTTTTTGGTAGCACCTAAAATATGTCAGAAGCACTTACCTTTGGAAGACATGAAGAATGGAGAAAATGGAAAGCACTGGAGTGTCTGCAGGCTGAGAAACCCACCTGTCCAAGCTTTTTCCATCTGTCTAATGGGTTCCCCTGAGCCAGCTGGAGGCCTCCAACAGCAACAGTCACCTTCTGGCCCAGCAAGGGCAGCCAGACCTCTGACTCTATTCTATTCACCAGCCCAGGTGACCTTGCACCCCCAGAACGCTATATCCGGGAGACTAGTTGGCCACTTATCAGCCTCCCTGCTGGGGGACAAGGAACTTAGCCACCTGCCCAAAAACTCTCATGAGGGTACTGCCAAGGAGTGCAGCCTAGAATGGACACATAGAGAGGACCTGCCCCTACCTTTCAGCAAGGCCGAGGAGGAACCATGGCCTTGAAGCATTGTGGTCTTGACTAAGGATCCCAAACCTGAAAGGTAGCGTGGTCAAGTGTGCTGGAGTGGGGGGCTAAAATTCTCCCCCTTCTTGGATGAGTATGTGGGTCACCAGGGTTTAGGAAGTGGAGTGCTCAAATCCTAAAACCCCTTAGTATCTTCAACAAACAGTTGCAGTGGTGGAGGAGGCTCTGGATACCGAGCAGGAAGCATGATGGTAATATGAAACCTGTGGTCCACAGACATGTGGACAGAATGAAGAGGGCTAGGCTAGCATGGCTCCCATCACCACTTTGCCTGTATTATATACCTCCCCCTCTCTACACCCTGCCCAACCAGGAAAAATCCCCCTATCTTCTCTTTCTGCAGTGACATTGCCTACCTCGCCCATGCATTCTAGCATGTACATGGTCTTTCCCTCTGACAAAGAGAAGGGCAGGGAGCACAAGTCAAGTCTCCCACCTTTGTGCCTTCAGATGAAAGGAATGATTCCATCCAGATAGCTTCACACACTCGGGACACCAAGGCTAAGGAACTAAAGGTGAGCAAAGTGTAGGTGCCACAGTCCCCATTGAAGGAGGGCCTGGCCAACCTCCCATGTGCCCTCCTGCCCCAGGACTTCCCTTGCCCAGGTGGTGCCAGGAGAACAGAGGAAAAGAGAAAAGAAGTTAGTCATCCAGGTCAATTCCATGGTGCTGAAGTGGCATGTGACACTTGAGCCCTGACCCAATGGCCCACATTGCTGCAGACCCCTGGCTACCCTTGATTAGCAGCCTTACAAGAGGCTAGTTGGCCATCTCTGTGGCTTAGCCCCCACCCCCAGGGCATGTCTCCTGCTTCCCTCCAGGGGACTTTCTCTGCTTATCAGTTTCCCCAGGACAGTCAGGACAGCTGATCATGATCCTAGTGAAGACACCCTCTTCTGCTCAGTTGATGGAGTAGCTTGCCCCTCCATGGCCCCCAGTGTATTTCCCCAACCTGAAACTCCCCCTAAAACACTTATCAGCTCCAGCTGCTGGCTCACCAGCAGTTGCTATGGCAACAGAATTTTCAAGAACCCAGCTGGTGGAAAGGTTACAGAGGAACTAGTAGTCACTGAGATGGAAATCTCCAGTATAGCCCAGAGAGTTGAGTACAGTTACCACTCCTCTGGGTGAAGACTTCTCCCCCAGAAGCCCTTGCTCTCTCCCTCAGCACTTACAGAGATGCTTTAAGCTGCTCTCGTCCCCAACCCCCCAGCCCCTCTTGCCTCACCTGTGTCAGTGCTCAAAACTAAGATGATGCAGAAATAGTAGACACCAAAGCCACTTCCAACTCTGTCACCCTTGGAACCCCCCACCCCAGCCCTCTCACTTCCCCACCTCCAACCCCTTCTATTCCCCCAAAAAGGAAGCTCCAGAACACAGAGTGAAGACTTGGAATTAGAGATGAGCCTCCAGCCACTTTAAGACTTGTTTCTGGGGATTCCTCCAAGATGCTCATTCCAGTCCCTTCCCACTTCCTTTGGGAGACATGACACTGGTAATCTCCTCCAGTCCACTGCAGCTCCTGATGCAGAAAGGTTGGTCCTTGATGTACCATTGCATGCTGAGAGGGCAGCTAGGTGGTGGCCTTGGAGTCAGGTGGACTCCAGAAGGACCTGAGTTTGAAACTGGCTTTCTAGCTGTGGGACCCTGAGCAAGTCACGTAACTCAGATTGCTTCACATCGAGGGCCATCTCCTCTTGTCATGGTCCACTGGACCCAGATGACTCTGGAAGAGATGATGAGGCTGGTGCCTTAGCACAGCTCCCCCTCACTCAAATCCAATTCACGTGCTTGTCATGGCATCACCTCCTTTAAGCTGTGGTCTTCTTCCAGAATGAAGGACAAACATCATCATTACTTGCTGAGGGACTTGAACACATGGAATTGTTCCCAGAAGATAAGCCCCTTCATTTGTCCCCATCAAAGGAATAGAACCTCTCCAGGTCACCCCAAAGAAGAGCCCTTAGAGCACAGAGTGTAGGCTGAGGTGGTGGAAATGGAAGTCAGGACAAGCTCCCTGAGCCAGACTGGCTCAGAACCCTGACAACTATAGCCATCTGTCACAGATGGGCAAATCATTAGGCCCAAAGGAGCAAGAACTTTAGGGGATGCAGTGTAGTCACTAGAGTGCCAGGTTGGGTCGCGTCCATCTGAAGGTAAAGTTAAGACTCAGCACAAGGTTAAGTGGTGGTCCCAAGACTTGCTCCATTCACAGGGATTAAGAAGGCCCACTAGATAAAGATGAGGAAGACCTCCCATGGGGGAACCAAAAGAGGAGCTGAATGAAAAGCAGAGCACACCTCTGCCCAGTGGGTCTCCAAGCAGAGAAGAAATACAGGATAGGAACTCTGGGCCCAGGGACAAGAATTCTTTAGCCTATCAGTGGAAGAGGAAGGGCTGGTGCCAGCCAGCCCCCAGTACCTAGAAGTGGTCCCCTGCCAACTCCACACCTCTGGACATCAAGCTCATCACCCATTGGCTGGTATGAATGCACTGGTCACCACTACCACAGAGCTCCCTCAGGCCAAGCCCCTAACACTGGTGGTATTACTGAAGCCCTGGTGAATCAGGAGGTGGCTGAGACCCAGTCCGTGGAGCTGAGGTTCTTACAGACATCACTACTGAGTGAGACCGCCATGTTAAACCTGGAGAAGAGGACACAGGAAGTTGCAAATGCAGAGAACTATCCTGTGCGACCCATCCTTGAGAGCTTGCAAGTTGCAGCACCCAAATGTTGATGTAGGTGCTCTCAAATCCACTCATGGACCCTCTGACGACCATCAAGCTGCCCCAGGAACTGTACCCTATGAGGTAGGATAGCTGGACGCAGAGAACGATGAACCAATGCACTCTATCAAGTCTGCCATTGAGAATAGGATGCAATGGAACTAGACTACAGGAGAGACTGGCTGAGCTCCAGTGATGATATACTAAGAGAAGTAGTGGAAGCTGGTGAAGCTGCAGAGGTACAGACTCTAAGAAAAACCAGGAAGAGAGAAGTAGAAGTTTGGTGCAAAGAGACTCTGGAAGGCCACAGAAATGGAGGCATGGATAGAGTGCTCTGTCTCCTCCTCTGGAAAAAGGGAAGAGTGATGGCAAGAGTGGAAAGATGAACAAGTCTTTGCTGCTATCAGAAGACTGAGAAGGGATGTGCAAGAGACATAAAGGGTCACTCTCTGAGGACAAAGAGGATGGACACGGTGGAATTGGAAAAGCAAGGGGAACTGGGATAAATATGAGCCACATCGGGCTATTCAGAGAGTTAAAGATCGAGAAGAAGGTGGCTAATATCCAGGAGCAGTTGGCAACTAGGCTGAGAAGACCCTGTCCCTCACCAAGCCAAGCCAAGCTGAAATCATTCTACAAATTTTCAGACAGTTCTGGGGAGAAGCATAAAGTAAAGGGGTTAACATCTGGTACTTATCTTCCCGTGACTCTCTGCTGAGCATGAAAGAGAAAAAAGCCCAGGCCAAGGGTCTGAGTCTATCCCTAAAACCCTCTAAAGAAGGTAAAAATAAGTTCACTGCCAAAGGGCAGTTGGGGCAGGACCAAAGGTCAAATATCAGCTGAAAGTTTCCCACTCACCTGTGATGTTAGAAATGGGCAGCTACTCCTATAATACAAACTCAGAGGAAGGTGATGAATCCCTGAGCCATGAGTGACCTTCATAGTCTCTATCCAGCTCTAAGAAGAGACCTTCCAGTCACTACAGTTAGTGGTCAAGAAAGAGCAGCAAGTGGTGGAGGTCTCACAACCACCCAAGAGGGGCATGACTGCCACTAGAAATCTCAAAGCTAAGCAGACCAAAGCAGAAAGCAATCATTTGGTTGGCTAGTGTGAGAAGCCAAGGCAAGATCTTCCTTCAGTGACTTTTCACCAGACTTATTTGATCAAGGTTAGTAGCTAAGAATGTAAAAATACCTTCCATGTTTCATAAAGGGTAAAAGAGGAGAAATGAGAGAGAGAGAGAGAGAGAGAGAGAGAGAGAGAGAGATTGAGAGATTTTAGAGAACAGGAGAGATAGAGAGAGATGGTATTACCAACATTGACCATCTTGGATGGTGGAAGGAAGGGCAATTATAGTCTTGGCACTGTTGCTTGTTTCATCAGTTTATTTTTTGTTTTATTTTGTAATTGTATCATTGTGATAATATTATTGGCTGACTCTTTTAGAGCTTTTATATGGACTGCTTTTTAGTCTTCATCTTTCTTCATTCCCTCTTCCCCTTCTGACCACTGTCACCATGGTTTTGGTTTTGTTCTGTGATTGGCCTGGGTCATATAGAGCCTTTGAGAGGAAGTGTTTGTAAATGGAATACTGTTATGTGGGCATGTGACTTGATGTTTGGACTGGCATATGGTATGCCAAACTTTATTAAACACCCTACAATCATTTTTAACTAAGGGAAAAAAAAACCTACGTCTGACACAGATTAAATGACTTTTCCAAAGAAATAAACTCAGCAGCTACAGTGGGACATAAAATCTAAATGCCAGTGGCATGGCTCTAAGCACTAAGACTCCAAGTTGGCTTGTCTTACAGTTATGTGGTGTTCCTTCTTACTTACATCCATTCATCACCTACGTTCTCTTCTCTCAATCCCCATCTTATTTTCATATAATTCTCTCTCTGTGTCTTTCACTCTCAATATCTTTTTCATTAGCGAGCATTGACTTTTTTCATTTTATTTTTACTATTTTGGTTTTAACAAGGCAGTGGAGGACTTGCCCAAGGTCACATAGCTAGGTGTGAGGCCACATTTGAATTCAGGTCCTACTGACTCCAGGGCCAGTACTCTATCCACTGTGCCACCTACCTGCCCCCTATCATTGAAATCACTTTCAATATCTCTCGTGCTGTATCTGTCCCTGGTTTTTTACATTTATCTCACTGCTAATCTGTCTTTATCTCTCTCTAACTTGATCTCTTTAACTCTGTGTCTGCCTGTCTCTGTGTACTTCTCTCCATCTCAGCTCTATTTCTTCCTCAAATGCCTTTTCTCCTCACTCTAATTCCTACTTAAAAATAACTGCACTTTTCTAGAGCCCCTTTCCTGACTATAATCAGACTTTCAGAGCTGAATTAGCCCCAGTGGCCATTTATACTAAAGTTTAATAGAAAAGTCTATTAACTCTAACTGAATGGCACAACGTCCTATGTTTATTCTGAATCTTGAATAGCATGTGAACTCATTGTGACTTCGCAGAATAGTCATCTAGGGTAACTAGGTGATTTGATCTGCATACTCCTCTCACCATAGACACTTTTATTTCCTGTGGACGTTTTTTTCTCTCTTCGTCCTCAATGACTGATTCTCTCAAACTCTACTTCTCTCTATTGCAAAGTCAATTCTAAGTGCACATCCTTTTGAATCTTCAAACCAGAGGATCATAGACTTGAAGCGTCATTAAATTGCAACCAAAACAGCCCAATAAATCGACTGAGATAAAAACCGAGGTTGATAAGGGACTGCCTTATAGTAAGGCAGCTTGTCACCTCTTGATGTGGTATTGAAACTCAGTCAACTCCAAGTAAAATGGTCTAACCACTAGGACACCAAGTTGGTTTTCCCTACATTGCCTAGTTCTCTCCCTTTACAACTTTTCATATTGCTGCTCAGTTGATCATTTTCCTCCAAATTATCTCTCCCTACATTGCTTCACTCTTTATCAAATTATTCTCTTTTTTACTGTTGGATAATGTCTCTCTCATCTGTGTATCTGATTCTCTGTTTCTCCCTCTGGTCTTCTTCATACTACTTTCTTCTCCTGATCTATAGTCTCTTAATGCTTTCTCATTTTCCTCCATAATGGGCTCTTCCATCCCTTCCTTGATAATTATGATGTGATTTTTCTCTCTCTTTCACTTTTCATGTCTTTTCTATATCTCTTAGTGCATATCTCTCCGAGTTTTTCTTAATATCTATCATTGCTTATCAACATGGCTTTATCTATCTCTCTTTCCCTTTCTCACTTTCTTGCTCTCTTCTCTCACTCTCATTTTCACTTCTCTATTGCCTCCTCAAAAGCCTTTAGCTCGAATTCACACCCATAAATAAGAGGTCTTGTCTTTATTCCCTTTCATGACCATGATTATACATTTAGAGATGGAATTAATACTGGAGATCACTGAATCCAACTCTACATAGATTACAAAAGTGGAGAGAAGCTTAGATACTCTAATTGAATTTCCCAGTATCAAATATTCAGAACGTTAACTAGGATTTGAACACAGGTCATCATGATATCCAAGAAGAGACCTGGTTCTTTTTCTCTACAAGTTCCTCTCACTATATACACTTCTATTTCCTTGGATGAATTCTTCTTTCACCTTCTCAAGTTCACTGCCCGACTCCCTCTAACTCTAGATGTATTGATGAGAAGCTTAATCCCAAGGAGACACCCTTTTCTCTCTCTGGAATCCATAAGATCATTGTTAAACTCCACTAGGGCACTAGGTAGCCCAGAGGATAGAATGCCAGCTCTGGAGTCAGGAGGACCTGAGTTCAAATCCAGCCTCAGATACTTGACATTGACTAACTGTAGTCACTTAACCCGAATACCTAGAATCCAGGGTCATCTCCTGTATCCTGATCTGTACCTTGCCACTGGACCTAGATACTAGAAGATAAAGTGAGATTGGTGACTTAGCACAGTCCCTCCTATTCAAATTCAATTCATGTGCTTGTCATGGAATCACTTCCTTGATGTCATGATCTCCTTGGAGAAGAAAGGAGAAACATCATGTTAGACACCATCATGCACAGGACAATGATTTTCTAACAAAAAATGAGGCTGGCAGTGATAGAGCAAATTCTTTAAAATATCAAAGTTTTATCAGTAGTCAGGATAGGATTTAAATATAAGTAATCAATTCCAAGCATAACATTCTATCTAATAGGACACTTTCCTAGCTTACTCTCAGTTGAAAGAGTTCTCTTCCCTTTACTTCTCTCCCTCACCTGTGATCTCTTATTTTTTTCTCATTTTCCTCTATGACCGCTTCAATCACTCTATTACTCAGGAACATGGTTTTCTTTTTTTCTCCTTTTACCTACTCTCTGTTCCTCTAACTATATATCACACTCTGGGTTACCCTTAATGTCTCACTACAACTCTGTCTTTATATTTCTGTTTCTTTCTCTTTCTCACTCTTTATTCTTCTTATTCTGTCTCCTACTCAAAATTTTTTTCTCCTTACTCTAATTCCTATACATAAAGAGTTCTTTTTCCTCCTTTCATGACAATGATCATATATTGACAGGTGGATTCAACTCTCAATGCCATTGTGTTCAATTTTCTTATAGTCTAACAGCACAGTGAGGATTAGACATTCTACATGAATTTTGAGCCTGAAATATTCATAAAGGATTTGAAATCAGGTCATTCTGACTTGCCACATGATTCTACTAGCAAACATTTTGTTTCCTGTGAAACAAACATTTTGTTTCCTTACTCTGCTCTTCACCCCTGATGCCTGATTCCCTATAACTCTCTCCATTACAGCATCATCTCAAGTGGACACCCTTTTCTCTCTCTGGAATGAAGAGCATAGAGGTAGTCTATCATTAGACACCATCAAATCCCACCCAATATATTTACTGAGGAGAAAACAGAGGCTGCCAGGGTTTAAGTGATTTCTGCTGAGTAAGAGAGCTTGTCAGAAATTGTTGTGGGCTTTAAATTCAATGACCGAACTGCAAGTAGAGTTCTCTGCCCACTATGACACAACACCTGCCAGGGTGGTCTTCCCTTTGTGTCTCTCCCTTACTTGAAGTCTCTTTTATCTCTATTTCTCATCCCAAATGTTCTTTTCCCTCACTCCCATGCTCATTGTCATGTAATTCTTTCTCTCATCCTCTATTTTTAGATTTCTCATCTCACTTACTTTGTGTTTTTATCTCTCCCTATCTTTATCTGAGGTTCTTACTCTATCTCTCTCCTATCTTCTTTCCTTCACTCCCTCCCTCCTCAAAAATCCCCCCCCCCATTCTCATTCCCATACAATTTCTTTTCTTTCCATCACTAATATGGTCATAGATTGAGAGCCGGGAGGAACATTGGAGGTCAGTGAGTCCAACTCAATTTTATTATCTCAGAATAAAGAGAGGCTTAAAGACTAAATTAATTGCCCAGGATTAAATGTTTATTCAAAATGTGAAGTAGGATTTGAACTCAGCTTATCATGACTTCCAAAAATAGTCCCCTCAGAAACCTTTCTCCTTATCTCTGTGCTGCATAGAAACCTTCTGCTTCATTGTCCCTCTGACCCCAAAATAACTAGTCTCTTCATTTTCTCTTTATCACTGACCTTATCAGACATTTAGAGCTGGAATGAACCACAAGGGCTACTGAGTCCAACTTCATCCTTGTAAAGAAGAAATTGGCTGAGACAATCTCAATGTCTTTCCCAGTTTCCCATAGTTAGTAAGCATGCTGAGAAGCAATATTTGAACTCAGGGTCTCATGACTCTCCAGGACAGTGTTAGGTCCTTTAGGAGACCTGGCTACATCACTTCACATAATTCCCTCAGTCCTCATTGCTAGTGGGTCCTTCTCTCTATCTCTCCCTCACTGCTAGCTTCCCTCCAACTCTTTATCTCTCACACAAACTGCCAGCAGCTTTTCTTCTCATTCTCTCTGGGTCATTTCAAAACATGGATTGTCAGTGTACATTAGATTAAGAATTCCAATAATCTGAACTCCAAGGACAGTGCCCTATCCCCTATGAAACTCGAGGAGGTAGAGCAATATAATCATGGAGATAGTATCATATTCAAGGTACAGCAAAGAGGACAACATCATTACATCCCAGAGTTAGTGGGGGAGCTGGAGTGGTAGAAGGTTAATAAGACTGAAAATGCAGGAAGGTGAAGATGCAAAGGGATTTGATCTCCAAAGAGAGTATTTTATATGTGATATTTAAAGCAATAGGGAGCCACTGAAGTTTATTGGGGGTAGGGGGTGAGATGACTGGACCCATGCTTTAGAAAAAGCAATCTATTGGCCCAGTGGAAGGTGGATTAGAGTGGAGAGACTTGAGGCAGGCAGAGCCACTATTGCCATAGCCCAGATGTGAGATAATGAGAACCTGTACCACAGTGAAGGCAGGAGGTGTATTCAAGAGAAGTTAGCTAGGCCCAATTTCCTCTCTCTTTTCTGTCTCTGATCCAGACTGATTCCTGCAAACCAGAGAACTGTCCCACCTGATTCACTGCTTCCCCCATCTTGCACCTCCCTCCTTCTAAATTGTGTCTCTGATCATCTTCAGAACTAGTTTCCTTTCAATCCACTCCATCTCTCTTCTGCAACTTTAGCACATTTTTCCTCATACCTCTCCAATTCATTGCAAAATTTTATTCTTCCCTGATCAGAAATGACACTTCAAGATTTACAGGCAGTTTCTCTTTTCACCAAGCAAAATTCTGCCAGTTTGGTTCTTACTTAAAAGCTTACAAAGGCAGAGTCCATCTTAATTCCTTTTAGGTGACTTTGCCTCTTCTTGAGTTCATCAGCTATACTCAGCTAAATGATTCACAGAAGACCACAGTGGTCAGATACACCACTCTCCTAGAAAGAAATTCCTTATTCCCTTATTGCATTCTGCTTTCTGATTTAAACAAGGTTTAAGAAGAAATACACTAGTTTTCTTAAGCACCAGATGATGTTTCAGAACTTCAAACTGCAAAATTGATTGCCTTATTTTTTCACCTCTTGGGAATCACTGAAGACACAACTTGTAAATTAATTTCAATTCCATTAAGAACTGGAATAGTCTACTCATTGAAATCACTTTCTCTGTGTTAAAGCAATAAATCCTTCAGGTCCTGGGAAGGCAGAGAATGCTACAGCAGATAAGGTGAATTTTGTATATAAATTCCAAGAAGTCTCCATTTTGAGCATTGCTAAGGAGTTATACTTCCAAAAAGCAGAAATTGCTGCATATATGAGACTATTCAATATGCAATCTCAACAAAATTTGCACATACTTATTGAAGAGAATGCATCTCACTTCCAAATTTGTTCTCTGATTGGTTTGTAAATCCACAAATTTCTGCAAATGGGAAAATCATCTTAATCTCTCTCTGTCTTTCCTCCTGTGACAGCACAGAACTAGGAATGCAGTGATAAGACGCTATCCTTTGAAAGTTTGAAGATTTTGAATGGAAAGCTCTCACTCTTTTCACTTTTTCCTTTGGCTGATCAGACCACAGGAACAAAGTCAGCTCCATTCATAAGCACACAAAATAGAGATGATGATTACAACACATACTCTACATTACATGGAACAGCCAAGTACAAACAAAATATTTCTCCCTCTCAAAAGTCTTAGGACACAAGACAGTTTACTATGGGTCTAAGGTCTCTTCAAAGGCATACGAGGAAGTGAAAAAGGATAGAATTGAGGCAAGAGATGACCTAGGATTATGGTGATTTTGTTGGTTCCTCATTTGGTCCAATCTCCCCACAGGCTGAACTGTGCTTCACTCCTCAGAGGCTTCATTATATGAGACTTTACAGACAGAAGAAATCTCCATGGACAAGGTCAGGAAGCAGTGACTATCAGGGACTCTCTCTGGGAGATCTATCCACAGGTCTCATTTAGGTCTTCACAGGGCTTTTGATTGATGACAGGTTTGGGCTCATACATTCACTCACACATTCACTGGCCATCTCCATTCATACACACTTGCAGCCCAACCCAAGGCCTTCTTCTGTTCAGTTCACAGGGGAATGAAGAATTTTCCTCAAGGGCAAGGAGCAGGAGATTCCATCTGAAGTCTTGATGCTGACCAGAAAAAGGAGGTGCCCTTCCTGTTGAGGTACGAAGTTTCCACATCTACCTTCACTAAGGGAAATCTTGGGATGAAGATGTGGATCCTGCAATAGATAGACCCAACCTTGGTTGATGATTATAAATAAGACAATTTCCTAGCTCAGAACTAGCCTTCCTTTAAAGCTATAACAAATAAACAATTGAAGCACTCTCCTTTTATGTGCTTTACTCTGGTCTCCACTGGATCAAAAAGATTTGGGTAAAATCTTACCACCCAGCAAGTAGGAGGATGACACAGCACCATGGGAGGCTGGTAAAACTGTTAACACATTTACAGTGTGCACACTTCAGTGGTCCCAGGTGTCCTATCTCTCCACCAGCTCAGAGTAAATCACACTAATTATCCCTGTAACCTTAAACAGTTGGATAACCCTTTCAACCTCCTCCTGGGTCAAAGAGATAAAGCAAAGAAGAAGCAATGATAGTTGTTATGGTTATTTTCCTTCCTTCCTTTTGAAAGAGAACCAAGGATATCATGATGTTGGGATAAAATACTACATGATGGGTGATGTCTTGACTTACAATTGAATTGAAGTGAGGTAGAGTTGCGGAAAGTCATCAGGCTCACTCTGTCTTCCAGAATAATATCAGTCCAGTTATAAGACAATATCAGGATGATCAGTGGCCCAAGATGCAGAGAATGACTTTGGTGAGAAAGAAGTCATTTTGAACAAACATGGTCTCTCATCTGGGCCAGCAAGCACTTGTTACAACAGCAGATAAGACTTTGACTGTGTCCCTGCAGATGGGATTAAAGATTTTCTAATATTCGCCACTAGGGGCTTTGGGAATTCTTACATTTTTAGGCCATCAAGATACGGCAAAATGGTTGTGGTTTCCCTTCCTGCACACAGGACACCAGGTGGTCAGGGCTTTCTCTCCCTCTGGCCTTCACAACACACTTTATAGCTGGAGGAAAATGGGAGAGGTTCAAGTCCAGCTCCAGTAATAGGAAGAAGGGAAAACTGGTTGGGACAAGTGAAGTGACTCATTGGGGTAAAACAACTTTGCCTTCCCTGAGATCAGACACAAACTCATGGAGTTCTCACTCCAACCAGAGGACTCTGTCAAATGATTCTGAGCTGCCTCCCAGAAACCTCCCAGGTTTAAAGTTCTAACTTCCATTGCTAGCTCTCTCTCTCCCTTGAGGAAACATAACTCTTCCCCTCCCCACCCTTGACAATCACCCTGCTGCTTAGATTGAGACTCAGGGCTTTCCTTTCTCTTTGATTCATCTATAAACCCATAGAGCTAGAGTAACCTTTGAGGCCATCAAGGAGAGTGCTACCATTTTACAGAGGAGGAAACTGAGGTTGAGAGAGGCAACATGAATTACCAGGATAACAGTCATTGAGCATCAGGTTTTACACTCAAATATTTTCACTCCTAGGTCAGTTCTTTTTCCATCATGTTCTCAGCCCCCATTCTTCTTGGGAATCCTTTACCTTTAAATCTCTCCCTCATCTGGGGTTTCCTGCCTCCACTGTTCAGCCTCTCCATAATGCTTGATCTCATTGTCTCCATATCACTGGCTCCTGTTTCTGTCTAAGTCTCTCCCTTTTCTTCTCTTGCTCATCCTGAAAAGCTTTTTCTCCTTACATTAATCCACACTCTATGAATGAGCGGTCTTTTCTTTTTCCCTGTTAGGACTATGATCATTGCTTTAGAGCCTGAAGGAATCCTTAGAGGCATTGGGTTCAACTAGATTATAGTAAAACAATAGAGGTTTAGACATTGACAGAATTCATTAGGACTTTAAAGAACAGTCCACTACAATTCGCTGTTTTGCTCTATGTATTCCCACGTTCAGTCGCTTATTTCCTGTGTAGGATTTGTCTCATGTTCAATGCCTTTTTCCCCAAAACTCAGTCTCTGCCAACTTCAAGTTTAGTCCCAAGTGGAGATCTTTTTCTTTCTCTGGTTACCAGAGGATCAGAGAGATAAAGCATCATTAGACACCATCAAAGTCAGTCCAATAAATGTAAGAAGAAAACCGACTTCTCCAGAATAACAGAGCTTATCAGTTGCTATGGTGGGACATAAACCCAATGAGCGAATTCCACAGTGACGTAATCACTATGATATGTATCTAGCATCTACAGTTGCTAGTGCCTCTTCCATTTTTATCTGTTCCTCACCTTGGTCTCACGTCTGTTCCTCAATTTCTCCATAATGAACTCTTTCCTCACTGTCTTCTAGGTGTGTTTGTGTGTGTGTAAGAGACAGAGACTGTATCTCTGCTACTGCAGTTATCTCTGGCTTTCTTTTTCATTGATCATTAAGGTCAAATCCATTTACTTATTAAAAAAAAGAAATAGGCCGGAGCCGGGCTGTGCTTGTGCCCATCAGCCGGCCCGGCCGGGGAGTCCGCGGGGCAGCAGGCGGGGCCGGCCCGCCGAGCATCCGGCCCGGCCCGGGCTGTCGGACCGGAGCGAAGGCGCAGCCGGCGGCGGTTAGTAGCTGCCGTTGGGGACGTTGAGGGTCCCCGGGGGCCCCCGCCCCTCTCCCTCCCCAGCCGGGCTCAGCGGGCCCGGGACGCCCCTCCCCCCGGCAGCACCTCGGGGCGTCAGCCCCCTCGCTTTACAGTTGGCGGAGCCCCCCCGAGAGAGCGTGGGGAAGGACGCGGCCGGCGGCGGGGGCTGTGGCAAAGGCAGAGCGGCCGCCGGGGCCGCCGGGACCGCCGGGGAGCCCGGCGCTGGCGACAGCTGCGTGGAGCACAACAGCTCTTGGGGGGACTTCGAGGGCTTCAGCGGGGCTTTGGACCAGCCTGACCCTTTCAGCACCCCGGACCTCGCGGAGCGGGGGGCAGCGCCCGGGACGCGGCAGAGCCCGGACTCCGATGGCTGTGCCCCCGGCGCTCGCGGCTGTCTGCAGCCCCATAGCTTGCCCAGCGTGAAGGAAGCCGCCGCTGCTGCCCCTGCTGCGGCCAATCTCAGCTATGAGAATATTTTTAAGCTTGTCATTCTAGAAGTACCAGTACAACAGATGACTGAGGATATTTGCACCTTACACCATTTTCTAGAAAAACATAATGAAGAAAATTCTAGCTGCAAACCCATAAAGAAGCAATTTTGCTCTGAGTCCCAAAAACTTTGGAGGATTCTCCAAGATGAAGATGGCACATCTACTTCAAAATGCCTCTGGAGTAAATCTCATTGCCAAGACAATTTCTTGTTCTTGGAATAGACACTGCTCAAAAAGATTTTTCAGGAGGTAAGAATCAAATTCTGGAAGATTCTAACCTAAAAGAAACAGAAGAGTTAACAGAAGTAAATGGCTTTAATCGTAATAATTGCAAGGCACTAATTCAGACCAAGCTCTCTGGATCCTCAGCTCCCGGACACAGCAACCTGTTTATGTACAATTTGTTTTTGAGGAAGACTCCTTCCAGTGGAAATATGCAATCCATAACAATCCCAGGAAAGAAAAAAACTTTTTACTGCCAGGAATCTAAAAATGAAATTTTTAAATAGTAATGTTTGCTAAAGAAAAATACTTTTTATCTTTGAGGAAAATCTTACTTTTGCTACTGATTTGGTACTGGAAACTGGAAGTCATAGACATCTTTGAGGTGATAAAGTAGAAATTCTCAGCTGTATTTTCCTATGGCTACCAGTTTGCATATGAATTAGTCGTAGGTAAAAATCAAGGCTTTTCTTTGAAGAGCTTGCTCTTCATTTTTAAATGTACTATTTTCTGGCCACCCCCAATTTTGCCACTAGCAAACAAGGCTTCTTCTACAAACTTTGCTTTTAGTTTTCTAGTCAATAAATAAATACCCAGGCAAAATCTCGAAAAGGAATGCACTACCAATTTAAAGGTTAGGGATGCCATATATTTAACAAAGTTGCTGGACTCCTGCTCTCAGGTAGCTATTGGAGATGCAGGCTTTGGTAGCCTGCTTCTGGGGCTCAATCCGTGGTAGCATTTTGAGATTAAAGATCACAAATGGCTGAGAGATTAAAAAAAGAGTGAGTTCTTCTGATGGCTCCCCAGTGTCTTGATTCATTTGTTGACCTTTTGTTGATGACTAGTAGGACTGAACATTCTTAGGAAAGGTTCCAGCTGTGACAAGATGTCTCAAAATGTGAATATTTTCAGTGTCAGGCTATTCTGCATAGTTACTTTATTTCCAGGTGACATATTATGGCAAACCAGAAATAATGTCCCTGTGGAGATGTCTTTTTAACTGCTATGATGCTTGTTTGGAATATGTTAAAATATTGTACATAGTACATTTAAAATATGTTCTAACTAAAAGATGAGAGAAAAACCTAAAGGTATCTCCCCAAAGTATCTTAGTCATAACTTCAGCTGTTTTTTTTTCCTAAAAATCTTTACTCTCAAGGGTCTGTCTAGAGACACCTCAAGCTTCTGTTTGGACATAAACTTCAGTGCTGCGTGTTGTGCACTAAACCTGGGATAACTTGACATTTTCCTGTGTTAACTGCTGACCTTGACAAAGCAGCACTCATGGGCAACAGTTTTATTCCATTTTACACTTTGTTTTATGGAACATCCAAATGAAAACTTTCTCCATGTCTCCACTGAAGAATCACCCAGTAAAAATGGCAAGAGCCAACAAGTCCACACTGACTTTTGTAATATTTTATCAAATAAAGTTCCCTGAATAAAAAAAAAGAAATAGAGGCTCAAGTACACTAAATGAACTGTATACTTTCAAACAATTATAAAAAATAGTAAGTAAGATTTAAACTTGGATCCCCAAGATTTCAAATATCAGAATACTAAGGGACAAAATTCTGGGACATTCATCTACTATTCCACCCAGGAGGTTCTTCTCTGAATCTGCCCTCCCTTGATGCCTTATTCCCTCCAGGTCTAACTTCTTTTGCATACCCCAAGATCATAAGGGCTTTCTTTGTTTTCTCTGACACCCAAAAGGTCACTGTGTTTAAACACTGTTAGATACAATCAAGTCCAGGGCCATGACTTACTAAACCAAAACTCGAGGCTCAGAATGATTAAGTGATTTCTCTAGAGTAACAAAGTTATCAGCTTTCATTGTGGGATTTAACCTCCAACAGTCAGTGCCAAGTAGAGACCTCTGTCCACTAAGACACCTATCGGGCTTGCCCTACACTGGTCAAGTGTCCCTGCCCTCCACATCTGTCTTTCTCCATGGTCTCTGAGAACTTCCTGATTTTCCTTCATAATATCATTTCTATCACTATCTTATTTATTATCATGAAGTATTTCTTTCTCTCTCTCCCTCTCCTTTTTCCTTTCCCTTCCCCTCTCTATTGCTCTTATTGTACCTCACTCTGGGTTTTTTTTTTTTTTAACAACTTACTGCCACATTCCTTCTTTAACCCTATGTGGATCTGTCTCTTTCCATCTCTGTCTGTCTCTCTGTCTCTATTTCCCTTTCCCTCCATCTTTCTCTGTCCTTTTCAAAATCTTTTCCTCCTTTGTTCTAATTTCTTCACATAAATAAGTTCTCTTTTCTGTATCCCCTTTCATGACCATGACCATATGTTTAGTACTAAAATTACCACTAAGAGTCACTGAATCAAATTCTGTTATAGTCTAATAGATAAACGAAGCTCAGACACTCTAATGAATTAGATAATTCTGCCTTTCAAGAAAAGCCTACTAACAGACCTGGCTCTTTTCGTCTAGGTATTCTCACTACACACACTTCTATTTCCGGAAGATGCTTCCCTGTATCTCATTCTCAAAGCCTGATTCCTTCTAATTCTAATTTGATTCAAGCTTAAGCTCATGTGAGCAACCCCTTCTCTCTGGAGAATCCAGAGTGAACTGCAGAAGTCGCTGAAGTGAACAAAACCAGTCCCATAAGTTCAATGAAGAGATACCTGAGGCAGACAGTAGTTAAGTGACTTCTCCAGAGGAGCAGAGCTTGTCAATAGTTATGGTAGGATTTAAAGTCAAAGAGCAAATCCCAAGTATAGTGCTCTATCCACCAGGATACCTCCTGCCCTGGCAGAACCATGCCAAGTGTCTCCTCCCTGTGCTTCTCTCCAATGCCTGTGGTTCTCTCTCTATCGTCTTCATTTTCCTAATCCCTTACTCCATTATTAAGCGGCTGTGTCCATCTTTCTTGCCATCTCTTTGTCACCCTTTCCCTTCCTGTATTTACCTCTGGATGTCTCCCTGCCATGTTCTGTCCTTACCCTTTTTAAAAAATATCTTATTTTTAGTTTTTGCAGGGCAATGGGGTTAAGTGACTTGCCCAAGGTCACATAGCTAGGTAATTATTAAGTGTCTGAGGCTGGATTTGAACTCAGGTCATCCTGACTCCAGGGCTGCTGTCACCTAGCTGCCTGGTCCTTCTCCTTTTATTGCTTTCTGTCTCCTGTCTATGAGTCACTTTCTTTTTTCTCTCACATTCTCACTCTCCCTACCTCTCTTTCCCCTTTCTATATGCTCCTTGGAATTTTATTCTCCTTACTGAAAGTCACACCCATAAAGAAGCGGTATTTTCTTTTTTCTGCTGTTATCATTATAATCACAGATTTAGAGGTAGAGGGAACCTAACGGGCCATGGGGTCCATTTAATTATAATAGAAGAAATAGAAGTTTAAACACTCTAAGTGAATGGTTGAGTTTCAGTCATTCTCCAGAATATGAAGTAGGACTGAAAGTCAGGAGCCCAAGCTCAGACCGCTAAGGGAAATAGCTGTGGACCATACCTTCCCAGGTATCTCTCCCTCCCTAATGCCCTATTCACTCTAACTCTTTCTTCTCCCCCAAATCCACAAGGGCGGTTTTTAATCTCTCACACTCCTATATGGTCACTGAACTTAAGTATCATTAGACACCATCAAGTTTAGAGCCATCATTTTACTAAATGGAAAATTGAAGCTGCCAGTGGTTAAGTGACTTCTCCAGAGCAAAAAGCTTGTCATAAGCTCCTGACAAGGGATTTGACCTCTAACAATTAATTCCAAATAGAATGTTCTATCCGTCAGGAAAGGGAGTTGGTTTGTCCTATGCTGACACAGGAACAAGGTGTTTCTTGCCTTTACATCTATCTCTCCCTCACCTTTGGTCTCTTATCTGTTTCCTCTTTTCTGAGATGATTGTCTTCATTACTCCCCTACACATTATCATGTGGCTCTCTGTCTCTTTATCTCTGTGTCTCTCTTTCCATATCTTTCTCTGGGTTTCTCTTAATATTTCACTACCACTCTATTTTTATCTCTGGATCTCTCACCATCTTTCTCTGTCTAGTTTTCCATTACCCCCTCTGTGTCTTTTTCTCTCTGTCTCTTCCTCAGAAGCTTTTGTTCAGTGGACTATACTCCCCGGGCAGAAACATTGGATCTTTCCTTTTTCTTCCTATAATCAATATGATCATAGATATAGAACTGGAAAGAAACCAAAGAGCCACTTTGTCCAATTTCATTAGAGAGTTAGATGCTCTAATTGAATTTCCCAAGGTCAAGCATATATGAAGGAGGATTTGAATTCAGGGCATTCTCACTTCCAAGAAGAGTTGGCTAGGAGATCTGGCTATTTGATCTACATCTTTGCCCCACTGGGAAGGCTTCCTTCCTTCTTTCTTTCTTTCTTTCTTTCTTTCTTTCTTTCTTTCTTTTTTTCTTTCTTTCTTTCTTTGTCTGTCTCATCATCAATGCCAAATTCTGTCTAAATCTGTCCATTCTAAACGTAATCCCAAATCCTCATCCTTTTCTCTCTCTAGAATGCCAAGGACCAGAGAAGTGGCTTGTCATTAAACACCATCCGATCCTACCTAGTACATTTAATGAGGAGAAACCAGAGGCTGACAGTGGTCAAGTACCTTCTGCAAAATAACAGAGCTTGTCAGCAGCCAATGTAAGATTGTAAACCAAATTGCTAACCCTAATGTAATGTTCTATTCCACTATGACTCCTAGCTGGTTTGAAGTAGCCCCTTCCTTGCCTGTCGTGTCTTTCCTCAATTATTCACTGACATCCACAATGGTCTCTCTTCTCGGTTCTTTGTCCATTATCATGTCATTCTCTTCCTGCTTCTCTCTGTCCATGTCTGTCTTGCTTTCTCTTTAGCTCTCTGGGACAATTAGCTCCCTCTCCCCAAAGCAGGCCTTGTCCTCACTTATGTTATGTCAGTGGTCTATTCCTTGCATGTCTTTGTCCCTTCTCTTTGCAGAATCCTAAGGGGGTTTGTTTCTCTTCCTCTTTCACAGGCAGAATGAGCTAGAAGGAAACTACAGGCTATCCAATTAAAAGGCATGCTTCTTTAGAGAAAGGAACCTTACCTAGGTAACCTACTGGAGGCAAGATTTGTACCCCAGATTCTTCATTTTTCATCAGGCTACCTTCTAGACTTCTCCATGAATCTCTTCTTTCTAGAATATCTCTTCAGACTTTAGAATTCACTCCTCAGAAGAACCATGAGACTCTGGGCATCTCTCTGAATGGGTGGGTCGTCCCAGAACCTCCCTTTATGGATGGCACCCATGCCACCCAGCTGTACGTTTCCTCCCAGGATACTCTCAGTTCAGCTTCAGTTTGGCCCCACACTGGTACCCTCCTTCCCAGAACCACATGCATTTATCAGCTTCCTTAAGTATGCTGGCTTCCCCCACTGGAATGGACTTCCTTGAGGGCAGGGATTCTTTCTGTTTCCTCCTATTTGTCTCCTCAGAGCATAGCATACTGTCTGCTACATTTGACAAGCTCAATAAGTGCTGGCTGAATAACTGGTTAACTCTATTCACTATGTCCCTTAGTTTCTCTTCCAATCCACATTACTGAAGGTGTCCCTCACTCTCTCTCTGGAGCCTCCCCAAACTCTGGCCTCTTCCACACTGCATTGCCAATTACTAAGAGGCTGTGTGTTGCTTATTCTGTATCTTTATTTGTCTTTCTGTTGTGTCCCACCAACTGTGTTCTGCCTTCTTTTTCTTCTTTTGCTTTCCCTTCTCTAGGAAAATCCCTTCTAGCTGGCTCTCAGTCTTCCTAAATCAACTATGGTCTAAATCTTAATTCCAATGAATAATACAAGGTCTTTCCCCTGTATCTCCCAGATTATCCGAGATTAGAAGCCAGGAGGAATCTTTTGGGGCTGTGAAATTCAACGTCAGCATTTTAGAGCAGAGGAAAGGGAGGGTAGGATAATTTAAGTGACCTACCCAGCATCCAAGACATGGCAAGAACGGGCTGAAGCAGGATTTGAACTCAGCTAATCCTGACTTCCAGAAGCAGTCCACTAAGACACCCAATTCTGTGAAACCCACATTCTATGCACCTGCCATTGGGGTGACCCTTTCTATTATGTAATTCTTTCTCTCTGTTTTGTTTCTTTTGCTAAGACTCCCTAGCATGCTCTCTGGTTCTCTGGGACAACAGGCCTCCTCGCCCCAAACCAGGCCCCTTGCTCCCTTGTCTTGCCTCTCTGTGTCTCTCCTCTACTCGACGGGCTGTTCCTTCTTTGTGTTTACCTTTACAGAAAACAAAGGGAGCGATTTTCCCCTCTGGCCTTCCTGGCTACCTTGAGCTGGGGGCAAGGACAGGCGATGCAGTTGGAAGGAACCGTTCTTCAGAGAAAGCAAGCCTGCCTGGGAGAGGTGGGCAACCATCAGGGTTAAGTGACTTGCCCAAACGCAGCTCAGCAGTGGCAGGGTCTGAGGCCGCAAGTGGCACCTCTGGGGGCTCTCCAATGTCTCGGCGAGATGAACTGCCTTACCTGGGCCACTCCCCTGCGGCACGATTTGCCCACGTGTGGCTGCAAACCCCAGCGCCCTTCAGGTCTGCTCAGGCTGCCTTCTGGACTTCTCCATCAGGCCCCGGAGCCTCTTCTCCCTAGAAGATGCACCCTCAGAAGACCCATCGGGACCCGCCACGTCTGGCTCCTCCCAGAACCGCTCCCGAAGGGGGCACCCCCAGCCCCCGACGCTGCCTTAGGAGCCCTGGGGCCGGCGGCTTCCTCTCCTGGGCTGGCTCCCGTCCCTGGGCCGGGCGCCGCTTTCCATTCCCTCCGCCTGGGTCTCCCGGGCACGGCGTCCCGCCTGGTCCGGAGGACAAGCCCGGGGCCCGAGAGGCGGTGCTGGGGATGCGGCCAGGGGCCCCGTGGTGCGCGGGAACAACCGCCGCCCCCTTCGGGCCCCGCCCCGAGCGCCTCTGCAGAGCACAAGCCTTCCGCGAGGGCCCTCACCGGGCCCAGTTGGGGGAGGGAGGGGCAAGGGCCGTGTCGGAGGGGCGGGGCGGGCGGGGACGTCACGGAGGGGCGGGGCGGGCGGGGCCGTCAGTCACGGAGGGGCGGGGCGGGAGGGGCCGTCAGTCACGGAGGGGCGGAGCGCGACGTGACGTAAAGGATGAGGCGGAGCGGGAAGTGACGTTGGGAGGGGCGGAGCGGGACGTGACATATTAGGACGTGACATACTAGGAGGGAGCGGAGCAGGACGTGACGTAGTACGACATGTGGGAGCGGGAGGGGGCGGAGCGGGAGGTGACGTAAAAGGATGTGGCGTAGCGGAAGGATACGCAGGGAGTGGGGGAGGAGCCCGAGGAGCACGAGGGCACGGAGTGGCCTGTGGCATCTGGGGCTTGAGGATCACTCACTGTGAAACAGGCAGCGTGGGGGTACGGCTGGCTTCGCGCATGCGCCCCGAGTACGCTCTTGGCCCCTCCTGGGAGGCCCGCCCCGCTGGGGCTTGCGGATTGGAGCGTATCGGAGCCAGGTGCCCCGCCCCCCAGCACCGCCCTTGTCCAACCGGAAGAGAACTGCTTCTCCTCGCTCCCGCCCTCCCTCCCCTCCTTCCCTCCCAAGATGGACGCGCTGCCTTCAGCGCCAAGCCCCAGCCACGTGCTCTGGGCCCAGTGCACCGGAAAACTCTGGCCTACTCCCCGTCCTCCCCGCCTTTCATGCAGCTGTGCCTCAAGCTGTGTTCTTACCCATGGACGAGCGTCATCTGCCACCCTGCCAGGCTTGTCAGACAAAGTGAGTGATGGCCGCCCCTAGGCTCCATGGGCATTCCTTCACTTGCAACAACTCTCCACCTTATTGGCCGCAGAGATTTCTCCGGCAGCGACGTCCTCGGGCCAGCTTTGTCTCCCCGTCTCTCGCTCTCTCTCTCTCACCCTCTCACCTTCATTTCGGTCATGTCCCGCCAGCCCTTTTCCCCCTTCTTTCTTCTTTCTTCTCCTTCTTTTTCCTCCTGTTTCTCCTTCTCCTTTCTTCTCCTCCTCCTTCTGCTTCTTCTACTCTTCCTTCTGTTTCTCCTTCTCCTTTTCCTCCTTCTTCTTGTCCTTCCTCTTCTGCTTCTTCTCCTTCCCCGTCTTCTCCTTCTTCTCCTCATCCTCCTCCTTCTCCTTCTTCTTCTGCTTCTTCTCCTCCTCCTCCTCCTTCTGCTTCTCCTCCTTCTTCTTCCTCCTCCTCTTTCTTCTGCTTCTTCCTCCTAGTTCTTTCTCTTTCTTCCTTCTTCTTTTTCCTCCTCCTTCTTCTTCTTTCTGCTTATGCTTCTTCCTCCTCCTCTTCCTTCTTCTTTTTCTTCTTCCTCCTCTTCCTTCTACTTCTCATTCTTCTTCTTCCTCCTCCTCCTTCCTCTTCTTCTCCTCCTTCCTCCTCCTCCTTCTCCGTCTTCTTCCTCTTCTTCTCCTCCTCCTTCTTCTGCTTCTTCTAATCTTCCTTCTGTTTCTCCTCCTTTTCCTCCTTCTTCTTGTCCTTCCTCTTCTGCTTCTTCTCCTTCCCCGTCTTCTCCTTCTTCTCCTCATCCTCCTCCTTCTCCTTCTTCTTCTGCTTCTTCTCCTCCTCCTCCTCCTCCTTCTGCTTCTTCCTCCTTCTTCTTCTTCCTCCTCCCCTTTCTTCTGCTTCTTTCTCCTGCTTTTTCCCCATAGTTCTTTCTCCTTCTTTTTCCTTCTGCTTCTTTCTGCTTCTTCTTCCTCCTCCTTTTCCTTCTTCTTTTTCTTTTCCTTCTTCTTCCTCCTCCTTGTGCTTCCTCCTCCTCCTCCTTCTTCTCATCCTTTTCCTTCCTCTTCTTCCTCCTCCTTCTCCTTCTGCTTCTGCTTCTTCTCCTCCTCCTCCTCCTTCTTCTTCCTCCTCCTCTTTCTTCTGCTTCTTTCTTCTTCTGCTTCTTCCTCCTAGTTCTTTCTCCTCATCCTTTTCCTTCCTCTTCTTCCTCCTCCTTCTCCTTCTGCTTCTGCTTCTTCTCCTCCTCCTCCTCCTTTTTCTTCTTCCTCCTCTTCCTTCTACTTCTCCTCATTCTTCTTCTTCCTCCTCCTCCTTCCTCTTCTTCTCCTCCTTCCTCCTCCTTCTCCTTCTCCGTCTTCTTCCTCTTCTTTTCCTCCTCCTTCTTCTGCTTCTTCTACTCTTCCTTCTGTTTCTCCTTCTCCTTTTCCTCCTTCTTCTTGTCCTTCCTCTTCTGCTTCTTCTCCTTCCCCGTCTTCTCCTTCTTCTCCTCATCCTCCTCCTTCTCCTTCTTCTTCTGCTTCTTCTCCTCCTTCTGCTTCTTCCTCCTTCTTCTTCTTCTTCCTCCTCTTTCTTCTGCTTCTTTCTCCTTCTGCTTTTTCCCCATAGTTCTTTCTCCTTTTTCCTTCTGCTTCTTCTTTCTGCTTCTTCCTCCTCCTTTTCCTTCTTCTTTTTCTTTTCCTTCTTCTTCCTCCTCCTCCTTGTGCTTCTTCCTCCTCCTTCTTCTCATCCTTCTCCTTCCTCTTCTTCCTCCTCCTTCTCCTTCTGCTTCTGCTTCTTCTTCTCCTCCTCCTCCTCCTTCTGCTTCTTCCTCCTTCTTCCTCCTCTTTCTTCTGCTTCTTCCTCCTAGTTCTTTCTCTTTCTTCCTTCTTCTTTTTCCTCCTCCTTCTTCTTCTTTCTGCTTATGCTTCTTCCTCCTCTTCTTCCTTCTTCTTTTTCTTCTTCCTCCTCCTCCTTCTACTTCTCCTCATTCTTCTTCTTCCTCCTCCTTCCTCTTCTTCTCCTCCTTCCTCCTCCTTCTCCTTCTCCATCTTCTTCCTCTTCTTCTCCTCCTCCTTCTTCTGCTTCTTCTACTCTTCCTTCTGTTTCTCCTTCTCCTTTTCCTCCTTCTTCTTGTCCTTCCTCTTCTGCTTCTTCTCCTTCCCCGTCTTCTCCTTCTCCTCATCCTCCTCCTCCTCCTTCTGCTTCTTCCGCCTTCTTCTTCTTCCTCCTCCTCTTTCTTCTGCTTCTTTCTCCTTCTGCTTTCCCCCCCCCCCTAGTTCTTTCTCCTTCTTTTTCCTTCTGCTTCTTCTTTCTGCTTCTTCTTCCTCCTCCTTTTCCTTCTTTTTCTTTTCCTTCCTCTTCCTGCTCCTCCTTGTGCTTCCTCCTCCTCCTCCTTCTCATCCTTCTCCTTCCTCTTCTTCCTCCTCCTTCTCCTTCTGCTTCTGCTTCTTCTTCTCCTCCTCCTCCTCCTTCTGCTTCTTCCTCCTTCTTCCTCCTCTTTCTTCTGCTTCTTCCTCCTAGTTCTTTCTCTTTCTTCCTTCTTTTTCCTCCTCCTTCTTTCTCCTCCTCTTCCTTCTTCTTTTTCTTCTTCCTCCTCCTCCTACTTCTCCTCATTCTTCTTCTTCCTCCTCCTTCCTCTTCTTCTCCTCCTTCCTCCTCCTCCTTCTCCGTCTTCTTCCTCTTCTTCTCCTTCTTCTGCTTCTTCTACTCTTCCTTCTGTTTCTCCTTCTCCTTTTCCTCCTTCTTCTTGTCCTTCCTCTTCTGCTTCTTCTCCTTCCCAGTCTTCTCCTTCTTCTCCTCGTCCTCCTCCTTCTCCTCCTCCTTCTGCTTCTTCCTCCTTCTTCTTCCTCCTCCTCTTTCTTCTGCTTCTTTCTCCTTCTGCTTTTTCCCCATAGTTCTTTCTCCTTCTTTTTCCTTCTGCTTCTTCTTTCTGCTTCTTCTTCCTCCTCCTTTTCCTTCTTCTTTTTCTTTTCCTTCTTCTTCCTCCTCCTCATTCTTCTTCCTCCTCCTCCTTCTTCTCATCCTCCTTCCTCTTCTTCCTCCTCCTCCTTCTCCTTCTGCTTCTGCTTCTTCTTCTCCTCCTCCTCCTTCTGCTTCTTCCTCCTTCTTCTTCCTCCTCCTCTTTCTTCTGCTTCTTTCTTCTGCTTCTTCCTCCTAGTTCTTTCTCTTTCTTCCTTCTTCTTTTTCCTCCTCCTTCTTCTTTCTGCTTATGCTTCTTCCTCCTCTTCTTCCTTCTTCTTTTTCTTCTTCCTCCTCCTCCTTCTACTTCTCCTCATTCTTCTTCCTCCTCCTTCCTTCTTCTTCTTCTCCTCTCTTCCTCCTCCTCCTTCTCCGTCTTCTTCCTCTTCTTCTCCTCCTCCTTCTTCTGCTTCTTCTAATCTTCCTTCTGTTTCTCCTTCTCCTTTTCCTCCTTCTTCTTGTCCTTCCTCTTCTGCTTCTTCTCCTTCCCCGTCTTCTCCTTCTTCTCCTCATCCTCCTCCTTCTCCTTCTTCTTCTGCTTCTTCTCCTCCTCCTTCTGCTTCTTCCTCCTTCTTCTTCTTCCTCCTCCTCTTTCTTCTGCTTCTTTCTCCTTCTGCTTTTTCCCCCTAGTTCTTTCTCCTTCTTTTTCCTTCTGCTTCTTCTTTCTGCTTCTTCCTCCTCCTTTTCCTTCTTCTTCCTCCTCCTCCTTGTGCTTCCTCCTCCTCATTCTTCTTCTTCCTCCTCCTCCTTCTTCTCATCCTTCTTCCTCTTCTTCCTCCTCCTCCTTCTCCTTCTGCTTCTTCTCCTCCTCCTCCTTCTGCTTCTTCCTCCTTCTTCTTCTTCCTCCTCCTCTTCTGCTTCTTTCTTCTTCTGCTTCTTCCTCCTAGTTCTTTCTCTTTCTTCCTTCTTCTTTTTCCTCCTCCTTCTTCTTCTTTCTGCTTATGCTTCTTCCTCCTCTTCCTTCTTCTTTTTCTTCTTCCTCCTCCTCCTTCTACTTCTCCTCATTCTTCTTCTTCCTCCTCCTCTTTCTTCTGCTTCTTCCTCCTAGTTCTTTCTCCTTCTTCCTCCTCCTTCTGCTTCTTTTTCCTCCTCCTTCTCTTTCTACTTCTCCTCATTCTTCTTCTTCCTCCTCCTCCTCTTTCTCCTTCTGCTTCTTCCTCCTAGTTCTTTCTCCTTCCTTCTTCTTCTTCCTCCTCCTTCTGCTTCTTCTTCCTCCTCCTCCTTCTACTTCTCATTCTTCTTCTTCCTCCTTCTCTTTCTCCTTCTGCTTCTTCCTCCTAGTTCTTTCTCCTTCTTCCTTCTTTTTCCTCCTCCTCCTTCTACTTCTCCTCATTCTTCTTCCTCCTCCTCTTTCTTCTGCTTCTTCCTCCTAGTTCTTTCTCCTTCTTCCTTCTTCTTCCTCCTCCTTCTCTTTCTACTTCTCCTCCTCATTCTTCTTCTTCCTCTTCCTCCTCTTTCTTCCTCCTTCTTCTCCGTCTTTTTCCTCCTTCCTCCTTCTTCTTCCTCTTTTCCTTCTCTAGAGAGTCAGACACACCTGAGATGACTGAACACCAGTCAGCATCACAGAGAGACAAGAGGATGTGCAAGGCAGGATTTGTCCTCAGATAATGCCACCTTCCATCAGGAGTTCACTAAGACATAGCTCTGTGGACCACACCTTCTCCCCCTTTCCAAAAGTCCCTTTTCTGGGTATGTGGCCTCACTGATCCATGATTTCTTTAAACTCTCTGCCTATTTTAATCCCAAGGTGATATCCTTTTCTGTCTCTTGAGCCCATAAGATCATGGAGCTGGATAGTCATTTGATACTATCAAATCCAGTCCCATGTCTAGTGACAGTGGTTACTGACTTCTTTACAGTCTGGGTGTCAGCAAGTAAAGCAAAATTTAAATGCAAACTGAAAAACTAAAGCATATTTGTATATTCACTATATCACTTTGCCACCTCTTTCCTGTCTCTCATTCTCTTTTTCTGTTTCTCTCTGGTTATATATCTATATTTCTATGTCTGTCTCCTGCTCTGTCTCCCTGACTCTTTTCATCTGCTTCTGCCTTGCTATCTCCATCCTTCTCAAAAGTTTTCCTTTCCTTGCTCCTGGTCCCAGCCAGTAATAAAGAGGTCTTTTCTTTTTTCATTTTCTTTCTGTCTCTTTGCTTAGCCCCAGTTCTTTTTGAGTCTATTTCTACTTTTTATTCCTTAAAAACTTTTCTTCCTCTTGCTCTATTTCCTACTCATTAATCAGTGGTCTTTTATTTTTCCCTTTATTACCAATATAATCACTGATTTAGAACTGTTTGGTATCCTAGGGCCTATGGGTTCCAACTCCATTATACTATTAAAGCAGACTAAGCGTTAAAACTTCTAATTGAATTGTCCAGGGTTAATCATTTAAAACTTCAAAACAGGACTTGAACCCAAGTCTTCCAAGAACAGTCCATTGAGAAAGGTATCTGTGTGGACAGGCACAGTCCTTCCCTTCCCGGGTTGGTGGTTCCATCTCTGGATAACTCCCCTCCTTCATATCTTATTTATTCTTCTCTGGCCTCAGTATCAAGGTGACAACCTCTTTATGGTATCATGGAGTTGAAGCTTCATTAGATATTATCAGGTTAATACCATAATTTTCTAAGGAGAAACTTGAGAGTGATTAAGTGACCTCTAGAGGAACAGAGCTTGTCAGCAGCTCGGCTCAGATTTAAACTCCAAAGATATAATGAGGAGCAAACTGAAGCTGCCTGTGGTTTATCTCTCTCTCTCTCTCTCTCTCTCTCTCTCTCTCTCTCTCTCTCTCTCTCTGTTTCTATCTTTCTGCCACGTTGTTTTTATCTTTAAATATCTCATTATCTCAATCTTCAACTCTCTTGGTTTCTCCCTCTCCCTTCTGTGTCTGTCCCCTTTTCTCTTTCTTTTATCAACGACTTTTGTTCCTTGTTCTAAATCCCAGTCCATATTAATGAATATTTCCTTTTCCTCTCTTATAATCAATATAATTATAGATTTAGAGCTGGAAGGAACCCTAGGGGCCATTTTGTCCATTTGCATTTTAACAGGACAGAGGCTTAGATACTGAACTGAAGTGACCAGAGTTAAACATTTATTAAGTATGTGAAGTAGGATTTGAACTTAGGACATTCTCACTTCCAAGAAGAGGCCTCAGCAAGATTAGGAGGAAAATTGTAAAAAATTCAAAAGAATAAAATCATCTCATCATTTTTTACAATACAAAAAAAAATAAAGAAGGTGTACCAGGCTGGAAAAAAAAAGAAGAGTCCTCAAGTTTACCAGTCTTCATCTACATAGCCCACCATTACACACACTTCTATTTCCTATGTATTCTTCCTTCTTTCTCCTTGTCATAGTTATTGTCTGTTAATAGTTAATAGTTAATAGTTAATCTCTGTTTTAAGTTTATTCCCAAGTGGACATCCTTTTCACTCTCTGGTACCCATAAATTCATTGAGTTCAAGCATCATTAGCCAACATCAAGTCAGCCCCGAAAACTGGGGTTTACAATGATTAAGTAACTTCTCCCAAGTACCATAGCTTGCCAGCAGCCATTTAAACTGCCAGTTCCAAGTACGGTGCTTCATCTATTAGGATGCCAATCTAGCCTGTTCTACACCCAACAAGTGTCTCTTCCCTGTGTATCTCTCCATCACCTGTGGTATCGTCTCTTTATTCCTGATTGTCCTCTATAAGGATCTCTTCTCTTACTCCCTTGCCCATTGTCATGTGGTTCTCTCTCCCTTTCCATCTTTATATCTTCTCTTTGTTTTTTCTGCTTGTATCTATCTCTGGGTTTTATCTCACTGCAATTATCTCAGTCCTTATTTTTACCCCCCCCCCCCTTCCTCCCTGCCTCTAATTCTCCTATCTCCTTAAAAGCTTTTTCTCTTTGTCAGTCAAATCTGAAAGTAAGGCCTTCTCCGCCCCCTTTATTTTGATTATAGTCATAGATTTAGAGCAAGAAGGAAACCTAGGGACCACTGAGTCTAAATTCATTCAAGTATTATAAAAGAAATTGAATATTAGACACTCTATTTGAATTGCTGAGTTTTAAATATTATGAAGAATAGGAAGTAAGATTGAAACATGGGTCCCCCAAATCAGACTACTCCTGGATGTAGCAGTGTGACATAAATATATTCTAACCAATGTTACTTCCCAGTTGCCCCATCTCTGTATGTCTCACCTCCCTGATACCCTGTACCCTCTAATTCTCACTTTCTTCTCTACTGCAAGTCCACAAGGATTTTTTTTTGTTATCTCTGCTGCCCATAAACTTATGGAACTTAAATGTTATTAGATGCCACCAAGTCCAACCTGAAGATTTTACTAAGCAGAATACTAAGGCAGACAGTGGTTAAGTCCCTCCTCTTGTGAACAGAGATTGTCGGTGGTTCTGGTAGGATTTAACTAAATGAACCAATCCCAAATATAATGCTCTGTCTACTAGGACACCTAACTGGCTGGTTGTACCCATGCCAGGTGTCTCGTCCATTTTTATCTCTACTTTATCTCTTCTCCTTTTTCTTCATTTTCCTTCTTAAGAAAGTCTCTTCCCGCAGTCCCTTTTTCATTATCATGTGCTTCTCTCTCTGTCTCTCATTTCTCTGTCTTTGTCTCTCTCTGCTCTCTGTGTCTCTATCTCAGGGGTCTTTTCCAGTCTCTGTCACTGTCTCTCCTCTCTGTGTCTCTATCTGACTCTTTCTCTATCTCTCTGTGTATCTGTCTCCATTTCTCCGTATGTAGTTCTCTGAGTCCCTCTATCTCTGTCTGTCTCTCACTCTGTCTCTCTTGGTCTCCTTGTTTCTATTTCTCCCTCAAATGTTTTTTCTCCTTAGTCTCATTTCTACCTTTTCTTTTTCCACTTTCATGACTATGTTCATAAATTTAAAGCTGGAATTAACTTAATAGCCACTGAGTCCAATTTTATTATACTATAGTAGAAGCAAGTAGCTTAGTCACTCTAAGTGAATTTCCAGCGCCAAATATTCATAATGTTAACTGGGATGTGAATTTGGGACATTCTGACCTTCACGTTCTCCTGACTCATCTAGGAAAACTAGCTATTTTGTTCGATATAATCAGCTACCCGCCCCCTGCAGACACTCCTTTTTCCTGTGGAGGCTTCCTTCTTGATTCCCTCTAACTCTATCTTTATTCCAAGCTTAGAGCAAGTAGACTTACTTTTCTCTCTGGTACCCAGAGGGTCAGAGAACTGGAATGGTTAATGAAACACCATCAAATCCAGCCGAATAAATATATAATGAAGAAAATTTAAGGTTAGTTCCTTCTCCAGAGGAACATAGCTTGTCAAGACCTGAGGTGAGACTTCAACTCAACAAGCCATTTCTAAGAAGAGTGCTTTAACCCCTAGAATTCCAAGCTGGGTTGCTTTACCCATGCCAGGTGTCTCTTCCTTTTACATGTCTTCCTCTCCTTGGGTCTCTTTTTCCCCATGTCACATTTTCCTCCATAATGTTCTCTTTCCTTATGTATTAAAATGAGGTTCTCTTTGTTTTTCTTCTTCTGTGCATGTCTGTGTCTGTTTGTGTGTATCTGTGTTTGTGTGGCTATAGATATATCTCTGGACATCTCTTAATATTTCACTGCTTTTATCTATGTATCTCTGACTCTTTCCCCTCCTTGTGTCTCCTTCTCAAAAGCCTTTTATCTTCTTTCTAATCCCCACATCTATGAAAGCTAGGTGGGTAGAGTGGATAGAGCATTGGCCTTGGATTCAGGAGGATGGGAGTTCAAATCTAGCCTCAAACACTTGATACTTAATAGCTATGTGGCCTTGGGCAAGTCACATCCAGGACCATCTCCAGTTGTCCTGATCCATATCTAGCCACTGCATGATTAGATGGCTCTCTGGAGGAGCTCCCCCTCACTCAAATCCAATTCATGGGTTTATCATAGTATCATCTCCCCTTATGTCAAGTTGGTCTTCAAAAACAAAGGACAAAGCATCATCATCATCAATTCCCATGCCTAAATAAATGTTTTTTCCTTTTACCACAAACATCAATATAATCATCGATTTAGAGTTGAAAAGAACTCTAGTGGCCATTGAGTCCCACTAGATTATAATAGAGGACAAGGGACTAACAAAATTACCCAGGGCCAAACACATTTTTAAGCATGTTAACTAGGATTTGTATTCAGATCATGTAGACTTTCAAGAAGAATCCATTAGAATATGTTGCAGTTTTAGGATACATATTCCTATAAGTCCATGCAAGTCTACTTCCTGTGGACTCCTGTCTCTGTCTCCTCATCCTCAGTGACTGATCCCCCCCCCCCAAGTTCTATCTTTCTGTATGCCAAAAATAACCCCAAGTAGAGAATCTTTTATTCTCTGATTCTCTGGCAACCGAAGAATCAGAGCTGGAGAGTACTTAGATACCATTAGGTCTAGCGCAATCAGTTGAAGGAAATGAAAATTGAGGCTGACAATTGTTAAAGGACTCCCCAGAATAAAACAATCTCAGTACCTGATATGGAACTGAAACATAACAGTCAATTCCAAGTAGAATTCTCTAAGCACTAGGACACCTAGTTGGTTTGCCCCACATATTTCAGGGATCCTTTCCCTTTACATCTTTTCATCTCCTGTCCTCTAATGGTCCCTGTCTATTGCCATACTTGTTTGCTCTTTCTCTGAGCCTCTCATCTCAGTATTTGGTTCCCTGGTTCTGTCTCTCTGCCTCATTCATTCTTTCCCTTTCTCTCTCTCCCCTCCCCCATCTCCCTCCATCTCTACTCATCAGTATTATTCCCTTCTCTTTGACACCCAATAAAAAGCATCCTCTTCTGTTCTATCAGTTTTATAATTATAGATTTAGAACAGGGAGGATTCTTGGGGGCCATTGATTCCAGTTTGATTCTATTATCGCAGAAGAAATAGAGATGAAAATATTCTAGTGAATTGTGCAGGGTTCAAGATTTTTTGAGAATATGAATTAGGATTTGAACTCAGTTCATCCTAACTTCCTAGAACAGTCCCCTCAGAAATCTCACTGTCCACAGACACTTTTCCTCTTATTTCTCTCTGCTACTGAGAAACCTTTTGCCATGTTATCCTTCTCAATTCTAAACTAATTAGCTTTTTCATTTCCTGTCACTGATAGTATCAGACATCTAGAGCTAGAATGAACTATAAGGGCTGCTTAGTCCAACTCCATCATTTTAAAAAAGAAGAAAGCAGGTTAGACAATTTCAGTGACTTAAACAGCATTCGGTGACATTCGGTAAGCATATTTTGAAGGAGAATTTGAACTCATAACTGTCCAGGACAGTGTTCTATCCTCTAGGAGACCTGACTGTGTGCGTGTGTCTGTGTGTCTGTATTTGGGTGTGTGTCTGGCTCTGTCTCTGGCTGTTTCTCTGGGTGTGTCTCTGGCTGTGTCACTTCACACATTTTCCTTAGCCCTCATTGCTATTGGTCTCTATCTCTTCACTGCAAGCTTTCCTCCAACTCTTATCTATCTCTCACAGAATTTTCCAGGGCCTTTTCTTATTTCTCTTTCTCTCATCTACCTGGTCATCTCATAACATGGCTTGTCAGTGTGTGCATCAGAATAAAAACTCAAATATTCTGGATTCCCAGGACAGTGCCCTATCCTCTATGAAACTTGAGGAGGTAGCCAGTACAGTCTTGGGGGAAAGCCAGGGAAAATGCATATAGTTGTGAGATAGCATCATATTCAAGGTACAGCAAGGAGGTCAGTGTCACTGCATCTCAGAGTTAGTGTGGGAGCTGAAGCAGTATAAGCTATAATAAGACTGGAAATGCAGGAAGGGCAAGTTGTGAAGGGAACTGACATTCAAAGAGAATATTTTATATTTGATACTGGAGGCAGTAGGGGGGCCCTGAAGTTTATTGGGGAGCTGTGGGGGTGCCATGATTGGATTTATGTTTTAGGAAAAGCAATCTATTGTCCCAGTGGAGGGTGGCTTGGAGTGGGGAGACTTGAGACAGGCAGACCCACTACTTCCATAACCTAGGTGTGAGGCAATGAGGCCTTGCACCAGAGTCCAGGCTGGGTCTAAGGAGAAAAGTGGGTGTATTCAAGAGATATTAGGAAGGCCCAACACTTGCTTTTCTGACTCTAATTGATCCAGACTGATTCTTTTTGTTGTTGTTGTTGTTGTTTTAGGTTTTTGCAAGGCAAATGGGGTTAAGTGGCCTGCCCAAGGCCACACAGCTGGATAATTATTAAGTGTCTGAGGCCAGATTTGAAGCCAGGTCCTCCTGACTCCAAGGCCAATGCTTTGTCCACTACACCACCTAGCCGCCCCGATCCAGACTGATTCTTGCAAATCATAGAAATGTTTCTCTCTCCATACCTGATCCACTACTTTCCCTTACTCCCTTTACTGCTACTTTCTCAATTTTCTCCTAAATCTTGTCTCAGACTAATTTCTGCCAATTTAGTATATTTTTTCTCCTACATCTCAAATTCATAACTGAACATAATCCTTCCTTAATCAGAACTGAACCTGCAAGGTTTACAGACAGTTTTTCTAAGCACCAAGCAAAAAACTTCCAATTTTTTTTTTATTAAGAGCTTATAAAGGCATAGTCCACTTTAATTTCTTTTAGTTGACTTTACCTCTTATTTATCTCATCAATTATATTCAGCTAAATGATTCACAGAAAACCACAGTGGTCAGAAAAACTACTTTCTGAAAATTTTCCCTTATTTCAGTTTTCTTTCTAATTAATCAAGCCTCTTTCTTTCCAAACTAGAATGCTTTAGGCTTTTCTTAAGCACCATATGATGCTTCAAAACTTCAAACTGCAAAAATGACTACCTTATTTTTCCACTAATTTTGAAATCACTGAAGACAAAATTTGTAAACTAGCTTCAATTCCATCAAGAGTTGAAAAATCTTCTATTCAGTAAAATCACCTTCCCTACAATAAAGGGAGGTCTCCAGGGAAGGAAGAGAATTCTATAAGGGTTAGTGTGAATTTTGTAGATAATTTCCACCAAGTCTCCATTTTTGGCAGTTCTACAGAACTGTACCCTGAGAAAGTCAAGATTTTGTAGCATATAAAAGAATATTGAAACCACAGTCTCCTCACAATTTGGAAATATACATAAAACAGTCTATACTCCTTGTGAATTTGTTCTCTACACAAAGAATTCTCTGTCTCTCTCTCAGATACACATATAGACATACAGACATATAAACATACAGATACATGCATACATATACACGCACTTTAGCTTTCTGTCCATGGTATTCCTAACTTGGCCAGAATTAGGAATACAGAATTAGGAATCTTTGAAAGTTTGGAAATTTTCAGTGAAAAACTCACACTTTTCACCCTTTATCCTTTGGCTGATCAGACCACAGGAAAAAGGTCGATTGAATATACAAGGACACAAAATACAGATAATGTTGTCAACATAAATTCTATATTACACAGAACAACCAAACACAAGCAAAACATTGTTCATTCTCTACTAAAGACTCAGGACACAAGATCTATTTCTAAGTTTCCAAGCTCCCCTTTCAAAGAGCATAAGAATGAAGAAAGGATAGCATTGAGTCAAAAGATGATCAGGGATCATGGTTCCTCATTTGGTCCAGTCTTCCCACAGGCTGAACTGGGGCTTCACCCCACAGGTAATGAGCTACTGGAGACTTTACAGACAGTAGGATTCTCCATATAATGTATGATCCTTTGGCTAGGTCAGGAAGCAGTGATTGTTTAGGCTTCTCCCTGGGAGGAGATCTATGCACATACCTCATTCAGGGCTTCACAATGTTTTTGCCTCATGATGGGCTTATACAATCATTGGCCATCACCATTCATATACTCTTGCAACCAACCAAATGCTTTCTTCTATTCATTTCACATGGGAAAGAGTGATTTTCCTAAAAGTCAAGAGCAGGAGGTTCCATCTAAAGTCTTGGTCCCAGGTCTCCTGCTGACCAGATAGATGAGGTGTCTCTCCTGTGGAGACATGAGGTTCCCACATCCACATCTTGCTTTCTACCTTCCCTAAGAGAAATTTTGGGAAGCAGGTGTTGCTAACAAGATGGATAGTCTCAACCTTGGTCAATGAGTATGAATAAGGAAAAGAATTTCCTAGCACAGAACTGTCCTTCCTCTCTAAGGCCACAGCAAACAAACAACTGAAGACATCACACTATGTTTCCTTCTGGTCTCATTTGGATAAAATGACTCTTACTCCCCAAAGACTAGGAGGATGACTCAGAACCATGGAAGACTGTTAGGTAGATAAACAATTTGCTATATGCACACTCCAGTGCACATTTGTCACTCCACCAGTTCAGCTTGAATCACACTAATCAACTTCTAGCCTCAGACTGTTGGATAATTCTCTTAACCTTTTGCAAGAAGCTCTCCGTTTAGCCAAAAGCCAGTGGCCCTAAGTCAGAGAGCAAAAGTAAAAGCATCATGACTGGTGCTGTTGTTTAAACTTTGTTTTTGAGGAGGACCAAAAACATAATATTGAAGTACAATAGTGGATGAAGGGTGATGTCTTGACTTGCATGGGATTAAAATGAGGTAGACTTAGACGACTAGTCAGCCTAGTCATTGAAGGCCAGGTAGAGTAAATCTCAGGACAATAAGTGATGGCCCGGGATGCAGTGAAGGACCTTGGTATCTGATATCTGACCAAGCTCTAAGCCCTCTATAGTACCTCCTTCAGCCACCTTCATGGGCCGTAGTCTCATTCCAAATTCTGCTGAGGGAAATCTTCACATGCTTGGGGTATAAATAGCCCTAATGTACAGCAGGTTTGAGGCCTATCAGTTACCCTCCACCTGCTACAGCCCACTACTATTACTAGTCTGCTAAGAAAGGCTCCTCCATGAGTAACAGCTATAGCTTTCTAAAGAACAAATTTTCACTTTATAAACTTTCGGGCCTGTAAAACAAATCCAGTAAGCAGCATTCTACAGGCATTTCACAAGAGAGAGGGATGAGTCAGAGGATACATTTCTATGGAAAACCAAAGGATTTATTATCTCTTGGCAAGGCTTATCCATTTTACTTTCTTCACATCTCTCCCATAAGCCACTGCTGTCCTCTGACATTGTCACCACTTTGGGGCACTTCCTCATCATCTCATACCTGTATTTTTGAAAGAACATTTTTTTTTGCTCTTCCTGCCTCCATTCTCCATTCAGCTGTCCAAATGATCAGGTCCTACCATAGACCTCTATCACCTCCAGTTGTCTCCAGGATGAAACCTAAAACTGTCTAGTTGGCACTCAAAATCCTTTCTAACTGACCACCTTTCTAGACATCTCTCTCCTATCCACAAACTCTGTGATCTAGGGACATTGGCCTCCTTCTTGTTCCAGAACAAGATGCTCCATCTTCGGACTCTGACCATCGCCTTGTCCCCAGGCTTGTACTGATTTTCATTCTCATCAAGGCTTCCCTTGCTTCCCTCAAGTGCCAGTTGAAAATCAATCTTCTACAGAGCTGTTCCCCAAACTCCTTTATTTTAATGCCTGCTCATTTAAAATATACCAGTTATATAACTAGTTAGTTCATAATTGTTGACACGTTCAATAGATCAGGAGCTCCTTGAGAGCAGAGACTATCTTTGACCTATATTTACATCTCCAGTGTTCAGTATGACACCTGACTGGTAGTAGGTGGTTAATGAATGTTGACTGACTGATGGGAAGAATACACACTATGCAAGGGCTGGGGATAAGGGCAAGGGACCTAAAACTATTAAACTTGACAAAGAAGTCATTTTGGATAAACGTGCCTGGTCTCTTATCCAAGAACAGCAAGTACTTGTTACAACACTGGATAAGACTTTGAAGGTGTCCTTACAGAATGATTGAGGATTTCCTAATACTAGGTCACTAGGGACTTGGGGGTTTCTACATTTTAATGCCATCAAGATGTGGCAAAATGATGGTGGTTCCTATTCCAACACACACACACGCGCGCGCACACACACACACACACACACACACACACACACACAACACAAGATGCCCAAATCTTTATTTTCCTCCAACCCTCACAGCACTATACAGCCAACGGAAAGTGGGAGAACATCAAGTCCAAACCCAATAATAGTTGATTGGAGAGACAAATGAAGTGATTCACCTGGGGTAGACAATTTTGCATTCTCTGAATTAAGATGCAAACTCATTCTACCAGAGCACTCTGTCAAATGACCCAGAGCTGCCTCCCAGGTCTAAAGTTCTTACATCCCTTTCTAGCGCGCTCTCTCTCTCTCTCTCTCTCTCACTTCTGGGAAAATATCCTTTTCTCCCCCCTTATGTTCTACAATCACCCACTGACCAGATTTAGACTCAGCTGGAAGAACTCCAGGGCTCATTGAGTCCAAGCCTATCATTTTTGGGCAGGAGAAAAAAAAATCTTAGTCACTTTAACTAACATGGGTGAGACAGGATTTGAACTCAAGGTATATTGACTTCCAAGGATATAAATATAGAGATTTCATTGCATGAGAACCAGAAATGGCCCTCAAAGGCTATTCCCAGTTGTCCTTTCCCTCTCTATCTCTCCTGCTCAATGAACAATTTTCCCGAAATCCACCACTCTCTTCCTATTCTAATCCCAAGTGGACTTTTTTTTCCACCTCATCCAAAAGGTCATGGAGCTAGAAGGACCTTAGAGGCCATCAAGGTCAATGTTATTCTAAGGAGGAGGACACTGCGACTGAGAGAGATTACTTGAATTACCCAGGATCATCCAGTTAGTCATTGTGTGTTTGGTTTGTGACTCCAAGGTCAGCTGTCCTTGCATCATGCTGCACCTCCCTCCTCAGCGATCCTTTACCTTTAAATCTCTCCCTTGCCTTTGTTCTCATGCTTCTATTGTTCACCCTCTCCACAATGCTCACTCTTGCTCTCTCTGTCTCTGTCTAATTCTCTCTCTTACTATCTTTCCTTCTCTTTTCTGATCCTCAAAACCTTTTTTCTCCTTGCTGTAATTCCCACACGTAAATATGTGGCCTACTTCCCCTCCCCCCCCGTATGCCTATGATTATAACTTTAGAACTGGAAGGAATTCTAGGAGTCGGCTTCAACTTCATTATATTAAAACAGCAGGAAAGAGGCTTAGACATGCTCGATGAAGTACCAAGGGTCAAACCTTTATCCTGAATGTGAACTAGGATTTGAACTCCTGTCATTTTGACTTCCAAAAAGAGTCCATGAGGGGATCTGCTATTTTCCTCTACACATTCTCCTCAATCCCCATGCTTTCATTTCCTGTGGACACTTGCCTCTATTTCCTTCTCTTCCTCAATGACTGATTTCCCCCTAATTATCTCTCTACTACAAGATTAACCTTTTCACTCTGGGATCTACAGGATCATATAGCTTAGATACCATCAAGTCCAGCCCCATACATTGAATGAGATAAAAACTGAGGCTGCCAGTGCTTTAGTGACTTCTCCAAAGTAACAAAAGCTTTGTCAGAAAGTTATGCAACGATTTAAATTCAAGTAGCCAATTTCAAATATAGCTCTTTATGCATTATATACCTACCTAGCTTACCCTGCAGTTGACAGGTTTCTTTTCCCTCTACATCTCTTTCACCTGTGGTTTCTCATTTCTTCATTTTCCTTCATAATGGACTCTTCTATCGGTCCAATGATCATTATCATGTGGTGTTTTCCTGCTTTCTGCTTGTCTGTATGTCATTCTCTCTCTCTCAAAACCTTTTTTACCTTTACTCTAATTTTCACTCAAGAATAAATGGTCTTTTTTTCCCTTTCATGACTATGATCACAATTTAGAGCTGGAATTAACCGTCTGGATATGACCTATGGACCACTGAGTCTAATTCTGTCATAATATAACAGAGGAGAGATTAGACTTTAACTGAATGGCCCAGGGTCATATATTATTCTGAATGTTAAATAGGATTAGAGCTCAAGTCATCCTGACTTTTTCCAAGAACATTCCTCTAAGAGAATTAGATCTTTTGGTCTTCATACCCTCTTCTAGAGCAAATAGCTCTATTTCCTATGGATGCTTCACTCTCTAGTCATCCTCAATTCTTGCTTCCCTCTAACACTACCTATCTATTCCAAGTTTAATGACAGGTAGACATCCTTTCCTCTCTCTGGTATTCAGAAGATAAGAGACTCGAAGAGTCTTTAGACATCATCAAATCTAACCCAATAAATTTAATGGGTAATATAGCTTGTTGGCAGCTGTACTGGACTTAAACTGAGTCAGCTCCTAAGACTAACCACTAACTACTATGACACCCTTCTGACTTGCTCTGTACTTGCCAGGTGTCCCTTCCCTTTACATCTCTCCTTCACCCTAATCTCTTCTCTTCCTCACTTTCTTCTATAGTTGTCTCTTCCACCTGTCTGTTGCTCATTATCTTGTGCTTCTCTCTGTATGTCTGTGGGTGCATCTTTTTCTTTCTGCCTGCCTCTCTCTCTCTCTCTCTCTCTCTCTCTCTCTCTCTCCTTCCCCTTCTCTCTACTGCCTCCTCAAAACTTTTTCTCCTTACTCTAATGACCATCCAATTATAACTTGGCTTTTCCTTTCCCCCTAGTATGCCTATGATCATAGATTTAGGGCTGGAAGGGATTACTCCATTGTGTTAACACAGCTGACAGAGACTTAGGCATGCTAACTGAATAGCCCAGCGACAAATAGTGATTCAGTGTAGAGTAGGATTTGAATTCAGGTCATTCTGACTTTCAAAAAAGAGTCCACTAAGAGATCTGACTGTTTGCTCTATATATCCTTCCCCAAAATGCACAAGTTTCCATTTCCTGTGGATGCTTCCTTTTTTCTCTTTTTTATCCTTGTTGCCCAATTCCCTCTAACTTTGCTTAATGTCAAGAGAACTTCCTTTGCCCTTTCTGACACACATAAAATCATTGAGCTCACATATAATTAGACATTACCTAGTCCAGTCACATAATTTTACTAAACAAGAAATTGAGGCTGACATTAGTTTAATAATACTGAAGTAACAAAATTTGTGAGCTGCCGATGTGGGATTTAAACTCAAGTAATCCCCTAGGATATTTACCTAACCCAATCTATATTTTCCAGGTGTCTCTTCCCCTTGCACCTCTCTCATGCACCTTGGTCTCTTATCTCTATTCCTCATTGTCCTCCATAATACTCACTTTCCTCACTCCATTATCATCTGGTTTTTCCTCTCCCTCTATCTCTCTGTGTCTGTCTGTCTCTGTCTCTTTCTTACCTTCTGTCTATCTCCTCTTCAAAAGCTTTTTCTTGTACTCTAATTTTTACTCATAAATAAGTGGTCTTTCCTTTTTCCCTTTCATGATAATAATCATGCATTTATAGATAGAATTAACCCTAGGAATCACTGAGACCAATTCTATTGTAGCATAACAGAAGAGAGAAACTTAAGACACTGTAACTGAATTGTCCAGTTTTAAATATTCAGAATCTTAACTAGAATTTGAATTCAGGTTATTTTGACTACCAAGGAGAGTCCACTGGAAGACCAGGTTGTTTTGGTCACCATAATTCTCCCATTGTACACACTTCAATTTCCTATGGATGCTTTTTTCTCTTTCTCATCCTCAATATCTATTTCTGACTAACTTTACTTCCCTCTATTAGCAGCTTAGTCTAAAGTATATTGCTTTTCTATCTGTGGATTCCAGAGGATCTTTGATCTGTTTTGTCATTAGATACTATCGAATCTCACGTAACAGATTTTTTTTAGGTTTTTGCAAGGCAAACGGGGTTAAGTGGCTTGCCCAAGGCCACACAGCTAGGTAATTACTAAATGTCTGAGGCCAGATTTGAACTCAGGTACTCCTGACTCCAGGGTCGGTGCTCTATCCACTATGCCACTTAGCTGCCCCACTTAATAGATTTTCTAAGGAGAAAACAGACTGGTTAAGTGACTTCTCTAGAGTACTGTGGGTTATCAGAAACTATGGTAGAATAAGCTCTCTAAACAATATGACCCATAGCTGACTTCTTCTTTACCTGCCAGATGTCTTTTCCCCTTTGCATCTCTACCTCACCTTCATCTCTTATCTCTATTCCCCATTTTCCTTAATAATGATTTCTTCCTTCATTCCCTTGCTCACTACTTTGTGGTTCTGTGTGTTTGTCTCCATCTTTCTTGCTGTATCTCTCGCTCAATTTCTTTTTCTACATCATTGACATTCTCTAAATATACACACACAAATATCTATATAAATAAATATCTTTGACTATATCTCTTTCTATTTCTGTCTCATTCAAAATCTCTCTTAATCCCTCCCTTTGTTCCCCTTATATTTCTTCCTCACAAGGTTTTTTTCCTTCTTCTAATTCCCCCTCAGTGATACATATCTGTTTTTTTGCTCCATATCATCAACATGATAAAAGATTTAGAGTTTGAAGAAACCCCCAGGGTCATTAATTCCTACTCCATCATAATATAATAGAGAGCAGATGCTTAGAGATGCTCTCAGAATTGCCCAGGGTCCAATATTTCTTAAAAATGTGAAATAGAATTTGGGATCATCATTCAGAATATTCAGAAAAGTTTCCTAGAAGACCTCACTCTTTCGCACTACATAGTCCATTGCCCAATCCATAAATGTACATTTCTTGTAATTGATTGTTTCTGTATTCTCATCCTCAATGCCTGATTCCCTCTAGTTCCCATCTATTCCAAGCTTTATTATATTCATCCTTTTCTCTCTTGAGCACTAAGAGGATCGGAGTATCTTTATCTTTAGATATCTTTAGAGTATCTTTAGACACCATCAAGTCCAGCCCAATAAATTTAAGGCAGCAATTACTGAGGATGACAGTAACTGAGTTCTCTACAGGAAGAAAATATGTCAGTGGCTGGGGTGGGATTGAAATATAATCAACCCCAAATAAGAGAGTTCAAACCACAGTGGAACTTAGCTGGCGTGTTCTATATATGTAAGGTGTCCCTTTCCTTTGAATCTCTTTCTCACCTGAGCTCTAGTCTTTACTTTCCTTTATAAAGGTCTCTTCCCTTATTCCCTTGTGTATGTGTCCTCTCCTCTCCCTGTATTTCTGGTTTTCTATCTTCTCTTTCTCTCTCTCTTTTTTTTTTTTTTGGTTGTTGCTGTTGTTTTTGCAGGACAGTGGAGTTAAGTGACTTGTCCAAGGTCACGCAGCTAGGCAATTATTAAGTGTCTGAGGCTGCATTTGAACTTAGGTACCCCTGACACCAGAGCCTGTGTTCTATCCGCTGTACCACCTAGCCACCTCTCTTTCTTTCTCTCTTACATTTCTCTCTCCCTTTTCCTTTTCCCTGCCTCCCTTCCTCCTCAGAAGTTGTCTCCTAGCTTCTTTCCTTCCACTCAAATCCCAAATGGTATTTTCCTTCTATCACCAATATTATATATTTACATTGGAAGGGACCTTAAAGGTTATTGAGTTCAGTCCCAACATTTTAGAATAGAGGAAACTGAGGCTTAAACAGTTTAAGTGACTTGGCTATGTTAGGATTAACTGCAAATTAATATATATATATATATATATATATATGTATATATGTATGTATAACTTGGACTTTGAAATGATAAGGTTAACTGTGAAATTATAGGGCTTAACTTGGGCTTTGTATAAAAACAGGCCCCAGATAGAAATTACTGACATAAACATGCGTATGCAAATTGACCTCAATATGGGACAATGTCTCCCCAGTCCATCCTTCTTTCTTATCTGGAACACCAGACGTGGGAAAACCTTGGAAGACATCTTATCTATAATCACCTGGTGGATACTCTTTGAAGAATTGGCAAATGGAAAATTTCCTAAGCATATGACTATTTGGCTGAGGTCCAAATTTTCCCTATAAAAGAACTATACCTGTCCCACCACCCTGGTCAGTCAACCATCTTTGACCTGCTTTTTGGCATCAATAAAAAGTCTTGGCTAAAGAGATTGTCTCTTCTCACACTGTCTCTAAACCAGGGTCCCAAGAGTCTCTCTGGGGTCCCAAGAACCTTTCCTTCTCTGGCTATCCTTAACAGGGTTAAATAACTAGAATATTAATGAGGCAGAATTCAAACTCAAATCTTACTAACTCCTACTAAAGTATTCTATGTACCATGACACCTACCTGCCTCCCCATTGTTATTCAGTCCTTTCAAATTTTTTGTGACCCCATTTGGTGTTTTTTTTTTTAGGTTTTTACATGGCAAATGGGGTTAGGTGGCTTGCCCAGGGCCACATGGCTAGGTAATTATTACGTGTCTGAGGCCGGATTTGAACCCAGGTACTCCTGACTCCAAGGCCGGTGCTCTATCCACTGTGCCACCTAGCCACCCCTGGTGTTTTCTTTCCAAAGAAACTAGAGTGGTTTGCCATTTCCTTCTCCAGCTAATTTTACAGATGAAGAAACTGAGGCAAACAGGGTTAAATGACTTGACCAGAGTCACAGAGCTACTAAGTGTCTGGGTCTGAATTTGATTTCAGGAAGAGGGTCTTTCCAGAATCAGAACCTAACACTGTCCACTGCACCACCTGTCTCCAGCTGCCTCCCTACCATCTTCCATTCTTTTGTAACTCTTCTACTTCTTCAGATGTCTTTCACAAACACTTTCTTCCCCTGTTCTTCAATAGTCTCCTCCCTCTCTCTCACATTGCCTTTATAAAGTGTTCTTTTCTACACAAACCCATGTGGAAACTTGATGATGGAATTCAAAATAAGAATTTGGTCAGAGGACCAATTAAAGAGAGAAACTATATTTATGTGAAAATAAATGAAACTGATGAAACAACATACCTAAATTTGTGGGAAGCAGCAAAGCAGTCCTCAGGGTAAAAATGTATTCCTAAAATCTACATTAAGAAAATAAAAAAGAATGACAAGAATATTCATTTTTAAAAATAGAAAATTAACAAACAATACTAAATAAGTCCGAAATTGGAAATTATTAGAACAAAACAAGAAGCACTATAGGCCAAAAATGATATAAATTATAAATAAAACTTGTAGCTGACCTAATTGAAAAGAAGGGGTCTAAAAATCAATTCAAGCAAGCATTCTTTTCCTGGGTATATTCTATCTTCCCTCTCTCTCTGTCTCTCTCTCTATTTCTTTCTGGAGGGGCTTGATGTATTCTTTCAATAACTACTTTGCCCTCTGGTTCCATGATATCAAGGCAATTTTCCGTCACTAGATCCTGTAACATTAAGTCCAGGCTTTTTTTCTCTTCAATGTTAACAGCCTCTTGCTGTCTCATGAAGTCATTAGTTTCCGCAGACTCCATTCTTTTTTTAGGGAGGAGTTTTCTTCATTTACCTTTTGGAACTCCTTTTCCAATTGGTCAATTCTACTTTTGAAAGAGCTTTCCATTTGACCAATTGAGGTTTTGAGAGAATTATTCTCATTTTGTATTTTTCCAATTGATGATCTGAGAGATTTATTCTCACTTTGTATTTGTCCAGTTGTATTTTCCAACAATTTGTTTTCTTGTTGCAAGGTATTAATTGTCTCTCCCAAATTTTCCAATTGATTTTTAAACTCCTTCCTTATTTCTTCAAGGAAGTCTTTCTGTGCTGGAGACCAGATCATATTCTCCTCAGAGGTTCTAGGTCTCTCTTGAGTCTTTTCTTTCCAAGAATTTTTCTATGGATCCACCTTTCTGCTGACCTTTCTTCATTTTGCTAAGACCTCGAGTTGGGAAGGGGCTGGTTCACAGAGGTTTTGTGTTGGGATCCCTTGTGGTTTTACTCACTGAGTGCAATTTCTCTGGATGACCAGTAGGAGGTTCTGGTTGCTTTCTCTGGATTGTCTGTGACCTTGATGAAGACCTTCTGCCTTAGCCTGAAGGCAGTGATTGAAGCTGTTAAATACTCTTGCCTTCAATCAGTGGTGGGCTTTACCCTGGGGTGAGGTCAGCCTTCTCCCTATTGTCAGCTGCGCTAGTTCTGCTGCTCACACACCTGTGCCTGGGGCAGAAGGAGTCTGTAATTGAGTTTGTTCTGGGAAGAGGCCTCAGCCTCAATGGAGGCCAAGGAGCCCAGGGATGGTATCCACAGCTCTCCTGCACTGGATCTCTCCCCCCCAGCCCTGTCCGCAAGCTCCAGAGGGTCAGCACCAACACCAGTGTCTCTGCTCCCTAGTTGACCCAAGCCCCCGAGGTCTAGCCCCACCACTAATCAAGCAGGTCCAGCACTCGGGCTCTTGGGCACCAGGGGCTCCAATCCAGCCTGATCCGTGGCTGATCCACCCTCTATGCTTGGATTCACCCAGGGCTGCAGAAGACAAATCCTGAAGTAGATGTTCTTTCTCCTGGCTTTTCTTTCTGGGTTTTGTGGGTTGGATTTCTGTTAAGAGGTTTGTTTCATATCATAAATGGGGAAAGGTCAGGAGACTTTAGAACTGTGCCTGCCTTCTCTCCACCATCTTGGCTGGAAGTCCCTCTTTCTCTATTTCTTATACTCTATTTATGTGACCTTTCCTACCGCTATCTCTTTCTGTCTCACTGTGTCTGTCTCTTTCCCCAAATAATCTTTTTTCATCCTTCCTTTATTGCTAAATTGTCCTTCCCTCTGATTTTCTCCCTCCCTCCCCACCAGATCAAGTGATATTTTCTTCTCTCCATAACAGTCATAGAATCATAGATTTGGAGCTTAAAGAGACCTTAAAGGTCATTGAGCCCAATTTCATCATTTTAAAATGAAAGTAACTGAGGCAGAGAGTTTCAGTGAGTTGCCCCAAGGTAACCCATTCAGTTGGTTTGAGTCAAAATGTGTATCAAGTCATCCCCACTTCAAGTATAGTAAGTGCTCTTGCCACATAGAGTCCTAGTGATTCCTTTTCCCACAAAAAGTTAATTCCATAGCTTTAAGTTTGCAGATATAATTCTCTTCAAATTTTACCTTGTATGTATACATATTTAAATTTTGGTGTTCATTAAATTCAGGATTTAAAGAATAAAATTTTAAAATAAATTATTCCAAATAGTTAACATTGATCATAATTGTAATACTTATAGTCCTCTAGAACTTTAAGGTTTCTGAACTACCTTCCCCACAAACCCAAGATAAAAACTTATCTAAAGCAGGTTTTACTATGCTATTGTAGCAAGGAAATTATTAGGTAGAGAAAAAAGTTATGCCAAAGAATTGTTAATCTGTTTCTTTATGTGCTGATCATGTCAAATAGTTATCCTATTCTTTCCTGTGCTAGCCTTGGATTAATAAAGTCCAATGTTTAATAGTTAAACTGTTTCTTTCAGTACTGATCTTGTACTAACAAAGAATCTTGTTAAATAATTTATCTTTTCTTTCTGGTGCTGGCCCTGCTAATGCAAGTCTTATGTTTCTGACTTCCATCCCATTGTAAAATAAACAACTCCTGTTGTTACGGAAGCCCCCTTGAACCAGGACATCAAAGCTATCTCATGGAAAAGGGAGGCTGGGGGGAATCCCATCCTGTATCTCCTGTGCCTCAAAAGTTACACATAAATCCTCTGAGATAAGTGATACTAACTAGATCTGAATTACTAAATTGACCCCTCAGGACATGTGCAGTGAACATAGATCTTGGTCTATGTGTTAACTACTCCTTAATAACTCCCTAGAACTGCCCTAACTCTTCTTCCATTTCCTCCCTGAACAGACACCACACTACCACACTATGCTTACTTTTAACAATTTTTGCCTTTCTCTTCCTGTGCTAAATTTCCCTAAGAAATCTAGCTTGTATTGCTGTTTGCTCCCTTTACTTTGCTACCTTAATAGAATAAACTTTTATGTCCCTAACACCTCCCTGTGGAGTCTTTTAAGTTTATTCATTCACCTTTGCTGAATTCCTGTTGTCCAGAACCCCTATTGGCTTTATCACTGGCAATACTATTTTACAAATGAAGAAAGGAGGATACAGAAAGCACTAGTTACTGCAAGCCTGATATTCCACTTTTTAGCCCCTTTACACTCTTTACAACTTCAGAGTTGAAAGGTAGTGTGGGACAGTGGGAAGAAACTGGCTCTGTCACTTCCTATATGATTTTTGTTGTTTTCATTATTGATATGGTCATTAATGCTTACAGTTTTCCTAATATTGAACCAGCCCTACATTCCTGGTTTGAATTCAGTTTCATCATACAATATGATCTTTTTGAAACACTGTTGCAATCTCCTTGCTAAAATTTTATATAAAAAAATTTGCATCAGTATTCATTAAGGAAAATGGTCTATGGTTTTCTTTGTTTTTGCAAACTGGGCCATCTACTGGAAGGTAGACAGGGAGACCAGGATGGAGCCTCCAAGCTAGACACTTGGAAACATAGGAAGAGAGATATGATCAATGATTCACTGAAAATGGGCTTGTTGTTTGAGCAGCTCCAAGTCTTTTCAAAGGATCTCCAACATTTTTGCAGAGCACAAAGGGCCTAACTGATCTAAAGATGAGAAATAATTGAAATAATACAAATATTTTGCATCCAAAATATATAGAACACAGCATTGGAGACTTAGCTAAGGACTTCTACAAGGGCCAGTCCTCAACCTGTTCAGTCATCATTTTCATTAGAACACGTAACTCCAAGCTTAGACAAGTGGTTTTAGATCCATCACACAGAATCACTGGCCTGTCAGAGAGCTGGGACAAAGGCCAACCATAAACATATCTCTAATAAAAAGGATAACCGTCTCATCAGACAGGCTAGTGGTCTCAAGCATTACCATCTTAAATAAAATTATTCTTCTCCTTTACCCCCTTAAAAGAAAATCTGCTTTAGAAAGGGATCGAAGTAGCTAGAAACAGGGAGGAGGAGGAGGAGGAGAACTCAATTAGGAGTTGGAAAACCTGGATTTCCATTCTAGCTCTGACATTTATCAGCCAGGTGAACTAAGTCATTTACCTTCTCTGGACTTAAATTTCTTCATCTGTAGAATGAAGGCATTGAACTTGATGATCTGGAAAGTCCTTTCCCACTTTAAATCCTATAATTAACAACAGAAATTCTCAGTTTTGTATATAATCTTACTTTACTGTTCTGCTGTATATATGGAAACACTTGTTTTATTTACTGTTAGTAAGCTTTAGAATCTCAAAATATTAACATTTTAAATAAATGCATACATAAATCCCATGACTAACTTTCTCATCTGGTCTCCTAGCACTTGTCAATCCTCTTGCATGCTTATTCTTAGCTCTGTTCAAAGGTCTGCTAAGATTTCTAGGGGTTTACTTGTCCCAAATCACTCTGGCTCTCCTAGATTGACCAACAATAGATTTAAGGCTGAGCCCAGTTGGTCACTGTTTGGGCCCTAATTGGCTCAGAGTAATTGTAAATAGCAATTATTTCTGTTTTGGTCAGAAATCGCAAGGGTCTTCCCCTCCTGAATTAATTTAATTTTGGACTATGCAAAAGAAGCTCTTATTTCTTTTCTTTCTTACCTGCCTCAATCACTGAGAAAGTCTGAGGGTCTTTCCCTCCCAACATTTTTTTTTCTTTTTTGGAAGTGGTCATTCTTGGCTTCTTTGCCCTATCTCTCTCACCTAACTATAATGACCAAATGGATATTGCCCCTGTCAAACCTCATCCTAGGAAAGACCTTGCTTCAAAAGATCAAGGTCTTCCTCTGGATGCAGGGCCGTCTCCAGTCATCCTGGTCCATATCTGCGGGAGAGAGTGAGGCTGGTGGCTTTCCATAGCACTCCCTCACTTAAATCCAACTCACTTGCATGTCATGGCATCACCTCCCCAAAGTCATGGTCCTCTTGGAGAATAAAGGACAAACAACCACCACCACCTTAGTTATGGTTCATTTAGTTGTCTGTGTAAATCTCTAATCTTGCACATGGGACAAATTTATGGGAGGTTACAAAAAATGTTGGGATGGCATAGACCATAGATGGACTGTCATTATTCTTGGAGTTACCTCAGCAATCAATGAAATCTCAGGTCTGTTGCAGTAGAACAACTCTAACTAGCCCCAATTAGACTTTAAGTGCCTCAAGGGAGAAGCCATGTCTTATTCATCTCTGTACTGTCCTCCTCACCAGCAAAGGCCTCACACATTAAAAGTCATTTCTAAATGTTTGGTGTATGAATGAATGAATGAGTGAGTGAATAAATAAAATTGCCAATCCCTTCTTTTTAAACATAGTCTAACATCATTAGCCCAGACTCAAAGGATGGATTACGGGTTATATTTTAGGCAATGTTGTTTTCTTACCTTAAAATAAAAAGTTATTGAAATTAGCCTACCAAAGGAGAGATCCTTAGGATACCTGCTTTGATGATTAAGAATGATTTGCCACTGGCATGGAGAATTCACAAAGGCAGGACATGGTCTGCTGAGTTCAGAGGAAAATTTGGTAGGCCCCAATTGGCAGGATCTGAAAAGTGATAAGCCATGAAAAGAGGAAATAACCTAGGATGACTCCAAGGGTACAAATCTGGGAGGGGGGAATGGGAAACTGGTGGGCAAATGGGAGGTGGGCTGGGGTTGCAGCTTCTAGAGCCCCGGGTTTGAATCCCTTTGTTCTTACTAGCCACAGTGTCATGAACATTAAACCCTCTGAGGGTCTGGTCCTCACAGGCTAATGAGAATGAAGCATAAAATGTTCAATGCTTTACAGACTTAAGCTGTTACAGAAATCTAAGTCATTATTGCCAGTCATTCACAAGTATTGATCGGTGTGTGCCAGTCACCATGCTAGGTGTGAAATTGAAGAGCTGAGCATTATTGTCCCTGTTTCACAGAGTAGGAAACTGAGGCCCAGGGAACGTGAAAAGACCTGCCCCAGGTCCCACAGTTAGTAAGATTCAGAGGCCACACTGGAACCCAGTTTCTTGGACTCCAGAGCCTTTCTAGAGAAACTCAAGATATGAAAACACCCCTTTTCAAGAAATTCTCTTCCTTCAAAAAGAGGCAGTGGTTTCTGAGGTTACAACAGCCTCTTTCTGAGCATAGTTCCTAGGATCTGCAATAGGAGGAATGACACAAAGAGAGTCACAGGCTAGTTTTACCTAACTATGAGACTGAAAGCAGGCTTGAATGACCTGACAGCTCTAGCCAGACACTTGAAATAGCTAGCATTCAAACTGGTCTCCTTGGAGACAGCCAGGTCTAGCAAAGGTCTAAACACAAGAGAGCCAGCTCCAAAGAGGAGCAGCAGATCTAGGGCAGGGAGGGGAAGGAGGTGGGGATATGGGAGAGTGGATGCCGACAAACAGCAAAGCATGCTACAAGAAGACATCCAACCAAGGCTTGTTCAATCTCACCATTAGCTTCTGTGCTCCTATGTTAACTTGGGCGAGATGCTTCTCCCATTCACCATAGACCTCAGAGCAAGGAGGGACCTTGGCAGCCATCATGTCCATCCCATACCTGAATGAGAGGGTTCTCTATATCACCCTCAGAAAATGCTCAGTAATCTTTTGGGTGAGGATCTCTCAAGGCAGACTTGTGTTTAGATTCTTGCTTTCATATCATAGATTGACCTAGACTGAGACCATGAACACCCTCTTGAGATTCCAACATATTATTAATATATACTAATATATGCATCATCTAGGCAATATCAACATATATTAATATGTGATGACTCAAATGTAGGCAAGTTTGTTTCAACAAACAAATGAAGGAACTGAAAACAGATATGTAATATGTAAAACAGGAACCTGGTTAATTAAATTACTAATGGCACCAGAAATAGGGTCAGAAAATTTGGATCAGCATATTTCTATACTGTCCCCTTCAATCCAAGATCATTTTCTCAGTTTACTATTTATCCATTTTAAAGATACATAGGCAATAAGTAGGATAATTGTGTTTTGCTGAGAGAAATTCCTAAAAGGGGAGAAATGTAGGCAGTTTGATTAGGCTAGAGACAAATATTATTTTTTTTGTTTATAAAGATTTTATTTATTTTGAGTTTTACAATTTTTCCCCTGATCTTACTTCTCCCCCCCCCCCATAGAAGGCATTTTCCCAGTCTTTACATTGTTTCCATGGTATACATTGATCCAAATTGAATGTAATGGGAGAGAAATCATATCCTTAAGGAAGAAACATAAAGTATAAGGGAGAGCAAGATCAGACAATAAGATATCAGTTTTTTTCCCTAAATTAAAGGTAATAGTCTTTGGTCTTTGTTCAAACTCCACAGTTCTTTCTGTGGATACAGATGGTATTCTCCATTGCAGAGAGCCCCAAATTGTCCCTGATTGTGGCACTGATGGAATGAGCAAGTCCATCAAGGTTGATCATGGCCCCCATGTTACTGTTAGTGTATATAGTGTTTTTCTGGTTCTGCTCATCTCATTCAGCATCAGTTCATGCAAATCCCTTCAGGCTTCCCTGAATTTCCATCCCTCCTGGTTTCTAATAGAACAATAGTGTCCCATGACATACATAGACCATAGTTTGCTAAGCCATTTCCCAATTGAAGGACATTTACTTAATTTCCAATTCTTTGCCACCACAAACAGGGCTGCTATGAATATTTTTGTACATGTGATATTTTTACCATTTTTCTTCATCTCTTCAGGGTATAGACCCAGCAGTGGTATTGCTGAATCAAAGGGTATACACATGTTTGTTGTCCTTTGGGCATAGTTCCAAATTTCTCTCCAGAAAGGTTGGATGAGTTCACAGCTCCACCAACAATGTAATAATGAGACAAATATTATTAAGAACCCATTTTGTTTAAACCATGTGCTTATGTATGCAAGTTCATATGAAATTTATTCAAGTCAAGATGAACATTAATAGTTGTGTTTGAGTCATTTAATTTAAAACAGGAAGAGTATATTCATTTATGATTTTACTGGTAGGGGTTAATTTTCCAGGTAATGGCACCCTTATAAAATGTTCATATTTTAATGAGGGAAATGGATTGTGGTGAAAAGCTCTTAGTCAAAACTACCTTTTTTTTACATGATTGAAGAGCCAAGTCCAGATAATTTTTTTTAAGTTTTTGCAAGGCAATGGGGTTAAGTGGCTTGCCCAAGGCATCACAGCTAGGTAATTATTAAGTGTCTGAGGCTGGATTTGAGTGGGTTCTATACACTTTGCCACCTAGCCGTCCCTTCAGCTGTTTTTGATCAGGATTAGATCAGGATTCGTGGACTTAGAATGGCAGAACCTTAAGAGACACTCAGCCTTCAGAGATGGTAGGAGGAGTAATAATGTACAGCTTCATATCCCTCACTAGACTTTATATTTCCAGTAGCAATTAGCCCACAAAAAAGGAATGTGATTTCTGTTGAAAACAACTTTGGAAGACTTTAGAACTCTGATTGGTGCAATGAGGTGTGTGAAGAGGGTGACATCATCCTAGGGTGTGATGAAGGTGACATCATCCCACCTCCTTACAGTATTGATGGGCTCAAGATATAGAGGAAGACCTACATTTTTAAATATGGTCCACACAAGCATTTGTTTTGCTGGGCCATACATATTTGTCATAAAGGTCTGGGTTTTGTGGGTGTGGCCAATGGAGAGGTGAGAGGAAGAGAAAATAATTGCTAATTAAAAAAAAATAATTTTAAGAAATAAGTGAAACAAATGGTTTTGAATGAACAAATTGCTTCCAGATCAACGCAGGTCCATTTTCTTGTTCTTGACTACCAGACATAAGTGAATATGAATCAGCAAGTACATAAGAAAAATGACACCAATTAGCTAAGTAAAAGGTGAAGACAAGCACTGGAAGTAGAATTCTAAAGTTGTTTCATCCACTTTGATGAACTCGGGATTTCAGTCAAACATTCAGCCCTTTCATTTAAGCAGCTACTTTGCTCTGTCTTCATTGAACTGTCCAAATGGTCTGAGAGATGCAATCTTAGTATATATCATGAAAATATGGCCTGAAGAAAATGGACTGACTGTCAGGGAGCTTCTGAAGACCAATTTTGAAGGCCAATTCTCATTTGGAAAGAGGAAAAGCTGAAGATGCTTGTATAAGTTGAAAAGCTTCTTCCAAATTATAAATTAGAATTATTTACTGAGGTAACTAGAAAGCTTGGTCCAATGCTACATGCTTGGGGGACAAAAGGACAAAACTGGTACTCTCCCTGTTAAATATTTGCTTTGAAAATGAAGCAAAGACCTCTTTAAATTATTTTCCAAATTTTAAGCAACCAAGGAAAATTATTTCAACTCAATGGAAAAATAATATTTCTATTATGTTCCCAGTATTGTGCAAAATAGGAGGGGAAGGGGCAGGGCTGATTTTTCAGTTAATAATTTTGTATGGTTCATGAATAATGTTATATCTAGCCAAGTGGTCCTTGGCAAAAAAAAAATGTCCCCACCCCTGTGGTAGAGAGCATTGGTGAACTCAGAATACAAAAGTGGCATACATTGTGGATATAGCTAATGGGAGAATTTGTTTTGCAGGACTATGCGACATTTATTAAACGATTTCTTTTTCCATATTGTTAAAAAAAATTGCTCAATGGGGAAAAAAGGTAGTAGAAGGGAGGACAGGTTAATTTTTAAATTATTATTTGAAGTGTAGCTAGCTGGCATGTGGATAGAGCACTGGCCCTGAAATCAGGGGGATCTGAGTTGAAATTCTATCTCAGACACTTGACACTTGTAGCTGTGTGATCCTGGGCAAGTCACTTCACCCTGATTGCCATCTCCAGTTGTCCTGGTTGTTATCTGGCCACTGGACCCAGATGGCTCTGCAGGAGAAAGTGAGACTGTTGACATAGCACTCCTCACTCAAATTCAATTCACTTGCATGTCATGGCACCCCCCTCCCTGATGTCATGATTTTTTTCAAGAATGAAGAACAAACAACTTATTACTTGAAAAAAATAAGCCACAAAAAGGGAAAATGTAGTATGTAAATGTAATGTATGTTATTTATTATATGAAATAATGAAGGGAATTGTTTTAGAAAATCCTAGGAAGCTCTTTCTGAACTGATAAAGAATGTGAACAGAACCTAAAAAACAATTCATGCAATTACAGCACATTGTAAAGACAATCAGCTCTGAAAGATTGTTAAGGCTTTCCGATCAGTCTCTAAAGGACCTTGAGGATGTGTGCTTACCTGCTCCTGATGGAGAAGGGATGGACTCAACATAGAGAGCTTATTCAGACATTCGTTTTGCTTGACTGTACATATTTGTTACCAAGTTTTGTTTTTCTCTTTTCATCAGGGAAGGGCGAGATGGGAGAAGAAAAAAAGAAATGCTTATGAACTGAAAGAAAGTAATCTATTGTAAAGCCACAGTCTGAGGCACCAGATCAGCACCACTCAAAGTGTTGTTTTTGGGAGCAGTAGATGACTGTGCAGTGACTTTAATTGATTTCCCATCCTAGAGAAAACACGGCTCAGGGGCGGCTAGGTGGTGCAGTGGATAAAGCACAGGCCCTTGGAGTCAGGAGTACCTGGGTTCAAATGCAGTCTCAGACACTTAATAATGACCTAGCTGTGTGGCCTTGGGCAAGCCACTTAACCCCATTTGCCTTGCAAAAAAAAAAACCTAAAAAAGAGAAAACACAGCTCCCTGAAGACACTGCAAGCCTAGTCTCCCTCTCCAGCCCCAGAGGCACTTAGGGGGTACAATGGTAAGGGTGATGGATCTGGAATTAGGAAGAACTGAATTCAAAGTTGACCATAGGCACTTTCTAGCAAGACTAACCTCTCTCAACCTGTTTCCTCTTCTGTAAAAAAGGGATAACAACAGTAACTACCTCACAGAGCTTGTGAGAACCAAATGGGATATCCACACATCAATCACATAGCAAACCTGAGGTGAAGGATTAATGCTAGTTTTTATTCTTACATCCCTAGTACCCCAGGATACCAACCTCTGCTTGAGAAGCCACTGAGGAAAGATCCCACTTCCTTGATGTGGCCCTTTCCACTTGGGGCAGTTATGCTGGTTCCCAAGTTCTTCCCAACCTCAAACCTGAGTTGGTCTCTTTGCAACTTCTCCCTTCTGCTCCTGGTCTGTGGTCAGGGTTTAGAGAACAAATCAAATCTCTCTTCTTCATGACAATTCTTCAAATACTGAAAGAGAGATTATGCCTCCCCTGAGTCTTCTCTTCTCCACATTAAATATTTCTAGTTCCCCCAGCTGATCTGCATATGACATGAACTCCAGACTCTTCACCATCCTGACCATCCTCCTCCATGTACTCTCCAGTCTTTCCTACAATGAGGCACCAGAACCAAATACAGCACTTCAAATCAATTCTGACTGACGCAGAGTACAGAGAGGCTCCTTAACCTGGAAGGCATGCCTGTCAATGCAACCAGTGCACAATCACATGTCACATCACAATGCTGTCATATGTTGAGCTTGAGGTCCACTAGAACTACCAGGTCTTTTTCAAACTATTATGGAATCATTTCTCCCCCAATGTATACTTGTGAAGTTAGTTTTTTGAATGCAAGTATGACTTTACATTTATTTCTGTTAATTTAATCTTATTAGATTCAGCAAAAGGCTGTCAAGATACCTATATTATATCCTGACCCAGCCATCTAGCATGTTAACTACTCCTTCAAGCTTTGTGACCCACTGAAGTGGTATGGTATTATGGAAAAAACACTGCATTTGGAACCAGAGGACCTGGGTCCAAAGTCTGTCTCTGTTGCTAACTACTTATATGACCATATATAAGTCTTTTAACTATTTGAACTTCAGTTTGCTCACTGCTAAATGATGAGTTTAGGACAGATGATCCCTTTCAATCCTAAATCTCTGTGATCTTGGGAAGGTAACTTCCCATGTCTGACTCTTAGTTTCCTCATCTATAATATAAGGATGTTGGACTAGATGCTTGTTAATGTGTCTTCCAACTCTAGAGCTATGTTTCCATGATCTGCAAGTTTGGTGAGCATGCTATTTACACCTTTATGTTTGTCAGTGATAAAAATATTAAATATACCTGCATGCTTCTTCGTGCCTCTGGAAAAGGCACTCAGCCAGACAACAGAGTCAATGACAAATTTCTGTTGCCTCGTCTTACTCATTAATGAGGAACATTAATGACTGTATGTTTGATTGTCATCTCAAACTGTGCCCTATTTGGTGTTGCCCCTGTGCTTGGCAATGCTTACCTTCCTCTCCTGTGCCTCACAGAATCACTGGCTTCCTTCACTGCTCAGGTCAGTTGCTACTTCCTATGTGAAACTTTTCCTGAACATTCCAGTTCTGGTTCCCTCTTGCCTCAAATCACCTTCAATCTATCTATCTGTGGACCTCTTACACCTCCTAGGAAAATACAAGTTCCTGGAGAGGAAGAATGGTTTCATTTTGTCTTTAAGTCCTCAAGCCACAGATAGACACTTAGTAAATGGGGTTTAATTGACCTTGATTGAAGGCAAAATGTATAGTGAAAAAGCTGGAGGAGCTGGGTGAGAACCAGAAGCAAACAGGATGCCAAGTGCCAGATAAGGCATAGGAACACAAGCTAAGTAGAGGCATCAACTAGGCAAGCAATGGAAAACATCTACCATAACTTGTTCAGCTATCCTCCAATTGGTGGTCATCCCCTCCATTTCCAATTTTTGCCACTACAAAAAGAGGTACCATAAGTATTTTTGAACATATTAGAATTTTCCTATATTAATGTTCTCTTTGGGATATGGACCTAGTATTAGTATTGCTTGATAAAAGAATATGAAAAATTTCATTAGTTCCAAATTGCTCTCCAGGAGGGTTGTATCAGTTCACAATTCCATCAACAATACATTAGTGTTCCAATTTTTCCACATCCCCTCCAAATTGATCATTTTCTTTTTTGTCATCTTAGCCAATCTGATATCTATGAGGTGGTACCTGAGTTGTTTTAGTTTGCATTTACCTTATCAATAATGATTTGGAGCATTTTGTCACATGAATATAAATAGCTTTACTTTCTTCATCTGAAAACTGCCTGTTCATTTTCTTTGACTCTTTATCAACTGGGGAATAACTCCTAATCTTATAATTTTGATTCAGTTCTCTATATATTTTAGAAATGAGTTCTTTATCAAAAGCACTGGCTGTGAATATTGTTTCCCAGCTTTCTATATTTCTTCTAATCTTGGCTGCATTTATTTATGTAAAAACTTTTAAATTTAATATAGCCAAAATCATCCATTTTGCAATTTATAATGTTCTCTATTTGTTACCTTGTCATAAACTTCTGCCCTCTCCATAAATCTTACAGAGAGAGTATTTCTTATTCTCTTAATTGGTCTATGGTATTGCCCTTTTTGCCTAAATTCTGTACCTATTTCCTTCATATTTTAGTATAGAATGTGAGACGTGGGTCTATGACTAGTTTTGGTCATACCACTTTCCATTTTTTCCAGCAGTTTTTGTCAAATAGTGAGGTTTTTATCCCAGGAACTAGTGTCTTTGAGTTTATGAAACAATACATTACTTGTAGTCATTTACTACTGTTTCTTTTGTACCTAATCTAATCCACTGATCCATTAGTCTATTTCTTAGCCAGTACCAGGCAGTTTTGATGACTGCCACTTTATAATATAGTTTTAGATGTGGTATAACTAGGCCACCTTCCTTTGCATTTTTTTTCATCAATTCCCTTGATATTCTTGACCTTTTGTTGCTCCAGATGAATTTTGTTAATTTTTTTCTAGGTCTGTAAAATAGGTTTTTGGGTTGTTTGATTGCTATGGCACTAAGAAATTTAATTTGGTTAGAATTATGTTTTTTATTATATTAGCTTGACCTAACCATAAGCAATTAACTTTTTTCAATTTTTTTAGAACTGATTTTATTTCTGTGAAAAATATTTTATAATTGTGTTACAGAGTTTCTGGAGTTGTCCCAAGAGGTAGCTTCTCAGGTATTTTATGTCTATAGTTACTTTAAGTGAAATTTCTCTATTTCTTGCTCTTGGGTTTTATTGGTTATAAATGCTGATGACTTATGTAGACTTATTTTATATCATGCTACTTTGCTAAAGTTCTTAATTGTTTCAAGTAGTTTTTTAATTGATATTTTAGGCTTCTTTAAGTATACCAATATATCATCTGCAAAGAGTGAACATTTTGTTTCTTCATTGCCTGAATAGGCAATTTTTAAAAGAAAAAATTCATGCTATTAATAATGTTCTAAGTCATTCATAAACAGCAAAATGCACATTAAAAGAACTCTGAAGTAGCACTCCCACTCATCAGATTGGTCAAGATAACAAAAAAAGGGGAAAACAACAAATGCTAAAGGGAATGTGGTTTGGGAAAAAAAGAAAAAACAAAAAAGAAAAAAGAAAACCAGTTATTTAATGCACTACTGGTGGAGCTGTGAACTGGTCCAACTATTCTGGAAATCAGTTCGAAACTATGCCCAAAATGTTATTAAACTGTGCTAATTAGGTTTGCACCACAAAGAAATTCAAAAAAAGAAAAAAAAAAGGACTCATGTAGAAAAAGATTGTTCACAACTCTTTTTTGGTGGGGTGGGGAAGAATCAGAAACTGAGGGAGTATCAATTATCAATTAATTGGAAAATAGTTAAACAAGTTATGACATATAAAGGTGATGCAACCAGAGAGGGAAAAAGGAAGGAAAGAATTATCTAACTATATAAACAGAGGAGATAAGAAGGAACTAATAAACAAAATCTGAAAAAGAGGAGAGTACCTAGGGTAAGGAAAAAAACTTGTGGAAATATGGTCACCTTTAAATAAATACAGCTGTGTTTACAGCAGGCGGGGAGGAGTATCGTAACTTTAAAAACTTGAGTGAATATAGACAGAGGAAAATATAAACTAACTCATAACTCTAAACATGAATACATTAAATAACTCAATAAAATGAAAGAATGATTAATTAGATAAGAGAACAAAACCTTATAATCTATTGCTTACAAGAAACACCATGTAAAAACAAAGACAAAATAAAACTGAAAGGATAGATAAACATTTACTATGCAGCAATTCAATGCAAAAAAGCAGGATTTGCAATCATACTATCTGAGAAAACAAAAACAAATATTCAAAAAATAAAAAAGAATAAAGAAGGAAACTACATAATGATGAAAGGAGCTATAGGCAACAAACTACTACCAATATCAGTAATAAATTTAAATGCTCCAAATGCCTTTGCATGCAAATTCATAAAGGAAACAGTTGAGCTTCAAAAATATAGAGACAGGCAAAAGTGACAAGACACTTCAGGAGACTTCCCTCTCTCATTTTTGGATAAATGTAACAGAAAAATAAATGAGAAATATAGTTTTGAACGAATTGATGGAGAAACTAGAGCTAAAAGACTTGAGCCATCTTCTAAATAGGATTACAAACCAATAAACCAATATAACCAAGGTTAGAAGGAAAACAGAAAGCTGGGAAACAATTTCCACAGCTAATGTTAATGATAAAGGACTCATTTCTAAAATATATTTTGAAAATAAAAATATAAAATATAATTTAATCAAATTTATAAGACTATAAGTCATTTCCCTAATTAATAAATGATCAAAGAATATGAACAGGCAGTTTTCAAATGAAGAAATTAAAGCTATATAATGACATGAAAAAGTGCTCTAAAATAACTGTTGATTAGAGAAATACAAATTAAAACTACTCTAAGTACCACCTCACACCTGTCAGATTGGCTAAGATGACAAGAAAAAGAAAATGATCAATGTTGAAGAGGATGTGAGAAAATTGGAAAATCAATGTGAACTGATCCAGCCATTCTAGAGAGCAGTCTGAAACTATGCTCTAAGGGCAATAAAACTGTTCATTTTTTGAACTAGCAATACCAATACTAGGTCTATATCCCAAAGAGATCATAAAAAACATGGGAAAAGTCTCACATGTTCAAAAATATTTATAGCAGCTATTTTTGTAGTGGCAAAAAAATTGGCAATTGAGGGGATACCCATCAATTGGTGGAATGACTGAACAAGTTATGGTACATGAATGTTATGGTATATTATTGTTCTTTAAGAAATCATGAATGACCAGACTTTAGAGAAGTTCAAGTCTTGCATGATATGATGCTGAGTGAAGGGAGCAGAACCAAGAGAATACTGTTTACATTAACAACATTGTGAGTTGATAAGTTATGATGGATGTAGCTCCTCTCAGCAGTTCAGACATCAAGGTCACCCTGAGAGAATTAAAATGGACAATGTCATCCATCCAGAACAAAAAACACAACTCACAGAATCTGAAGGTATACTGTGTTCTATTTTTTAAAACTTCTTTTATGCTGTTGCTTCCTCTCTCATGGTTTTCTGTCTTTTCCCTTAGTCCTAATTCCTCTTATACAAAATGACTAATATATAAATATGCTAAACACAAACACACATATACAACTTCTTCCAAATAGTTCACCACCATGGGGAGGAGGGAGGCAGAAAAATGCGTAACTTAAAAATTTGCAAATGGATGAATGTTGAAAAACTACTATAACATGTAATTAAAAAATAAAATATCAATTAAAAATAAATAGGATTGCAAAAGGATATGTGCATTTCTCAATACCACATGAAACTTTTAGAAAAACTGACTACATTATGACAGACATAAAAAGACAGAAATACTAAATTCATCCCTTACAGACCATAAAGTAGACTAGACAGTCATTGGTTTAGAATAACAAGCATTACCTAGCTGTGTGACTTTGGTCGAGTCATTTAAACCAATTGACTTGCAAAATCAAACAAGTAAATCTTTATCTAATCTATTTAAAGGAAGATAATAGAAATCAAAACAAGAAAATTGCATATCTCCAAAAAAAAACCAGAGGAAATAAAATGAATATTAGAACATGCTATACACAGTTTTTTAAACCAATTGACTTCCAAATACAATGAAAACTAGTTTGTTGAAAAGATTAATCAAACAAGTAAATCTTTATCTAATCTATTTAAAGGATAATAACAGAAATCAAATCAATAAAATTGCAAATCTCAAAAAACCCACAGCAACTTAAATGAATACTAGAACATGCTATACACAGTCATTTAAACCAATTGACTTGCAAAAACCACAAAAAAAAGAACAGCAAAATTGCAAATATAAATGGAGACTTAGCAATGAAGTTCTAAATGAGTAGAAAAAAAGAATTAATTTTCTTTTTTCTTTTCTCCCTTTTTTAAAGAAAGATTTCATTTTGAGTTTTATAATTCCCCCCCCCATTCTTGCTTCCCTCCCCCCACCCCCTACAGAAGGCATTCTGTTAGTTTTTACATTGTTTCCATGGTATATACTGATCTCAGTAGAATGTGATGAGAGAGAAATCATATCTTTAAGGAAGAAAAATAAAGTATAAGAGAAAGCAAAATTACATAATAAGATAATGGTTTTTTTTCTAAATTGAAGGTCTTTGGTCTTTATTCAAAGTTCACAATTCTTTCTCTGGATACAGAGGGTATTCTCCATTGCAGATAACCCCAAATTGTCACTGGTTGTACTGGTGGAATGAGCAAGTCCACCAAGGTTGATCATCCACCCCCATGTTCCTTCTAGGGTGCACAATGTTTTTCTAGTTCTGCTCATCTCACTCAGCATCAGTTCATGCAAATCCTTCCAGGCTTCCCTCAATTCCCATCCCTCCTGGTTTCTAATAGAACACTAGTGTTCCATGACATACATATACCACAGTTTGCTCAGCCATTCCCCAATTGAAGGACATTCACATAATTTCCAATTCCCAAAGAATTAATTTAAGAAAAACAATAATTATGTGAAAGAAAATTATAATAATGAAACAATGCATGAAAATTTCTGGGATGCAGCTAAAGTAGTCTTTAGGGAAAATCATATCCCTATAACTATGCATTAAAAATAGATAAAAGAACTGAAAAACTGAATATGCATTTTGAAGATACATTATTTTTAAAAAGCCAACAAAAAACAAACCTAAAATAAACACAAAAAGAGATTAAAAACTAAATGATAAATAGCTAATTGGAAGCAAAATACATAGAAATGATAAATACAATTGAAAACTAGTTTGTTGAAAAGATTAATCAAGCAGGTAATTTTTTATCTAATCTATTTAAAAGAAGATAACAGAAATCAAATCAATAAAATTGCAAATCTCAAGAAAAAAACAGGAAATTAAATGAATACTAGAAAATGCTATACACAGTTTTATACTAACAAAACTGAGAATGAAAAAGAAATTGAGCAACTTCTTCAAAAATATACAATTTATCAGATGATCAGATTCAATTGATCACATTTATAAAAAAAAAACTCAAATTATCAGAAGACCAGAGAGAGATTTTAAATATCCCAGTCTTAGAAATAACTGTAAAATTCATAAAGTATCTGGGGATCAGCCTCAAGCAATCCACAAATGACTTGTATAAACTCAATGACAAAGTTCTTCTTAAAAAAGTAAAAAGTAAATAACCTACCTAGAGGAAAATTCAGTGTTCATGTCTAAGCCATGCCAATATAATAAAAAATGAAAATACTACCAAAATTCATTTACCCTTTTAATGACATACCAGTGAAATTATCCCTAACGTACTTTCTAGGGTTTGACAGAAATATCGCAAAATTTATTTGGAAAAATAAAAGATCTACAATATCAAGTAAAATATCGAAAAAAGTAAGGATGACAATGAAGTATTTGAAGGTGAACATGTATATAATACTGACTGTGTCAGGCACTGTACTAAGTGCTTTCCAATCACTATCTCATTTGATCATCACCACAACCCTGGGAGAGAGGTACGACTATAAAATTCCCATTTTACAAATGAGGCAACTGAGGCAAACAGAAATTATGTGACTTGCCCAGTGTCACAAATTTGAACTAAACTCTTTCTGACTCCAGGTCCAGAATTCTATCCATGTATCACCTAGACCCCAAAGAAGGGGAATTGCTAAGCAAATAGTACTCACAGATCTCAAACTATATTATAAAGCAGCAATCATAAAACCCATCTGGTAGAGAGAGAGAGAGAGAGAGAGAGAGAGAGTGTGCTAGCAAACACAATGGAATAAAGACATGATTTACCTAGGGGAAAAAATCTTTATTTAATAAAAAAATTACTGAGAAAATTGGAAAGAAGTATGGAAGAAATTAGACTTAGAACAACACCTTACACCATATTCCACAATACATTCTAAATGGATATACAACCTTAATCATACTCACAAAAATAGTAAAGAAATATATCTCCTATACCACTGAGTAGGAGATGTATTCTTAACCAAACCAGAGATAGAGACAATTCCAAAAGAGTAAATACTTAGCTCTGATGACATGAAAATGAAAAGCTTCTGTAGAATTAATGCATCTAGGATAAAGGAATGATTGAACTGAAAAAAGGTCCATATCTTTTTGATATGGATTTGATTTCTAAGATATACAGACAATATACACGCACACATGACTATTTAGCCATTCCCTAGTAGATAAATAATCATGGGATATAAACAAACAGTTCTCAAAAGAATTGCAAAGTATTCAGAACCATATATAAGAAATGCTCCAAATAACAAATAATAAGAAAAATGCAAATCAAAACATATCTGAGGTCTTACTTCACACCATGAAAGTTAGCCAAAATAAATAAAAATGGCACCAGTCAATGTTGGAGGGTTGTGGAATGATAGACACACTAATACATTGTTGGTGGAGCTATGAAATAGTATAACCATTTTGAAAGCAATTTCTAATTATGCAAATAAAATGACTAAAATTTTATACTCTGTGAAAGAGAAATTTCATTATTGAGATTATACTCCAAGGAAGCCATCAAAAAGAAAAAAAGTTGTTATGTTCTCCAAAATATTTATAGTAGCACTTTTTGTAACAGCAAAGAAATAGAAACAAACTAGATGCCCAACTATTCAGGAATGACTAAGCAAATTATTTTTACATGTATTTAATGGAATATTACTCTGTACTTTGTGTAACAAGTAATATGTAAGAAATCATGTGTGTGATGAATACAAAGAAGTATGAAAAATCTATATAAATTGATGCAGAATGAAGAAAGCAGAATCCAAATAAAAATGAATTAAAGGAGGTCCCCAGGAAGTGAAGGGTCTCATTCTATATTATCTATATCATCCCGCAAATGGCTGAGCTGTGATTTGAACCCATTTTCTTGGGTCCCAGATCTAGTCACATTGTTTCCAGCTAAGGGGCAGACTGTCACTGCTATAGGAGAACATAAAAGGAAGGGATCTTTCAAGGCTATGGTATTCATGAAAGGATTTAGGGTAAGGGTCCTGGAAGGCCAAATAGAATTGAAAGCAGAATGCATTCTAGATATGGGGTACATCTCCACCTAAGACCCAGTGCTGTTAAAATAATAATTAGCATTTGTATAATTTGTAAAGCATTTAACATATATTATCTGTTTCTTAGCTGTATTTATTATCCCCATTTTATAGATGAGGAAACTGAGGCTAGAGAGGGTAAGGAAGAGATAAAGTAGAGGCATTGTGGTTCAGTGGAAAGACTACTGGCATTTGAGTCAGAGGACCTGGGTTCAAATTCCATCTTTCATGGTTAATACCTGTATATTCTCCAGTCAGTCTCAATAGCTCTCTGGATCTCCCTTTCCTTATGCCCAAAATGTGAAAACCTGACCAGATGACCTCCAAGAACCCTTCAACTGTAGATCTGTGATCCTGTGGCTTATCCAGACCACACAGTTGGTGATTTCAACAGGAAGATATCTCAATGGTCTGAGGAGAGGAGTCATCAAGGAGACTCGGTGTGTTCTGGGGAGAAGAAACAGAGGAGACCAGAGAGGGAAAACAGAACTAACTCCCTTTACTTGAGTACTTTATAGTCTTTTTCTCACAACACCCCTAGGAGGGAGGAAGTGGTAAAATATTATCCCTACATTTTTTGTTTTGTTTTTCTTTTTTAGGTTTTTTGTAAGGCAAACGGGGTTAAGTGGCTTGCTCAAGGCCACACAGCTAGGTAATTATTAAGTATCTGAGACCGGATTTGAACCCAGGTACTCCTGACTCCAGGGCCGGTGCTTTATCCACCACGCCACCTAGCCGCCCTATCCCTACATTTTTGATGAAAAAACTGAAGCTTTGAAAGATGAGGGATCTTCCCTGAGAAAGTTGCAACCTGAAAGTTAGCGGAGAACTTTAGATAAAATACAGTAGAAAAAAAAATGTTCTGGATGACTTAGGAGCCTTCCTCTGAGGAGTATTTTTGGTGACAGCTCTCAGCACTCTGGACAGATCCCAGACTGGGTGGTTCTTTTTTTCTTAGAGCTCCAACCCTCCTTCTGCAGGCTCCACTCTCATGCTTTAACTCAGACTGATAAAAGACTTTGAAAGTGAACAAAGAGAAAACTGGATTCTGATAATCACTTCCTCTCTGCTAAAACTGTCCCATTAAGAGAGAGACACAGAGAGAGAAACAGAGACAGAGACACAGAGAGAGACAGAGAGATGAGAGACAGAGTGAGAAAGACAGAGAGAGTGATAAGTGATAGAAACAGTAGAGACAGAGACAGAGAAGCATAGACACAGAGACACAGACACAGAGAGAGACTGAAAAAACTTTTTCATATCCAGCTCAAATGTAACTGACTACAAGTTGAATTTCAAACAATGGCATGTTAGTCAGTAAGTATTGTTGGAATATAGTTACTGAAATAGTAATTGTAGTAATGTCAGTTAGAAGTAAAGAATGGAACCTTCCCCAAAACATGGAAGCTGCTGAAAATGTTAAAAAACCTGGCCAAAAGCTGGGCTAAAATTCTAGGCCCAGGCCAAATCACTCCACCACCTTCAATCTCAGACTCCTCAGAGGGAAAATAGAAATAATGGGAACCTTTATTTTGAGAGATAAGGTACTTGACATCATCTCTTCTAACCACCTTATGTCAGAAGCAAACAAAATGGAACTCGGAGAGGAAAAGACTGAGCATAATAGCATCTCTGATCTAGAACTGGGGTCATTGAGTCAACACCTTTATTTTATAGAGGAAGAAATTGAACTCTGAGGAGGGGCAATGAATATGGCTAATCCAGGAACTTGGATGAACTAGAAGAGACCCTAGAGGTTATTTTGTATAATTCTTGCACATTACAGTGGAGAAAATTGAAACCCAATTTATTCAACCTCATCATTTTACAGTCCACGGAGAGACAATGAATTTGCCATATCCAAGTACCTGGATTTCTAGTTTAAGGGGTTCTAGAAGCCATTTTGTTTAAGCCCTTCATTTTACAAGCTGATGATAGTGAGCCCTGGAAGGATCCATAAATATACCAAATCTGGAAACCTGGATCAAAAGCTGGAAGGGTCTCTGGAGGCCATTTTGTTCAACTCCATTTTACCAATAAGCAGAGATAGACCCCAGGAAGGAAAGGGACTTTGTAGACTAGGAACCTTGATTCTGAGCTAAAAGGGCCCCTTATAAGACACATCTAGCTCACCCCCCTCCTTTTACAGGTGAGGAATTTCTCAAGGGTAGTAAAAGGACTGAACGTGATCAGATTCGAGATCTCCAGATAGGGGCTGTCTTGCCCAAATCTTTCACTTTACAGAGTAGCAAAGAGATTTGGGGAGGGCCAGTGGCAGTGGCTAAACACTTTTGTAGCCTTGATCTACAGCTGGAAGGGATTCATTTTTCAGATAAGGAAATTGAGGCCAAGGGTGAAGAAGTAGTTGAAGAAAATAGAAGTCTTATTAGAGACAGAAGGGATCAAATATATATCACCTATTTCAACTCCCTTATTTTCCAAATAAGGAAATTAAAGCCCAGGGAAGTAAAATGACTTAGAATAATAGGAACCTACCTCTACAGCCATAAAGGACTTTAGAGGTAATCCATACCAACCTCTTTCTTTTACAGAAGATGAATCTGAACTCCAAATAGGGGAAATGACTTACCATAATTGAGACTTGGATCTAGAACTGAGAGGAACCTCTGAGGCTACCTAAATCAACCCTCTTATTTTCCATATGAGAAAACTGAGGCCCAGGGAAATTATGACTAAGGAACCCACACCTTAGAGTTAGAAAATCCAAACCTTTTATTTTGCATATGAGGAAACTGAGGACCCAGATGGTGAAGATCCTTAAGATAATAGGAGACTAGATTTAGAGCTAAAAGTTATGGCAGAAGCCAAGTCATATTCTTGTATCACAGATGAGGAAAATGAGGACCCAGGAAAGCAAAAAAAACAACTTAGAATAATAAAAATTGAAGATCTAGAACTAGAAGAGACCTCAGAAGTCATCCAGGGAGCTGTTACAACTTGCCAGATCGCTCCTCTTTTTGGGAGACCACTTTCTGGGTTTGCTGCACTTGTGATACATTTCAATGGCTCCTTTGATACTTTCCAACTCTTGATTTCTGCAATGAATGAAATCACTGGATCATCCATTCACTGGGATAAAATTAAAAGGGGGGGGGAGTGTCCTATTTTAAAGAACATCATCATTTAGATAGGTCTGAAAAATGAGGAAAATATATGGCTTTAGGAGGATCATGCAAATGCTGAGCCTTACCTTTGAAAAGCCTTCAGGGAGTAAGTCACCAGCAGTTGGAGCATCTTCGGGAGTGGGACAATGACACTGAAGTCCATGAACCATTTCAAAAGATCAGGCTGGGGATGGGAAAGACAAACCCTGGTTTCCATTGCTTAGACTGCACCTCCTTTGCCATGATAAAAAGACAAAAGGAACCTGGGAGAGTGGAGCCACATCCCTGAGGAAGAGCATTGGGTTGGGCCAATGCTGCCATCTAGAGGTAACTGGAAAGATAGTGCCTTGACAGGAGGAGGAGGAGGCTGTGGGGGCTAGACCTGAGTGGATCCTAAAAAGAGCAGGCTAATGGAACCCCTGCCAGGGCCTTGGCATCCAGTCTGCTGACGAGCATCAGAAGGGGAGCTTGCACTGAAAGTTTCACTGAATCACAGAGATTCCCGAAGTCCCTTCCCAGGGGGAGCAGTCATCTAGGAGCTGGGCAGAGCTGCCAAAGGATGAGGAACAAGCCTCCTCTCCTGGGCAGAGCTGAGGAGTCATCCCTTGAATTCTCTCCTGTGTCATCTTTTCTACCAGAAATGGCTTCCTCCCCATTCCAAGCCCAGCTCAGCCCTACTCCCCTCTCTTTGAGGCCTGAACCTTCCCTCCAATAGCTTTCTCTGTGCCCCTTGCATTTTGAATTATTCAATCCTAGAGCTAGGGCTTAGAGGAGACCATCTAATCTAAACTCCTTCTTTTACAAAAGTAGAAACTGAGGCCCAGGGAGGTGAAGTCACACGTAAAATTCTAGATCTAGAACTGGAAGGGATCTTAAAAAGCCATTGAATTCAAGTCTCCATTTTACAAAAAAGGAAATTAAGATAAGAAAGAACTCATTGCTCATATAACCCACCCCTTCATTTTCCAGGTGAGGAAACTGAGTCTCATTTAAAATTGGATATTTCATTGGCATCTGAGATTCAACATGTTCAAAACAGGACTTACCTTTCTAACCACCCCCCTTCTTCTGAACTCCCATTACTGCTGAAAAAATCACCATCTGATACAATAAGCAAATTAGGAGAGCAAGGAATAGTCTATGAAGAATAGTCAGATCTATGGAGAAGGGAAAAATTTGTGATAAAACAAGATGGAAAATATTATGAAATGCAAAATGCATATTTTTATTACATTATATTGGTAAACTTTTCCATAAACAAAACCAATGCAACCAAGAATAGAAGAAAAACAGAAAACTGAGGAACAATTTTTGTAGCAAGTGTTTCTGATAAAGGCCTCATTTCTAAAATATATAGAGAATTGAGTCAAATTTATAATACAAGTGATCCCCAAATTGAGAAATGGTCAGAGAATATGAACAGGCAGTTTTCAGATGAAGAAATGACATCTATAATCATATGAAAAAATGCTTTATTCACTATTGCTTTGAGAAATTAAAATCACTCTGAGGGACTACCTCACAACTATCAGATTAGCTAATATGACAGAAAAGGAAAATGATCAGCGTTGGAGAGGATGTGGGAAAATTGGGACACCAATACACTGCTGGTAGAGTTGTGAACTGATCTAAACATTCTGGAGAGCAATTTGGAACTCTGACCAAAGAGCTATAAAAATATGCATATCATTTGATTCAACAATACCAGTACCAGGCCAAAGATATCATAAAAAGGGAAAAGGACTTACATGTACAAAAATATTTGTAGTACTTTTCTGTGATGGCAAAGCATTGGAAATTGAAAGAATGCCCATCAATTGGGGAATGATTGAACAAACTGTAGTATAAAAATATAATGGAATATTTTTCTTTTGTAAGAAATGATGAACAGGAATTTCAGAAAAACCAAGAAACACTTAGATAAATTGATGCTGAGTGAAGGGAGCAGAACCAGGAGAACATTATACACCTCAAAAGCAACATTGTGTAATGATCAACGATGATAGACTTAACTCTTCTCAGTGATCAAAATCAATTCTAAAAGACTTGTGATAGAAATTGCCAATAGCCAGAGAAAGAATTATGTATTGGGTCAGAATGCAGATAGAAACACGTTATTTCCATTTTTTTATTTGTCTTTGGTTTGTTTCTCATTTTTTCCCTTTTGTTCTGAATCTTCTTTCATAACATGACTAATATGGAAATATGTTTAACCCTTAACAGAAAAAATTAAGTACTATTTACAAAAAAAAGAAAACATCATCCTTCAGATCAGCCAGGCTTGCAAGCTAAGTGTCATTCTCCTGTCATTCACAAGATATGATGAAGACCTGGATAACTGGCCAATCATATGTCAAGCTTTGTTATTTCTCTTTCCCCAACATCTTTTTCTTCTCTCCACTCATATAGCCCCAAGCTTTTCAGGTTCTTCATCACTTCCTGAATGACTTATTGCAATAATCTTCTCATTAATCTCCCAGTCTCAATCTGCTTACCATTCCAATATATACTGCACTTAGCTGTCAATTCATTTTCCTAGAGCAAAGGTCTGACCATGTCATCCCTACTCAAAAAACTCCAGTGGTTTCCAATTACCTGCAGGATCAAATACAACGTTCTTTGGTATTTAAAGTTCTTCACAACCTGGCCATTTCAGTATTCTCATTTCACGACAATTCTGCCATTTCAGTATTCTTATTTCTATACTCATCCTCAAAGCCTATCATCTATCCAGCAAATATGCTGTTCCATGAACAAACACTCAAATCTTCCATCTCCATTCCTTTGCACAGGCACTTCCTCATGCCTGGAATGCTCTCTCCCAATCTGTGATCCCGGGAATTCCTGGCTTCCTTTTAGACTTAGTTTAAGTACCATCCCCCTTGACCTCAAGGGATTAGTAACATCTTATGTAAACTTACTTTCCATCTGCTCTGTATTTTTCTTCTATGTTCTGATTTATATTTTTTCTTTTTTTTACTTTTTTTCTTTGATTAAAGATTTTGAGTTTTACAATTTTTCCCCCAATTTTACTTCCCTCCTCCACCCCCCAACAGAAAACAATTTGTCAGTCTTTACTTTGTTTCCATGTTGTACATTGATCCAAATTGAATGTGATGAGAGAGAAATCATGTCCTTAAGGAAGAAACAAAAAGTATAAGAGATAACAAGATCAGACAATAAGATATGTTTTTTTTATTCTAAATTAAAGGCAATAGTCCTTGAACTTTGTTTAAACTCCATGGTTCTTTATCTGGATACAGATGGCATTCTCCATTGCAGACAGCCCAAATATGTCCCTGATTGTTGCATTGATGGAATGAGCGAGTCCATCGAGGTTGATCATCACTCCCATGTTGCTGTTAGGATGTTTTCTGGTTCTGCTCATCTCACTCAGCATCAGTTCATGCAAATCCCTCCAGGCTTCCCTGAATTCCCATCCCTCCTGGTTTCTAATATAACAATACTCTTCCATGACATACATATACCACAGTTTGCTAAGCCATTCTCCAGTTGAATGACATTTACTTGATTTCCAATTCTTTCCTACCACAAACAGGGCTGCTATGAATATTTTTGTACAAGTGATGTTTTTACCCTTTTTCATCATCTCTTCGGGGTATAGACCCAGTAGTGATATTGCTGGATCAAAGGGTAGGCACATTTTTGTTGCCCTGTGGGTGTAGTTCCAAATTTCTCTCCAGAAAGGTTGGATGAGTTCACAGCTCCACCAACAGTGTAATAGTGTCCCAGATTTCCCACAACCCTTCCAACAGTGATCATTATCTTTTCTGGTCATATTGGCCAATCTGAGAGGTATGAGGTGGTACCTCAGAGAAGCTTTAATTTGCATTTCTCTAATAATTAATGATTTAGAGCAATTTTTCATATGGCTATGGATTGCTTTGATCTCCTCATCTGTAAATTGCCTTTGCATATCCTTTGACCATTTGTCAACTGGGGAATGGCTTTTTTTTAAAAACATGACTCAGTTCTCTATATATTTTAGAAATGAGTCCTTTGTCAGAATCATTAGTTGTAAAGATTGTTTCCCAATTTACAACATTTCTTTTAATCTTGGTTACAGTGGTTTTATCTGTGCAAAAGATTGTTAATTTAATGTAATCGAAATCATCTAGTGTGTTTTTGGTGATGTTCTCCATCTCATCCTTAGTCATAAACTGCTTCCCTTTCCATAGATCTGACAGGTAGACTAGTCCTTAATCTTCTAATTTTCTTATAGTATTGTTTTTTATGTCTAAATTTTGGATCCATTTGGATCTTATCTTGGTAAAGCGTGTGAGGTGTTGTTCTAGTCCAAGTTTCTTCCATACTAACTTCCAATTATCCCAGCAGTTTTTATCAAAGAGAGAGTTTTTAATCCCAATAGCTGGAATCTTAGGGTTTATCAAACAGCAGATTAGTATAATTGTTTCCTGCTATTGCACCTAGTCTATTCCACTGGTCCACCACTCTATTTCTTAACCAATGCCAAACAGTTTTGATGACTGATGCTTTATAATATAATTTTAGAACAGGTAGAGCTAAGCCCCCTTCTTTTGCATGTTTTTTTTTCCTTTAAATCTCTGGAAATTCTTGACTTTTTATTTCTCCATATGAATTTACTCACAACTTTTTCTAACTCATTAAAGTAATTTTTTGGAACTTTGATTGGTAGGGCACTAAACAGGTATCTTAGTTTTGGTAGAATTGTCATTTTTATTATATTAGCTCTACCTATCCATGAGCAGTCGATGTTTGCCCAGTTATTTAAATCTGATTTAATTTGTGTGAGAAGTGTTTTATAATTGTTTTCCAAAAGTTTCTGAGTTTGTCTTGGCAAATAGACTCCCAGGTATTTTATATTGTCTGAGGTTACTTTGAATGCGATTTCTCTTTCTAGCACTTCCTGCTATATCTTGCTAGGCATATAGAGAAAAATTGAAGATTAATGAGGGTTTATTTTATATCCTGCAACTTTGCTAAAGTTGCTAATTGTTTCCAGTAGGTTTTTGGATGATTTCTTGGGATTTTCTAGGTATACTATCATGTCATCTGCAAAGAATGAGAGTTTTGTCTCTTCCTTCCCAATTCTAATTCCTTCAGTTTCTTTTTCTTCTCTTATTGCTGGAGCTAACTTTTTTTTAGGTTTTTGCAAGGCAATGGGGTTATGTGGCTTGCCCAAGGCCACAGAGTTAGGTAATTGCTAATTTGAACTCAGGTACTCCTCACTCTAGGGCCGGCGCACTATCCACTGTGCCACCTAGCTGCCCCTGAAGTTAACATTTCTAATACAATATTGAATAGTAGTGATGATAATGGGCATCCTTGTTTCACCCCTGATCTTACTGGGAATGCCTCTAGCCTCTCCCCATTGAATATAATACTAGTTGATGGTTTCAGATAGATACTGTTCATTATTCTAAGGAACAGTTCATTCATTCCTAAACTCTCTAGTGTTTTTAGTAGGAATGGGTGCTGTATTTTGTCAAAAGCTTTTTCAGCATCTATTGATATAATCATATAATTTCTGATAGGTTTGTTGTTGATATAATTACTTATACTTACAATTTTCCTAATATTGAACCAACCCTGCATTCCTGGGATAAATCCTACTTCGTCATAATGTATTATCATGGTGATAACTTGTTGAAATCATTTTGTTAAGATATTTTAAAAGACATTTCCATCTATATTCATCAGGGAGATAGGTCTATAATTTTCTTTCCCTGATTTAACTCTTCCTGGTTTAGGTATCAGCACCATATTGGTGTCATAGAAAGAGTTAGGAAGTTCTGTCTTTCCCTATTTTTCCAAAGAGTTTATATAGAATTGGAATCAATTGTTCCTGAAATGGTTGGTAGAATTCACTTTTGAATCCATCAGGCTCTGGATGTTTTTTCCTCGGGGAGTTTAATGATAGCTTGTTGACTTTCTTTTTCTGAGATAGGGTTGTTTAGGTATTTAATCTCCTCTTCATTTAACCCAGGCAACTTATGTTTTTGTAAATATTCATCCATTTCACTTAGATTATCAAATTTATTGGCATAGAGTTGGGCAAAATAATTCCAGATTATTACTTTAATTTCCTCCTCATTGGTAGTGAGTTCACCTTTCTTCATTTATGATATGAGGAATTTGGTTTTCTTTTTTTTTTAATAAAATTGACCAGAAGTTTACCAATTTTATTGGTTTTTTTCATAAAACCAACTTTTGGCTTTATTTACTAATTCAATAGTTTTTTATTTCATTTTTATTAATTTCTCCTTTAATTTTTAGAATTTCTAATTTGGTATTTAATTGGAGGTTTTTATTTGTTTTCTCTAATTTTTTTAGTTGCATATTTAGTTCATTGATTTCTTCTTTCTCTAATTTATTCATGTAAGCATTTAAAGATATAGTATATCCCCTGACAGCTGCTTTTAGTTTTGGCATGTTGTTTCATTATTGTCATTTTCTAGGATGAAATAAATAATTCTTTGGATAATTTGTTGTTTGATCCACTCATTTTTTAAAAGGAGGTTATTTAGTTTCCAATTGGTTTTGGGTCTGTATCTCCATGGTCTAATATTTCATATTATTTGTATTGCATTATGATCTGAGAAAGATGTATTCACTGTTTCTGCCTTTCTGCAATTGATTATTAGGTTTTTATGCCCTAGTACATGGCCATTTTTTTTTTGTAAGTGTCATGTACTGCAGAAAAAAGGTATATTCCTTTCTATTCCCATTCAACTTCCTTCATAATTCTATCATATCTACGTTTTCTAATAATCTATTTACCCCCTTAACTTCTTTCTTGTTTATTTTATGATTTGATTTATCTAAATCTGAGAGTGGGAAGTTGAGGTCTCCCACTACTACACTTTTGCTGTCTTTGTCTTCCTCTAGTTCTTTCAGCTTCTCTTCTAAGAATTTGGATGCTGTACCATTGGGTGCATACATATTCAGTACTGAAATCACTTTATTGTCTATGGTACCTTTTAGGAGGATATAGTTTCCTTCCTTATCTCGTTTAATGCTATCTATTTTTGCAGCTGCTTTGTCTGAGATAAGGATTGAAACCCCTGCTTTTATTACTTCAGTTGAAGCAAAATATATTTTGCTCCAAACTTTTACTTTTACTCTATCTATATCTCTCTGATTCAAATGAGTTTCTTGTAAGCATCATATTGAAGATTCTGGTTTTTAATCTAGTCTGCTATTCGCTTACTTTTACATCTTTTTTTTGTAAGGCAAAGGGGGTTAAGTGGCTTGCCCAAGGCCACACAGCTAGGTAATTATTAAGTGTCTGAGACCAGATTTGAACCCAGGTTCTCCTGACTCCAGGGCCGGTGCTTTATCCATTACACCACCTAGCCGCCCCTTTATTCGCTTACTTTTAAGGAAGAGTTCATCCCATTCACATTCAAAGTTATAATTACTAACTCTTTATTGCCCTCCATGTTATTTTCACTCATTTGTATTTTCCCCTCTTTCCCCCTCTTTAACCATATTCCCCAGTATTTTGTTTCTGAATACCACCACCTTCAGTGTGTTTGCCTTCCTATATCCACCCCCTTCCCTTTCTTTACCCTTTCACTTTTTCCTTTTTCCCTTTCTTTTGTTACTTCCCTTTTTCCTCCCCCTCCCTGGATCAGTCTGCCCTCCCCCTTTCCCCTTTAATACTTGAAAGGTTAGATGTTTTTAAATTAACTGAGTATATGTAAGTTGACTTTAAACCAAATCTGTTGAGAGGAAGATTCAGGTGTTTCTCATCTCCTCCCTTCTTCCCTTCTATTACAATAGGTCTTTTGTACCTCTTAATGTAATGAGATTTATCCCCATTCAATCCCCTCCCTCCTACCATCTCCTTCCTGTCCCAGTTTTTAAGGAAGAATGTTTTTGAATCATTCTAAGTCATAGAAAAAATCCTGAGTATCCATCAATTCTGGATAAGTATATTCTCTCTTATAGAGTTACAATTCTTGAGAAGTATTAGTGTCTTTTTCCCAAGTATGGATATAGCCAGTTTCTTCCCATTGGGTAGAAGTCTCATGGATAAGTCATGGGTGTCCATCACTTCTGGCTAAGTATATTCTCTCTGAGGAGAGTTACAATTCTCAAGAGTTATGAGAATCTTTTTCCCATGCTGGGATCTAGACACTTTCATCTTATTAGCAGTTTTTTTCTTTACCCTTTTGTTATCTTTTTATGTGTCTCTTGAACTTCTTCTTTGATGTCCATATTTTCTATTTCGCTCTGTTATTTTCATCAGCATTTGTTGGAAGTCTCCCATTTCATTAAATGTCCATCTTTTCCCCTGAAAGAGAAGGTTCAGCTTTGCCAGATAGTGGATTCTTGGCTGCATTTCAAGTTCCCTTGCACTTCGGAATATCTTGTTTCTCTGTTAATGTTGATGCAGCCAGGTCCTGCATAATCCTCACTGTGGCTCCTTGGTATTTAAATTATTTATTTCTGGCTGCTTGCAGGATTTTCTCTTATCTGATAGTTCTGGAATTTGGCCATAACATTCCTTGTTGTTTTCATTTTAGGATCTCTTTCAGGAGGGGACTGACGTATTCTTTCAATAACTATTTGCCCTCTGGTTCCATGATATCAGGGAAATTTTCCATCACTAAATCCTGTAATATTCAGTCCAGGATTTTTTTCTCTTCAGTGTTTTCAGGAAGACCTACAATTCTCAGTTTGTCCCTTCTCGAGGTCAGTGCTTTTGCTGATGAAGTATTTTACATTTTCTTCTTTTTTTTCTATTTTTTTTTTGGTTTTGTTTAACAGACTCTTGCTGTCACATGAAGTCATTGGTTTCCACAGACTCCATTTTTTTAGAGAACAATTTTCTTCATTTACCTTTTGCAACAGCTTTTCTAATTGGTCAATTCTATTTTTGAAGGAGTTTACCATTTGATCAATTGAGGTTTTGAGAGAATTTTCTTTTTGCATTTGTCCAATTGAATTTTCCAATGATTTGTTTTCCTGTTGCAAGGTGTTAATTGTCTCTCCCAAATTTTCCAATTGATTTTTAAACTCCTTCCTGATTTCTTCAAGGAAGTCTTTCTGTGCTGAAGACCACATCACATTCTCCTCTGAGGTTCTAGGTCTCTCTTGAGTTAGTGTCTTTTCCTTCCAAGAATTTTTCTATAGACCCTCCTTTCCCCTGGCCTTTCTTCATTATCCTAAAACCTTGTGTTGGGGAGGGGCTGGTTCACAGGGGTTTAGTGTCAGCATCCCTAGAGGCTTTACCCACTGAGTGTAATATCTCCAGCTTGCGGGTAAGTTGTGCTAGAGGTTTGGCTCACTGAGTGCAATATCTCCTGCTGGCCAGTAAGGGGTGCTAGAGGTTTTGCTCACTGAGTGTAATATATGCAGCTGGCCAATAGGGGATGCTGGTTGCTTTTTCTGGAGTGCCTGTGACCTTGTTTGAGGCCCTCTCTCTAGGTCTAGAGGGAGTGATTAAAGCTGTTAAATACTTTTGTCTTCCATCAGTGGTGGGCTATACCCTCAGATGAGGTGATCACTTTCCCTATTGTCAGCTGAGCTGGTTCTGCTGCTTGACTTTAGCCTAGGGCAGAGGTAGTCTATTATTGTGTTTATTCTGGCAAGAGGTTTCAGCTGAATTGGAGGTGTTGGCTTGAGTTCCTCCAGACCAGATGGGTTCAGAATGTCTCTGCAGCTCTCCCACACCAGACCTCTTCCTTTAGCCCTGCCAGCAAGCTTCAGACGACCAGTGCCACCACCAATGCCTCTGTTCCCTAGTTGAAAAAAGCCTCTGTGGTCAACCAGGATCCAGCCCTGCCACTTATCAAACTGGTCTGGTTCTCAGACCCTCAGGATCCTGGGTTTCAGCCCCGCTGCTAATCAGGCTAATTCACAGCTGATCCAGGCTCCCAAGTTCTCACAGGTCCCATGATCCTGGCAGAGTCCTCCCTCTGTGCCCAGACACACCCAATCTCAGAAGACAGTTCCTGAGATGGGTGTTCTTCTCCTGGCTTTTCTTTCTGGGTTTTGTCAATCGGATTTCTGTTAAGAGGTTTGTTTCCTATGATCTAAGGGAAAATCAGGAGACTTTAGAACTGTGCCTGTCTTCTCTCCACCATCATGGCCAGAAGTCCATATCTAGGTCTTTTAATGACTAGAGGGGAAACTGAAGTTTAGGGAGCTGACATGACCTATGTGAAATCAGTCACAGGACCCTTGGACTAGAGCTGATAAAGTCTTAACAAATTGTAGATTACTAGATATCCCTACTACCAGAGGCCTGCAGATATTTTACTATATACACATTTGAAATTAATAGAGGAGAAACTGAGAAGTAGTACCCTGAAGATAGCTAGTAGAAATTTTACACAGGCTCTTAGGTATTGAGCTGAAAGGAATTTCATTGATTATTATTACTAGAGGGAAAATTGATGCCTGGGAAGCTGATAAGACCTGTGTCAGGTATTCCATAGGGACCTAGACTGAGAGTTGATGCATCCTTCAGAGGCCTTAGAGTACAAAATTATCTCCCCAACCCTCTCATTACTGTCAGTGATACTGAGGCCTACAGAACTGAAGGAACCAGAATGAGACCATTCAGAGACTTTGAGGGCTAGAAGAGGAAAATGCCTGTAGAGTTTTAGACAAAAAGTCTTTCCATTACCTACAGGGAAAACTGAAATCAAGGGAACTGACAGAATTGTGTGAGATCAGTCACAGGGTCCTTGACCAAGACCTGACAAAGCCTTCAGAAGCCCAAATTCCTAGACATCCCACCCTCCACTGTTCAGGAAGGACTAACTGAGGCCTAAGGAATAGAAGTGACCTGTGTGAGATAAGCAACAAGCTTTTAAATATAGAGCTTAAATGGCCTTCAGATGTGGACTATACACAGTTCCTCTGTTATTGTAAGGAAAAATATAACCTAAAGAGGTGAAGGAACCACTGTGACATCAGCCATAGCTTGATGGATATAAAGGTGACAATAATTTCAGAGGCTGTAGAGCTTAAGACAACCTTCCACGTAAAAGAGGCTCAAGAACTGAAAAGACCCATGTTAAATAACTCATAGGGTCTTTGGTACAGAGGTAACAAGAACTGCTTTGACTTTAACAGAAACTAGGCCCAAGAAGCTAAAGGGACATATGAAAGATCATCAGCAGTTTCTTATTTATAGTGCTGACATGGCCTTCAGAGATTTTGGAGAAAAAGACCTTCTGTTTACTGAAGGGGAACCTGAGACCTAAAGACCTGAAGAGTCTAGGTTGGGATCGAACAAAAGCTCTTGGCCACAGAGTTGGAAAGGTCTTCAGAGGTTTTGAATTACTAGTCTTTTAAAATTTCCTGTAAGGAAAATTGAGACCTGGGTAGCTGAAATTCCCTAGACCTCAGTTTCCCCTTTCATAATGGGAAGGACTTTTTGCCCAAATCTCCAAAGGCTAATTCTTTTCTAATGCTCAGAGACTCTGGGTAGTCTCACACCGGTTCTTTCAGTTCTGTAAACATCAATGCCCCTGATAATTATGGGTGGGAGTAGGAGTAATGTTTCGTACTCTAAGACTTCTGGTTCCTTGACCTAGAGCCCTCTGGGGGATCTCACACGAGTCATGTCTGCTCCCTAAGCCTCAGTTTCTCCTCTAGTATTTTAATGGTATAACAATTATGCCATCTTCATTCATTTGCAATTCTGTACTTAAGAACCACCTCATTTCCCCCACTATTAATTAGAAATGTTTATAGTGTAAAATATGTGAGGACCTTTTAAACTCTTACCTAAAAATGATTGGTGCTTTCATATGATCCCTACTGTCTCTAAGCCTCAGTTTCCATGGCAATCATGATGCGGTAATCATTGTTCATGAAGGGAAACTTTCATTTGCAATGAAAGACCTAGGAGTGTTTTGTCAGCTCTGGGCCTAGGACCATGTGGGTAAGTCAAAAAGTGCCTGTCAGCTCCCCAGGCCTCTGATTCCCCTTGAGTAATTAAAAGTGCTAGAAATTCAAAACCTCTGGTGTCCTTTTCAAAACTAAAGCTAAGAACCTTTATGGGAGCTCTCCTTGCTCTCTTTAGGTCTCAGTTTCCCCTTAAGTAATCAGAAAGACGTTTTGACTAAAACTTCTGAGGGTTTTGTTGGTATTAGAGCAAGCAAACTCTTGTTGAACATAAGACAGGTCCTTTAGTTTCTTGGACCTTAGTTTTCTGCATAGGTGCTTGTGACTTAACCTCTAAGGCATCTGAAGACATCTGAAGGTTGTGTCATTTCTCAGCCCATGACCCTGTGGCTTATCTCATATAGGTTCCATCAGTTCCCCAGGTCTCAGTTTCCCCTATATTAATTAGGAAAGTAATTCAAAACATCTGAAGGCTCTATACCTCTGAGCCTTTGTAGGATCTCAACAGGCACTCTTCAGGTCCCTAGTTCTTGGTTTCCCCTTACATATTGAGGAGGTTTTTTGCTCTAAAAGATCTTATCAACTCTGGGCCTACAACCCTGTGCTTGATCCAGTTTCTTGGTTTCCCCTAAAGTCTCAGTGAGAGGGGATCTTGGCCTCTAAGACCTTTGAAGAGTTTTTCATCTATATACCAAAGAGCTTGTTCTAGCTATTACACATCTCCCCAGGTCCCTAGGCCTCAATCTCCCCTGCAGTCACAGTAGGGAGTGACTTGGCCTCGAAAACCTCTGAAGGACTTTTCAGCTCTGCACCTAAGAAAATGTTGGGGTTCTAACACAGAGTTCTTCAGGTCCCTAAGCCTCAGTTTCTCCCAAAATAATCAGAAGGAATTGGAGTCAAAAACTTCTGAAGGCCTTTTGAGCTCTGTACATAAGAAATGTTGATGATCTTAAACTGTTTCCTTCAGCTCCTTGGGCCTTAGTTTCCCCTGCAGTCAAAGAAGGTAAGGTTGAGTTAAATTGTAAGTTATTTGAAGTCCTAGTCACATGTGAACATAAGAGACTGTGAGTGATCTCACACAGATCTCTTAAGGTCCCTAGGCTTCCTTGTACTGGCATTCACAGTGAAGGAGTGCCCTAAATGTTAAATATTCTGCGTGAGATCACCCACAGGGTGCTTGGTCTAGAATTTATAAAGATTTAAGAGACATTAGATTCCTAGACATCATACCTACCACAGTTCATGAAGGGGAAACTGAGGCCCAGCAAATAGAAGGGACCTGTGTGAGGTCATCAACAAACTTGTAGGCACAAAGCTAAAATGGTCTTTAGATACTTTTGACTATATACACTTCAGATTCATATAGGGCAAACTGAGACTGAGAACTCTGACAGGATTAGCAAGATAGCACCTCTAAGTACTTAGATATTAAGATGGCCAAAGATTCACAGGCCTTAGAGTTGATGAAACTGTCTCTCCCCTGTGATTATGGGTCAAACCAAGGCCCAAGGAATTGAAGGGGGAAACTTGTAACATCACCCTGAGATTCTTAGGTTTAGAGGTGACAAGATCTTCAGAAGTTTTGGAGGTCAAGACACCCCCATTGTGACTACAAGGGAAATTGAGGCCCAGGGATGTGAAGAGACCTGTGTGAGAAGCATAAAAGGTCATTTGGTATTGAATTGAAATGGTATTAAGAGGTTATAGGAGACAAGACACCCTCACTGTGATTTCAGGGGAAACTGAGGGCTAGGGAAATGAACAAATCACCATGAGATCAAACATGTTGAGATAAGCCTAGTGGAGCTGACAATGCCTTCTGAGTCCTTGGATTCCAAGCCATCCCCATGAGCAATGTCATTGTAAAAGAAACTGAGGCAAGAGAACTGAAGGGACCTGTTTTAGAGCAATCATAGTCTCTTACCTATAGAGGTGATAAGACCTTCATATTTTTGAAGGGGAAACTGAGGCCTTTGGACCTATATGAGATCAGGAACAACCTGAAAAGGACCTCAGAGGTTTTGGACTCCAAACTCTTTGAATTACTATAGGAAAAACAGAAGAAAATGAAACAAATGAAAATGAAGGAACCTGAGTAAAATCACACAGGCTCTTAGGTACAGAGGTGACAAGGCCTTCAGAGTATAAGACACTCCCATCTTCTTTGACTCTAGGGGAAAGCACTGACCAAGGTGCTGAAGGGAGCCATGTAAGATCCCCAACAATGTCTTTGGTATAGAGTTAACAAGATCTCCAGAGGTCTGGGCCAAAAATATCTGATTACAAAAGGGGAAACTGAGTTTTAGGAAACTGACAGGAAATGTGTGAGATCACCTAAAGCATGCTTGACCCAGAACTGAAAAGGCCTTCAGAAGCTTTTGACTGCAATGCCTTCTGATTATTTTAGAGGAAACTGAGGTATAGGAACCTGAAGACCCCTGTTTGAGATTTGTAGGTAAAGAGCTGAAAAGGTCTACAGTGTTAGGGAAATGAAGTGAACTGCGTGGCCTCGAACTGGTAAAGCCTTAAATGGCTCCAGGTTCCTAGAGACAATCATTGTTCACAAAGGGAAAACTGAACCCTAAGCAATGTTTGAGATCAGCAATAAACTTTTTTTCAATTTTTTTTAATTTAAGGCAATGGGGTTAAGTGACAGTCATAAGCTTTTAGGAAGAGAAGTGGAATAGCCTCCAGACATTGTGGACTACGCACAGGAAAGATTCATAAAGTGGAAAGTGAGTACTAGAACTCTGAAAGGACCACTGTAACATCACTCACTGACTATTAGTTATGAAAACAACCAAAGATTTTGCTGGACCATCCTGAAATCATCACAGGCTCTTGAATATAAAGATGACCAAAAATACAGAGGCATTGGAGTTCATGAAATCTTCCTTCCCTGTGATCGTAGAGAAAACTGAGGACTAAAGAACTGAAGGGATATCTGTGATTCACAGGTTCTTGGGTATAGAGCTGACAAGGACTTCAAATGACTTACAATTTTAGAAAACTTTCCATTGTGAATGCAGGGAAAAGGAGGCCTAGGGAAGTGAAAAGGCCTGGGTTATATCACTCAGGGACTCATAGGTAGAGAGGTGACATGGCCTTAAGATGCCTTAGCATTTATTTGACTATACAGGAAATTGAGGCAGAAGGGGCTGAAGGGATCTATTAAAGATTAAAAATTGTTTCTTTGGTGTAATGCCAACAAAGCCTTCAGAGGTTTTGGTCAAAAATGTCTTCTAATTACTTAAGAGGAAACGGAGGTCTGAAGAGATCAGACAGATCCCATACTGGCTTTTAACTATAGAGATGAAAACAACTTCAATGATTTTGAATTACTAGCCCTTTGAATTATTATAGGGGAAACAAAGGACTAGGAACCGGACAGGATCTGTATGAGATAGACCACAGTGTCCTAGGCCCAGAGATGACAATACTTTCAGAAGCCATTCAGTACAAAGCATGACCACCCAACCATGATTCTATAAGAAACTTAGAATTAAGAAGGGAATCATGTGAAATGACCAACTCCATTTTAGGTATTGCTCTTAGAAGGCCTTAAGATATTTTGAGCTATAACCAGTTCTAATGAATAGAGGGGAAACTGAGGCCTAGAATCCTGAGGAGACCTGGGTGAGATCCCACACAGGCTCTTCTAATTACTGGAGAGGAAACTGAGGTCAAGGGAGACAGGACTTGTGTGAGATTCCCCCATCGAGGCCTAGGCAGAGAGCTGACATAGATTTCAGAGGCCCTAGAGTACAACTCCCCCCCCTACCCCTACCATCAGTACCAAGTTTACTGAGGCCACAGAACTGAGGGAAACAGAATGAAACCACCCAGATTCTCTAGGAGGTGAGAAGAGGAAAAAACCTGCAGAATTTTGAATAAAAATCCTTCCAACAACTAAAGGGAAAATTGAGCTCCTGACAGAGCTGTGTAAGATCACCCACAGGGTCCTAGACCTGGACCTGATAAAGCCTTAAGAAGCCCAAATTCCAAGACATCTCACCACCCTTGTTCAGGAAGGATAAACTGAGGCCTAAGGAATAGAAGGGACCTGTCTGAGATCAACAACAAGCATTCAAATATAGATCTGAAATGACCTTCAGATTTGGACTATACACAGTTTGGATTCATATAGGGTAAACGAAGACCTAGAACTCTGAAGGGACCATTGTCACATCAACAGCAGGTCCCTAGTTATGAATATTACCAAGGATTCAGAAGCCTTAGGGTTCATGAAAACCCTTCTCCTCTGTGGTTGCAGGGAAAGCTGTGACCTAATGAGGTGAAAGGATTACTGTGACATCAGTCATAACTTCTTGGGGATATAGGTGGCAAGGCCATCAGAGGTTATACAGCTTAGGACAATCTTCCACTGTGAATGATGCTCAAAAACTGAAAAGACTCATGTTAGGCCACTCATAGGCTATTAGGTAAAGAGGTAACAAGGCCTTCAGATATCTTAGATTTTAAGACACCACCACCTTAAGGCCCAGAGAACTTAAGGCCCAAGGGTCTGAAGGGACTTGTGTAAGATCACCAACAGTTACTTATTTATAATACTGATAAGGCCTTCAGAGGTTTTGGAGAAAAAGGCCTTCTGGATACTTAAGAGAAAACTGAGGCCTAGGGAGTTGAGGAGTCCAGGATGAGATTGCACAAAGACTCTAGAGTTGAAAACATCTTCAAAGGTTTTGAATTACTAGTCCTTTTAATTACTACAGGGGAAAATGGGGGCTGAGGAGCTAAGAGAACCTGTGTAAGATCACTCAGAGGGTCCTAGGCCCAGAGCTAACAAAACAGAGGCCTTTCAGGGCAAACCATCACCACTTCATCATGATTCCCATGGAAACTGAGGTTTAGGGGCATGTGAAAGCATTTTTAGGTAGAGAAGTTAAAATGTCCTTCAGAGATTTTGCACTATAGAAATTTCTAATTAATAGTGGGTTAAAATGGGGTGACTTGGGTAAAAAGAAATGATTAAGGCATAATTATTCTCCTATCAAATGACTAGAGTGGAAACTGAGGCTTAGCAAGCTGACATAAATAATATGAGATCAATCACAGTGTCCTTGAAGTAGAACTGAAAAAGCCTTAAAAATGCTCTAAATTCTTAGATATCCCATCTATCAGAGATTTTGAAGGGCAAACTGAGGCTTTGGGAATAAAAGGGACCTTTATGAGACCATCAATAAGCTGTTAGGTACAAAGGTAAAATTACCTTCAGATATGTTGAACTATATACAGTTCAGATTCAGAGAAGGCAAACTAAGGCTCTTAGTTATAAAGATGACCAAAGAGGTTGAAGGGAACTATCTAAGATCAACAACAGTTTGTTTGGTATATTGCTGACAAAGGCTTCAGAGTTTTTGTCAAAAAAGCCTAAAACTGAAACTGAAGCCTGAAGAAACCAGTTTGAGATCTCACAAATACTCTTAAGTTTTGATTTGAAAAGGACTCCAGAAGTTTTAAATATCTAGTCCTTTTAATTACTATAGGGTAAACTGAGGGCCTGACAAGCCCTGTGTGAGTTCACCCATAGGATCCTAGACCCAGAACTGACCAAACAATCTTTGGCCTTCCAGTGTAAAACCTCACCCCCTCACCATGATTCCCATAGAAAATGAGGCTTAGAGACAGAGTAGAATCATATGAAAACACCAAAATCTTTTAGCTTCAAAAGCCTTCAAGCTATTTTGCACTATACATATTTCTAATTAATTGTGGGGAAAATAAGGCTGTTCTCCAGTATAAAGGTGAAAAGGAATGAATATGGCATGATTCTTATACCTTTCAATTACTAGAGGGGGAAACTGAGGCTTAGCAAACTGACATGACCTGTGTGAGTTCCCCCACAAGGATTAGGTCCAGTTTTGACAAAGATTCGGAGGTTTTAGAGAATAAAACATTCCCCTCACACTCTACCTAATTATCAAAGTGACTGAAGTTTACAGAAGGAAATTCTGTGAGACCACCCAGAGTTTCTGAGGGCTCAAAGACAAAAGGCCTTCAGAGTATAGGATAAAAAAGTCCTTCTAATTACTAAAAGGGAAACTGAGGCCCAGGGAACTGAATGTCCAGTATGAGATCAGCCTCATGATTCTTAGATAAGAGTTGATAAAAACCTTAAAACTCCCTAGATTCCTAGATATCTCAGCTATTACAGATTTTGAAGGAGAAACTGAGGCCTGGGGAAAAGAGGGAACCAGTGTGAGACCAACAACACAGTTTTTAGCACAGAGTTGAAATGTCTTTCAGAAACTTTCGACTATACACAGTTCAAATTCATAGAGGAAAAGACTAGGACTCTCATGGATCATCAAGATATTTCCCACAAGTTCACGGTTGTGAAGATGACTGAAGATTCAGAGCCTTAGACTTGATGAACTGCTCCTCCCCTGTGATTGTAGGGAAAACCTTGGCCGAAACAACTGAAGTTTCTGGCATCCCTCACAGGTTCTTACGGTATAGTGGAGACAAGACAGGATTTAGAGTTTAGAACAACCTTCAAATGATAATGCAGAGACAATGAGACCTAGGAACTGAAAAAGGCCAGTGACAGTCCACTCATAGCTTCTTAGGTACAGAGGTGACCATGCCTTCATTTGCCTTAGTCTTTAAGACACCTCACCTTCTTTGAGTAAACAGAAAACAAAGGCGGGAGGAGGTGCCTGGACCTAAGGAGTCCAGGGTGGGATGCCACAAAGGGTATTAGGTATAGATTTAAAAAGGGCTTCAGAGATTGTGAATTAAAAGCCCTTTTGATTACAATAGGAGAAACTGAGGCCTGGGGAACTGAAATGCTCTGTGTGAGATCACCCAAAGGGTCTTAATCCCAGACCTGACAGAAGCTTCAGAGGATTATAGTGTAAAATGTCACCATCTAGAGACAGAAGGGAATCATGAGGAATCACCTGCACCATTGTATGTATAGAGCTGAAAATACCTGTAGATACTTTGTACATTTAAGCATTTGAAATTACTAGAGGGGAAACTGAGGCTCAAGACCCTGAGGAGACCTGGGAGAGATCACACACAGGCTCTTAGGTTTGTGCTGAAAAGGACTTTACTAGTTGTAATTACTCATCCTTCTAACTCCTAGAGGAGAAACTGAGAACTAAGGGAGCTGCCATGACCTGTGAGAGAGACACCATCGGGGCCAGACAGAGAGCTGACATGGCCTTCAGAGGCCATTACCCCCAAATTTTTCCATCATCATCTGGGATCCTAAGGCCTACCGAACTGAGGAAACCCGTATGAGACCACCCAGAGTCTCTGGGGACTGGAAGAGAAAAGAACTGAAATTTTGGACAAAAATCCTTCCAATTACTAAAGGGAAAACTGAGGTCTAGGGAACAGACATGACCAGTGTGACATCCCCCCATAGGGTCCTAGGCCAAGAACTGTCACAGCCTTTAGAGGTCTTAAGAGTGCAAACAGTCCCTCCTGAACCCTAATAAAATTATCAGGAATACTGAGGCCTACAGACTAATATGAAAAGGCCTTTAGAGTATGGGACAAAAAGACATTCTAATTGGGGGTGGCTAGGTGGCACGATGGATAGAACACCAGCCCTGGATTCAGGAGGACCTGAGTTCCAATCCTGCCTCAGTACTTAATAATTACCTAGCTGGGCAAGTCACTTAACCCCATTTGCTTTGCAAAAAAAAAGACATTCTAATTATGAAAGTTGGAAATGAGGTGTAGGGAACTGAAAGACTTGTTGAAGATCACCCACAAGGATGTTGGCCTAGACCTGAAAAAGCCTTAAGAATCCCTACATTCCTAGACAACCTTCCCTCTTCAGAACAGGGAAATCGAGGCCTAGTGAATAGAAGGAACCTGTATGAGATCAGCAATAAACTTTTAAATATAGAGCTGAAATGGCCTTCAGATTATATTGGACTATATACAGTTCAGGTTCATATGGGGGAACCAAGACCTAGAATTCTGAAGGGATCATTGTCACATCACCCACAGACCATTAGTTATGAATATGACCAAGGATTCAGAGGCCTTAGGGCTCATGAAACCCCTCCTCCCCCATGATTTTAGGGAAAACTGAAGCCTAAAGACCTTAAGGGTCAGTTGTGACCCCACCTGTTGGTTCCTAGGTATGAAGCTGAGAAGACCTTCACATAAGCTGAGACCCCCCTCCACCATGACTACAGGGGAGAGTGTGGTAGAGGTACCCGAAGGGACCTGTGTTGACAACACCAACAATTTCTTAGGTCTAGAACTGATAACACCTTCAATAGTTTTGGCCTACTAGCATTGCTAATCACTACAGGGACAATTGAGGACCCCAGAGGATCTTAATGAGACCTTATGAAGCCTGAGATTCCTAGACATCCTGTCTCCTACTGTTCATGAAGAGTTAACTGAACTTTAGGATATGGAAGATGGTTTTCAAATATTTTGAACTATTCACCATTCAGAATAATATAGGGGAAACTGATAGAACTCTGAAGAGACATTTAGACGTCACCCAAAGGCTATTAATTATAAAGATGCACAAAGATTCAGAGACCTTAGAGTTCATGAAACCCAGCTCCCCTGTGATTGTAGTGAAAGCTGAGGACTAAAGACCTAAAAAGATCATTGTGGCCCCATGCACAGGTTCTTAGCTATGGAAGAGACAAGTTCTTCAGAGTATTTAATGTTTAGGACAACCACCCACTATGAATACAGAGAAACTGAGGCCTAGGGAACTGAAGAGACCTCTGTTAGATCACTCACAGCTTCTTCAGTACACAGGTGACTAGGACTTCAGACACCCTACAGTTTAAATCAACTCTACCTTCTTTGACTGTGGGGAAACTAAGGCCCAAGGAACTGAACAGAACAGTATAAGATCACCAACATTTCTTATGTATAGAGCTGAAAAACTCTTCAAAGGTCTTAGAGGCCAAGACTCCTCCTCACTGTGACTTCAGGGAAAACCGAGGACTAGGGAAATAAAGAAACCAGTGTGAGATCAACCACAGGGTAGTAGGCCAAGAACTGACAAAGCATTCAGAGGCCTTGGATTCTAAGGCGTCCCATCCACCCCTGTGATTGTAGAGGAAATTGAGATTTAGAGAACTGAAGGGACCTCTTTTAGATCAGCCACAGTCTCTTATGTATACAGGTGACAAGGCTTTCAGAAGTTTTGGAATACTAGCCCTCTGATTACTATAGGGGAAACTGAGATTTAGAGAACTGAAGGAACCCTGGGAGATTACCCACAGTTTCCTTGGTCTAGAGGCCTTAGAATGCAAAACACTCCTTCTACTATAATTATAAGGGATACTGAGGCTTAGAGAACTGAAGGAAGTAGTGTGAAATCACCCAGAGTCTGAGAGTTAGACACAAGGCCTTCAGACTTTTGGGAAAAATTCCTTCTGATCACTAAAGGGAAAACTGAGATCTAGGAAACTGAATGACCTGTGTGAGATCACCCACAGTCTTTTAGGTATAGAGATAGCAAGGCCAGTTTCTGATTATGTCTTCTGATTATTTATGGGGAAACTGAGCTTGAAGTGCCCTGTTAGACCAGATGGTTTCTGAAGACTTTTCCAGATCTACATCAGGTTCCCATGTGTGACTTCCCATTCCTGAGCTTCAGTGTCTCCCCCTTTTACAAGGATAGGGTTTGACTAGGTGGTTTCTAAGAATCTTCCCATATCTAACTGGGGACTCTGCTTTTGTGACTTCCCATCTCTGAGCCTTAGTTTCCCCCTTTCTTAAAGTAGGATGGGATGCTAGGTCATCTCTGAGGCTCGCTCCCCCCTCACCTGAACTAAATGCAATTTGTTCTCTATCACAGCTTTGGGCCTCAATTTCTCCATTTATAGAAATGGACTGTTTGGCTAGGTAGTCTCTGACAAACACTCCCGAGATCTAAATGTTGGCTCCCAAGTATGATTTCTTATGCCTGAACCTAATTTCCCCCCTTTGTAAAAGGGGAGTGGGGGTTAAACTAGGTGTTTTCTGAGGCTCCTCCCAGATCTAAATGTAGGCTACCATGTGTGACTTACCCATCCTGAGCCTCATTTTCCCTCTTTGTAAAAGTAGGGGATTATACTGGGTGGTCTCTGAGGACCCCTACAGATCTCATTTCCAATTCCTTTATTTCATATCGCATTCCTAAGCTTCAGTTTCCTCCCTTTTGAAAGGACAGTGTTAGCCTAGTGGCTTCTGTGTAACCTCCTAAATCTAAGTGCTGTCTCCTATGAATGACTTGTCAGCCCGAAGCCTCAGTTTCTCCTTTGTAAAAGTAGGGTATTAGACTAGGTAGTCTCTGAGGACCCCTACAGATTTAATTTCAAATTCCTTAATTTCACTTTACCTTCCTAAACTTCAGTTTCCTCCCTTTTACAAGGACAGTGTTAGACTAGTGGCTTCTGTGTAACCTCCTAGATCTAAATGCTGGCTCCTATATATGACTTGTCAGCCCGAAGCCTCAGTTTCCCCTTTGTAAAAGTAGGGGATTAGACTAGGTGGTCTCTGAGGACCCCTACAGATCTAATTTCAAATTCCTTTGTTTCTTTTTTAAATATTTATTTATTCTCATTTTGTACAAATAATGTTCCTTTATACATTAATAAAATATTGTTTTAGAGTAAACAAAGTACCCCCTCCCCCCCAAAATATAGACTCACTTGAGTGATAAAGTAAAGGGGAGAGAAAAAATTAAAATTAAAAAAAAAATAATAGTAGTAATTGTAGGTATGGCCATGTGACACAGTGGATGGAGCACCAGCCCTGGAGCCAGGAGCACCCGCACCCAAATCCGGCCCCTTATACCCAACAATCACCCAGCTGTGTGACTTGCAAGCCACCCCAACCCCACTGCCCTGCAAAAACCAAAGAAAAGAAAAAAAAAAGACTCAAAATAAAATAAAATAGTAATAATACTAGGGGTGGCCGGGTAGGAGCCAGAGCACTGGCCCTTGAGCTAGGAGCACCTGGGTCCAAATCCAGCCTCAGACACCCAATGATCACCCTGCTATGGCAGACCACCCAGCCCCATCTGCCCTGCACCCCCCACCAAAATAAAAATAATAAAAAATGTGCTTCAGTCTGTGTTCCAACACCACCAGCTCTGTCACAGGTGGATCACATTCTTTATGATAAGTCCATCACAGAAGCTACTTCCATATTTTTGCACCATTGCCATTGCTGATCATAACTCCCTCCTTTCATATTTCTCCACTACCATGTACTATATTTTCTCTCTCCTTTCACTCTGTCCCTCTTCTTAAATATGCTGTAGGGTAACTGAGTGGCGCAGCAGACAGATCCCCAGCCCTGGGGCCAAGAGGCCCTGAGCCCCCATACCACCCCTTAGGCCCAGCATCTACCCGGCCCTATGATCCCGGACAGGCCTTCCAATCCCAGCCCCTTGCAAGAAGTAAAAAAGAAAATGTGTTATATCTGACCACTCTCCCCCCCATGGTCCGTCCTCTCCTCCATCATTCACATCCCCACCCCTTCCCCCTTCCCCCCACCTCCTTCTTACTCCAGATGCCTATACCCCATTGAGTATATATGCTGTTTCCTCCTCTAGCCACCTCTTATGAGAGCGAAGATTCCCTCATTCCCCCTTGCCCTCCCCCTTCCATATCATTGCAATAGCTCATTGTAATAAAGAAAAATCTTATTATATGAAATATCTTGGCCTATTTCCCTCTCTCCCATTACATTTCCCTTTTTTCTATTGACTCCATTTTTACACTACAATATATCTTCAAATTCAGCTTTCTCCTGTGCTTCATCTATAAAAACTCCTTCTACCTGCTCTGTTAATTGAGAAGGTTCATATGAGTATTATAAGTGTCATTTTTCTGTACAGGAATACATGCAGTTCATCATCATTAAGTCCCTCATATTTTCCCCCTCTCCTCCAATCTCCATGCTTCACCTGAGTCCTGTATTTGAAGATTAAGCCTTCTGTTCAGCTCTGGCCATTCCAACAGGAACATTTGAAATTCCCCTGGCTCATTGAAAGTCCATCTTTTTCCCTGGAAGAGGGCATTCAGTTTTGCTGGGTAGTTGATTCTCGGTTGCATTCTAAGCTTTTTTGCCTTCCGGTATATTATATTCCAAGCCCTACGAGCTTTTAATGTAGTTGCTGCTAAGTCCTGTGTGATCCTGACTGCAGCTCCACGATATTTCAACTGTGTCCTTCTGGCTGCTTGTAATATTTTCTCTTTAACTTGGGAGTTCTGGAACTTGGCTATAATATTCCTAGGGATTGGTTTTTTGGGATCTCTTTCTGGGGGGGATTGGTGGATTCTCTCCATTTCTATTTTGCCCTCTGCTTCTAGGATATCAGGGCAATTTTCCTGTAGTAATTCTTTGAGAATGATGTCAAGGCTCTTTTCCTAATCATGATTTTCAGGTATTCCAATAATTTTTAAATTATCTTTCCTAAATCTATTTTCCATATCTATTGTTTTTTCAATGAGATGTTTCACATTTTCTTCTAATTTTTCATTCTTTTGGTTTTGAAGTATTGACTCCTGAGTTTTAGTAAATTCATCAATCTCCCTGAGTTCTATTCTTTGTCTGAAGGATTTGTTTTCCTCAGAGAGCTTTCTTATCTCTTCTTCCATCTGGCCAATTCTGCTTTTTTTTTTTTTTTTTTTTTTTTAGGTTTTTGCAAGGCAAATGGGATTAAGTGGCTTGCCCAAGGCCACACAGCTGGGCAATTATTAAGTGTCTGAGGTTGGATTTGAACCCAGGTACTCCTGACTCCTGGGCCAGTGCTTTATCCACTGCGCCACCCAGCCGCCCCCCAATTCTGCTTTTTAAAGCATTCTTCTCCTCAATAACTTTTTGAATTGTTTTATCCATTTGACCTAAGCTGGTTTTTAGCATGCTATTTTCTTCAGCATGTTTTGGATTTCCTTGACTAAGCTGCTGACTTCATTTTCATGTTTTTCCTGCATCTCTCTCATTTCTTTTCCCAGTTTTTCTTCCAACTCCCTGATTAGATTTTCAAAGTCTCTTTTGAGCTCTGTCATAGCCTGAGCCCAATTTTTGTTTTTCTTGGAGTCTTTAGATGCAGGAGCTTGTGCTTCCTCATCTTCAGACTGAGTATTTTGATCCTTCTTGGGATCATAGATAATGCATTTCTCAATGGTGTTCCTCTTGTTTCTCTGCTTGCTCATTTTCCTAGCCTAAGCCTGTTTTGGGGGTGCTTCCTGAGCTTTGGGGACACTCCCACAAGGGTCTCAGTGTGTGAGGCTCTGTCCTCCCTCCTGGTCTGTCAATGACCATACGTGTCCCCCTCTGCCACGGGGCTGAGGTGGAGGGGTCCCTGCTGTTTTATGGGGGGGGGCCCTAGACTGTGATCGAGATCTGAATGTGTTCAGAGCCCCAGAGTCCTGTTCCAGGGGCAGAGCTTGGCAGTCTCTCTCTTCACTCCCCTCCCTAGGTTCAATGGGCTCATGCCCTGTGGGCTCCTGCTTACCAGCTCTGCCTGCTTCTGGTTCCTGGATCTGGGCTGCCATAAGACCACGTTGCTTGCTGTGTGCCCTGAGGGCTGGGCTTCATGTGCTTGCTATGGCAGAGGTCCCCCACTGTTCCCCCAATTTGTGCCCAGTGCTCCCCAAGGAGTAGCTCAGGAAACTCGCCCACTGCTGGGAGCCACAGCTCCCAGCACCCTGGGGCTGCCTCCGGGAGGCTGAAGTTCTTTTGCTCTGGTGGGCCACTGGTCTGGTGTGCCACCCCTCCATCCCCAGGGAGCAGAGCCTTTCTGCTCTTTTCCAGGTTATCTTGAGTAGGAGAACTGTCTCACTGTGTCCCTCTGTGGGTTCTGTCTCTCAAAAACTTGGAGTCCTTAGTTTAGAAGTTTTATGAAAGAGCGCCTAAGACACGATCCTCTCTTGTCGCCATCTTGGCTCTACCCTCCAAATTCCTTTGTTTCACTTCTTATTCCTAAGCTTCAGTTTCCTCCTTTTCACAAGGATAGTGTTAGACTAGTGGCTTCTGTGTAACCTCCTAGATCTAAATGCTGGCTCCTATGTATGACTTGACATCCCTAAGCCTCAGTTTCCCCTTTGGAAAAGTAGGGGATTAGACTAGGTGGTCTCTGAGGACCCCTAAAGATTTAATTTCAAATTCCTTAGTTTCACTTTACCTTCCTAAGCTTCAGTTTCCTCCCTTTTACAAGGACAGTGTTAGACTAGTGGCTTCTGTGTAACCTCCTAGATCTAAGTGCTGGTGCCTCTGTATGACTTGTCATCCCTGAGCCTCAGTTTCCCCTTTGTAAAAGGAGTTGGTTAGATGACATGGTCTCTGGTAGCCCTCCCCACCGAGATTTCAATGCAGACACTTTTGTGTGATTTCTCATCTCTGAGTCTCATTATAAAAATAGAGGTTTGGACTAGATGCTTTCTACAAACCCTTCTAGCTCTAAGTGTTATGACATAATCTCTTTCCTTCTTTCCCCACCTCTTTTCTATCTCTCATCTCTTCATCTTATCATCCCTCTGCTTTTTGCTTTCTTTTAGAAGATCATAGCATCATTTCCTGAAGAGTCCTTAGAGGCATCAGTTTGAATTCCCTAACAGAAAAGTAAACTGAGGCACTCTTAAGTTAAAGGATTTGAACAAGATCCCAAAGAGAAGTGTCTAAAATCTGAGGTGATTTTTCATCCCTCTGACTCCTCTCTCTCTCTCTCTCTCTCTCTCTCTCTCTCTCTGTCTGTCTGTCTGTCTCTGTCGCTGTCTCTGTCACTGTCTCTCCCTCTGTGTCTCTGTCTCCCCTCCCTCTCTTCTCTCTCCTCTTTTCCTTTGTCCTTTCCTCTCTCTTATTTTCTCCTTCATTGCCCTCTCCCCATCTTCTCTTTCTCTTTTTCTCTTTATCTTCCTCTTCTCCCTTGTTACGTTTCTCACTTGTACCATCTCCCTTTTGGTTTTGTGAGGACAGAATGTTTCCATTGGCATTTTACAGTTAGGTGGCAGAGAGGTCAAGGGACCTGACTCTGCAGTCTAGCAAGACCTGGATTCAAATTGGACCCCAGATGTTCCCTAGCTAAATCACCCTGTGCAAGTCACTTCCCTGCTTTCTGCCTCAGTCTTCTCTTTGTAAAATAGGGATCTTCTTGTGAGATCAGATGAGATCAACGTTTGTAAAGTGCTCTGCAAACTTTAACTCCTAGATAGAATCATCATCCTTTGAAGAAGCAGCTGAGACTCAAGGATAGCAAGTGAGCTGCCTTTGGGGCCATCCTAAGCCAATAGCTCGGACAGTGGAGTTCAGACACCATTCTTATGACTCCCACTAGAGCTACCTCCTCCACCTTGGCATTGGCCTCAGCCGCTCTGCTTTGCCAGCCCCCTGACCCTCTGCCCTAAAGCTCCCATCAGCCCTCTCACTGGTTCAAGTGCTCATGTCTGGGAAGAATCAATGGAGACCCCTTGAACAATAAATTTGGATTCTGAGGACAACTCGGAGGGGATCTCTGAGACTATGGCCTAATCCCTCCTCTTTCTAAGTCTTCAGTTCGTGAATAATGGGAAAATTACCCTTGCCCTACTCCCCATCCCCACTGCTGGGTAGGCTGATCAGGTTAGCTTCTTAGGCTTTGTCATTCTAAGGTCCAGAGCCACTGTCTCCTCCTCCACAGGGACAACCCAGCATCTGTCAATGCCCCGAGGTCAATTCCCAGCCCTTGCCCCACCACTATGTCTTCTCTTTTCTGAGTTACATAGCCCTAGTTTCTTCAATTAAATGGATGGATTTGAGGCTTCCCAGGATTCAGCAGACTTAATGGAAAGATTCAAATACCATGTCCAATTGTCAACACCTTCTGTGATTTTGAAGAATACATTTCCCCTCCCTGGGCCTCAGTTTCTCCCTCTGTAAATGATCTTTTTATGAAACCATGGCCTTCTTGAGACCCAGTTTCCCCCTCTTTGGATGAGAGGATTAGACAAGCTGGCATGATTCTGAGTCCTTTCCAACCTTAGGTATAGTACCTTGTATATGATCTTGAGCCAATCACCTCCCCTGCCTGGACCCCAGTTTCCCCCTCTGTAAAAGGAGTTTGAACTAGCTGGCCTTTGAGGATCCTCCTAGTCCTAGAGCTATGATACTATAATTTTGGTCTTGGGCAAGTCACTTCTCTCCAGACCTCAGTTTTTTATTTTGTAATGCTAGAGTAGTGTTCTAAGTAATAAGTGGTAGGGAGGGGAAAGAGCATGGGAGAAGAGAAAAGGGGAGAAGAGAAGGAAGAAGGGGTGCTGGGGAGCTGGGGAGATGGAGAGAAGCAGAGGGGGAAGAGAGGTACAGAGACCTGGGGGGTTGGGGTGGAGAACATGCTTCCCAAATCCTTCCACCATCTTGGTTCCCTTTCCATAAAGTTGAGAAGAGTATCTTGGGCAAACTTAGAGCAGGGTGTGCTTGGAAATGTGTCCAGAAGAGGTTGACTCATTGAAGAACAGGCTTTGTCCTAAAGAAGTGAGCTGCTTTGGATGACCCCTGGGCAGGGATGGTGTAAAAGGGGGTCCTTTTGGTCTGTGGGTTAGATTAGATGAGGAATCTTTAACCTTTTTCTGTGTCCTAGGCCCCTTTGGCATATTCTGGGGAAGCCCAGGGACCCTTTCTCAGAATCATGCTTTTAAACATATTAAAATCCATAGGATTACAAAGCAAAGGAATTCTATTGAAATACAATGATCAAAATCTAAGTAAATAAAAGTTTACAAACTTAAGAGCCCCTGGCCTGAATGGTCTTAAGAATTCCAATGCCAAGATTCTAGAATTCTAGTCACAAAAAAAAAAAAAAAAACAGTTAACTGCCAAGAGCAGAGTAAAATGACTCCAGCTCCCCCCACATCCTCCAGATTTACATCACAAGATCATTAAAGTTCCCCTTCCCATGTACTATGGGGAGGGCAGACTCTATTATTCCAGACTCTCTCGACCATCTCATGGAAAGAGTCCTCTTTCCTCCAAATCAGAGGAGCCTTAGAGGTTATATCTCTGGCTCTCTCATTTTATGGATTAGAAAACTGAGGTACAGAAAGAAGTGAGTGACTCACCTTTGCTCCAAATCTAAAATTGTCATTAAGGTCTCTAACCATCCATATACATTAACTACCAGTTTCCATTTCCTAAACAAATGTTTTCTTCCCCATCTAGTGTCCCACTAAATTTTTTTTTTTCCCAGAGCTTCTCATTGAGCAAAAAATAGACAGTGGTTGGGACTTGCCACAGAGCCTGGTTACAGCCAACTCATTTTCAAATAGGTTGTTGCTACCCTCCTCTAAGATTCTCCCTTCTCTAATTCACCCTCCACATTGGTGGCCATACCATCTGCTATATGACTGTCACCATTAAGAAGAATGATAGACCTCCCTCTTACCCTGAAATATATCCACATTTGGACTCCAAGAGCCCTGATATAGTTCAATCCCTTTGCAGATAAGGAAACTGAGGTCTTGAGGAAGAGAAACTTGAGAATGCTACTGCTGAAGGTTACCCTAGAGAGAGATCTAATCAGACTTTCCTGATTTTATAAATGGGGATGTTTAGGTCCAGACCTGTGGAGTGACTGACCAAAGACAAATTACCTAAACTCTAGCTGCATGTAAAGTATAATCAGGAATATATGGGGGGTGTAGCCTAGGTAGCCTGAGACTTAGTGAAGAGACCAGGTGGTGAATGAATTCCTAAGAGGAGGCCACATGGCATGATCCCTTTTAGACTCACTCAAGGGGCTAAGTCCTATTCATTAGGAAGGGACCACAAGGAATGCCTTTCCCTGAGTATTTCCAGTTCATTTAACACCTGGCCTGTTTTCTCTAATGAGGTCAGATGATGGACTAATTATGACAGACACAAGATTGAGAAATAACCAGTTTCCCCCAGACCCCTCACCCCCCCACCCCAAGTCAGGGTTTATGGGAATACATGGAAAAGAGGTATTGCAAGGGTATACAACATGCATCATTGGAGGGAAGTCACCACAGTGGGACCACAGACACACCAAGAAATCTTTAAATGGATACTTCACATAGAGGTCTTTTGAAAGTCTTTCCTATCCCTAGGGTGAGCTTCAAAATCTATATTTATATAGAAATTTAAGGAACTCTGTGAAGGAAAGGGCAATGAGGCCAATTTTTCAGAAAAGGAATTCATGAAAGGACTTTCCCAAGGTCACTCAGCAAAAGTTTTGCCTGAGCTAGGCCTAGTCCTGTAAGTCCTGTAAGAGCTAAGACCTTTCCTACTCTTACTCCCTTCCCCCAAGCCTTAGTTCATGGATTCCATTGTGATCTTGTGCAATAATTGTGGCCTTCTTTTCATTGGCTGTGTAGGCCTTGAAGTCAGTTGCGAAGGCTCCAAGCAGTCCAGCCAACAGAGCACTGCTGTTATTTGGGCCCACAATGCTCCCTGCTTAGGGTCATCTAACTCTCCCATCTGGTTCTCTCTGTAGAGATGGGCTGCAGCCAGAAGGTAGCTGCCCCAACCCATCAGGTTACCTTTATGAGGCCTACCAAGAGTCTGCACTGGGTAGATTGCATCAACCCCAAAGAAGTCAAGGAAGGTAGCTTCAAGAAGAGTGAACTGGTCATCTCCAAACCACCCCAAGCAGCCCATTCACAGGGTCTTATCAGGCTTCTCCATCAACCCTGGTTCCTACTTCCTAGGGATTGCTGAACCCATGGCTGACCAAATCACGTCCCGACCTCCAGATCTGAGTGTGGGGCAGGACATTTTCCAGTTCCCAGAAGCATTGGCAAGGTGAGCAGCTGTGGTTCCAGTTGTGGATTCCCCAGTGGGGTCTTGGTCCCATCAGCACCCAGCCTGATAATGGCAACCTGCTGATCCATACTTTTCAAAGGAGGGAAGCAAAGCCCTGCCCCCTCAACTGGAGAAGATGGTCCCATGTTCTTCCTGTCCCCCTGCATTGATAGCATAGCCATTTGGGGCAATTGGCTGCGTTTCTAACACCAGGGGGCCATGATGAAGGGGAGAAGTAAGAAACAACTTATATCCACTTTAAGGACTTGTCTCCTACCCTGCTTAATTGTTGTTGATGGATGCATCCATGATGAATAAACCACATGCCCTTTAGACAAGTGATTTCCTGGATTTTGTGACCTGGAAGGGCCTGGGAAGGTGGGAAGGAGCATGGAGCATGCTTGGGCCACATTTGAACCCTCCAGGCTCATTGTCTTCCAGGGTTCTGGGTTTGGAAGGGTTGAGTTGAGAGTAAGGCCCTTCCTGGGTGGGAGAGGGGGGAAGGGTGGCAGGGAGAGGAGACTTGAGGACAGCTAAAGGTGTCAGGGGAATCTTCCTATGGGAGGGTAGTGGACTTGGAGACAAAGGGCTTGACTGAGTGTACATTTTGCCTATTTTCTCATCTGTAAAATAGGAAGAAAATTGCTTTTGAAGTCTCCTTCTAGGTGTAGAGCTTTGATTCCAGCATCTTGAAGGTCATGGAATAGTAGAAGGACAGAGATGACAGGGATGTTAAGGATCATCATCATGTCTAATCCCCTCATTCTATAGGTAGGGAAACTGAGGTCCAGAAACAGATCCGAGATTTAGAACTAGAAGGAACCTCAGAGTTCATCTAGTCCAGTCTCCTCATTTTATAGATGAAGAATCTGAGGCATAGAGACTTCTGTTGAGGAAGTCACTGAGCTGAGTTGCTTCAGTTCTAGCCTGGAGTCATATTGTTCTCCCCAAACTCTTTTTCTTTCTGCCCCTTCCCCCACTTCTCATCAGATAACCTGTTGGTGTTCTTTAAAGGTCTGAGAGGCCTATATCAACTGTCAAACAGAGAGGTGCCCAGAGGCAGAAGATTCTGACTCAAACTTCTCATGTCTCATAGGCTCTCTCTAAAGAAAAGAAATATGGTAGTTCAAACACTGCTCCAGACACTAGTTATATGACCTTGGCTAAATCACTTCTCTTCTCAGTATCTCAGTCCCCCCCCCAGGCCTTAGAAGCTATGCTTTTGTCATAGAAGAGGCCTGTGGGAAACCTGGAAACATCTCTTGGCCAGTATCTTTCCTCTATACCACCCAAAAAGAGACTGCACTGGGTAAACTGCCCTATGGAGTTGAGTAAGCCTCCCAGCCAGCAACCATGGCAGCCCCTTTGAGAAGCCATTCCCTACTGTCCAAGAAACCCATAGCTGATAACTGAGGACACAGGAGATGGGGCGCCACCCCAGATCTCCTCTAGGCCCAGTCCTGAAGTTTGTCCTCACCAGGCAGCGGAAGGTATTTCTGTCACTAGGGGGCTCCATGACCTCTGTTTTTGCTCACTCTCCTCAGCTCCACAATTCTAGGTCTTCTCAAACAAAGGTCCTTAAATCTTCAATCCCCTTGTCACATCATCCCATGGGGCTCCTGGTTGGGAAAAGAGGGTCTTCCATAATATCTGGTGAGATAATGGGACCCCTGATACTGCTAAGGGACCCCTGACTGGAGCAAGTTGTTTGGTCGTAGTCAGAGGCTCTGGGTATGAATCTCATATATAAGTTATGTGGGTGGTATCATGGGAAAAGTCCATCTCCAGGTCTCAGGGGCTTCTATGACTAGAAGATTCTGGGATATCCAAGCTGGAAGGAGTTTTAGAGATGACCTATTCAACCTCATTTTACCCAAAGAAAAGAGAAGTGGCTTGCCCAAGACCACTACAGCTTTAGAACAAAAACAGGCTTTCTCCATGATGCCATTCAAGCACCTTGACTAGAGTAGAAGGTACTCAGGAGAGGAAGAACAGTGGCCTGGGACATTCTGGGATACCCAGCAGAGGGTTTTCAGGTTGCTGAAGGCACCATGGGGAAAAAAGGATTCTGGTGCTGGGCCTGGAAGAAGGGAAAGAGTTGGAACTTTGGGATGCCCATCTTGCCTCTGCTACTTCCTTTCTGTGTCACCTAAGGGAAGTCATTTCTTCTCAAGGTCTCCATTTCCTCCTCCTCTATAGGTAGGGAAACTGAGGTCCAGAATCAGATCAGAGATCTCCCTGCCTCTATTTCTTCCTCCATGCCTGTCTATTTTCTCCTTCAAAGCTAGGGCCCCATGTCAATAGGCAGAGCCCAGAAGACAGTGATGGCTTCTCAGACCTTGGGGGGTCATCCTGGTACTGCTTAGACAGGAAGATGAAGGGGATACAGACTATGACCAAGAACCTGACCTGGGGGGTCTGAGGGCAGACAGGAAAGGGAAATCAGTGAAGGTTCAGTCAGAGAGAGACAGATACAATAGATAAACAAAGGCAAGGTCCTGGGGGGGCATCTCAGACACACAAGGGGAAATCTGGGCCTGAAGCCAATGAGTTATGTGGTAGGCAGGCTGCCCAACCCCACCCTCCAAAGGAGTGTCACAGCCATAAGGGATCTTAGAGCTTATGGGCCTCAGGGACTCAGCACCCTCAAGAGTGACTGTCCCTGGCCCATAGAGGCAAGGCCAGACCTTTGTCATAAATTACAAATTAGGCTCAGAGATGGACCAAGTGAATATCATAGTCTCCTTTGGTTGAAAGAGATCCATACAGTGATAGAGTTGATTAATGACCCAGAGTCATCTAATTCAGACCTGCTCCTTTGATAGCTTGGGAAATTGAGACCCAAAATGGACAATTAATTTGCCCAAGATCACTATATGCGATGGTGATGACAGAGTCAGGATTCCTACCCAAGGTTCTGGATTCCCAGGGTTCTTTGTAAGATCCCAGGGCAAGTTTGTGGAGGAGGCAGTCCCTGAAGGACAAGAAAAATTCAGGAACTAGAAAGTTAGAGTCTTGGAGAAGGGAATCAAGGGAGCAGGGAAGGAGGAAAAAGAAGCCCAGGGTTTCAGATTAGGAAGTTATAATTCAATTCCCAGTTCAACCATTCATGCTGAGTCTGATTCTGGGGAATTCCATTTCCTCTCCGATCCCCCCTTTTCTCCTCTAAAAAAAGAGAAACTTAGATGACATTTGAGGCTATGCAGAGTCCCCACATCCTTTCTGCCTCCCCAGGCTTCTTCATAGGCAGCCAAAATAGCGCAGGGGAGAGCCCCTCTCCTGCATCCGGAACATTTGGGATGATGACCCCAGGAGCCTGGGAGCTGTGGAAACGATGGCATCTCTCCTTCTTTCTGCTCCTACCTCCCTTCCTGGTTTGTTCTCTCTCTCTCTCTCTCTCTCTCTCTCTCTCTCTCTCTCTCTCTCTCTCTCTCTCTCTCTCCCTGCCTGTCTGCCTTTCTTCCACCCTCCAGTCCTATCTTCTTTTAGCGTTCCTCCCTCCCTCCCCCACTTCCCTCCCTCTCTCCCTTCTTGCCTCCTGTTCTCCTGCCTGCCTTCTCTGGCTCCCTACATCCTTCCATGTCTGCCTTTTTTATTCCGCCCTCCCTGTCTACAATCCTCCCATCCTCTCTCCTTCCTGCCTTCCTGCATCCCTCCCTGCCTTCCTCCATCCCTCTCTCCCTTCCCTCCTTCCAGGGATTGTTGCCTTGCTTGCTCCATCTTTGCCTGCTTTTGTGCCTTCCTGTCTCCCTCTCTCCCTCCCTCCCTGCTTTCCTCTTTTCCTCCCTACCTGTCTCTCTCCCTCCCTGCTACCCTCCCTATCTTCCTGACATTCATCTCTCCCTCCCTCCACAGCTAGGCAATTATTAAGTGTCTGAGGCTGGATTTGAACTCAGGTACTCCTGACTCCAGAGCCGGTGCTCTATCCACTTCGCCACCTAGGCACCCTTCCCCCTTCTCTCTCTTTTCCTAGCTGCCTCTCTGCCTCCCTGTCAGTCTGCCTTCATTCCTCCTTCTCTGCATTTCTTCCTTCCTCCCTATTTTCTTTTTAGCCTGATTCCATTCCTTCCTGTCTCCCTCCCTTCTTCCCTTTATGCCTCCCTCTCTCCCTCCCTCCTTCCCTCCCTTCTCTCTTTCCCTGGCTTTGTCCCCACCTCCCTAAGTCTGCCTTCCTTCCTCCTTCCCTGCTTTCCTCCCTCCCTCCCTGCCTATCTTCTCCCTCCTTCCCTCCCTACCCTGCTCCCGCCGTCTGTCTTCCTATCTCCCTCCTTTCCTGTCTACTTTCTTCCTCTATACTTTCCTCCTTCAATTACATCTCTCCCTCCCTTGTCTTTCTTCTTCCCTCCTTCTCTCTCTTCCACTCTTTCCCTATCTTCCTCTCTCCCTTCTTTCTTGTTCCCTCCCTCTGTCCCTGTATGCATTCTCCCCTCTCTCCTTTCCTGCCTTCTTTCTGCATCCTTCCCTCCCTGAAAACCTTCCTCCCTTCCTCCCTCCCTCCCTCCCTTCCTCCCTCCTCCCTCCCTTCCTTCCTTCCTTCCTTCCTTCCTCCCTCCCTTCCTCCCTTCCTCCCTCCCTCCTTCCCTTCCTTCCTTCCTTCCTTCCTTCCTTCCTTCCTTCCTTCCTTCCTTCCTTCCTTCCTTCCTTCCTTCCTTCTTTCCTTTCTTCCTCCCAGCCCCGCCCCCCAGCTTATTATCACCTTCCCTCTAGCTTATCTTTCATCTGATCCCTTTCTGTCTTGTATGTGCCTGCCTATGACCAGTCATTTCCCCAATTAGGCTGGAACCCTTGTAAGGGCAGGGCCTGGATGTCTGTCTCTTTGGATGGCTAGTTCTGAGGAGAGTCCCTGGTGCCAAGTCTTGTTCACTGGCCTCGGAGGTCTCTCTTCCACCTCTGTATCTGGAATTATGTGGCCTCAGGCTCATCCCTTCTACTTCCTGGGTTTCAGTTTTCTCCTCTGTCAAAAGTTGGAGACTGAACCACCTGTCCTCTAAAGCCCAGTTTCAGCTTGAATTCTTATTTGTATGACCTTCTGCATCTCATTGTGCCGCCATTTCCTTATCTGTAAATTAGGAATCAAAATCCTGACGCTGCCCAAAGTTACAGTCAAATGTTTGAGCACAGCCTGAGGGTGACCCCCGGGGGTTCCAAGGAAGCATAAGCAGGGGAAGGCTCCACCAGAGTGGTAAGGCTTTAGGTGGATCACTGGCAGCAGACTCTGTTTGCTAAGGTCAATCTTGTCTGTTGCATCACCAGCCAATTAGTCACCTGGTGTTTGACCATAGCTGCCCATGAAACAAAGAACAAAGTCCAGAATGATGCCCAACCTTGTGACTTCCTTCTACGATTACAACCAGTATAGTGGAAAATGAGTCATGGGGGCTAAGTATAGCATGGCCCATCTATTGATAAAAGGCAATGTGGTACAGTGGACAGAGAGCAAGCCTTGAAGCCAGAAAAATATACATTCAAGCCCCATCTCTAAAACTTACTGACTGTGTGACCCTGTGATACTAACAGCATGTGACCTTAGACAAGTCATTTCCCTATTTGTAGACCTCAGTATCTCCAGTCTCAGTTTCCAGGAAACTCTGAGTCCAAATCCTCTCCTTCTATGCTTTCATTTTACCATTGGCACTCTGAATGGCAGCCACTTATTCGAGGACAATTGAGCACCCCTCTGTTCCTGGGGGGGTTCTTCCCTTTGTAAATGAAATTGTTATACAAGGAGTGTGTAACGAGTGGACTCCCAGGTTCTCCTTGGGAAGGCAGCAACTTGGAAAAGGTTTTATTGTTTGTTCAAGGGCAATAAGAGGCATCATAGAGACACCTTGTTTTCCAGTGCTCTTGAAAGCAGTTTTTTCTCTTTGATTTGTTTATGAAATTGGATTGCTGTCTTTTGGGGTTTTTTAACACCACAGCTGTTTCCTTATTATACCCCTGAGAACTAAGGAAACCTTCCCTTGTATTGAAGAAAACCCATCCAAACCAACCAGCTGAGTGAATTTATCTGACAATGGAAGCTTCCCTCAGTACCTGCACTCTTCTGCCTCCCTGCCAAGAGGAAGGAAATCTGTTTGAGCATCATTCAATGAGTCAGAGATGGCTTTTTCCTTTGGACAGGAAAGGTTCTAACAAAAATGGCTAAGAGGGAGCAGAATTTGATATAATGAAATAGTAAGAGAGCCTATTTGTCACTGTTGTTCTGTCATTTTTTGGTCATGTCTGGTTCTCTGTGACCCCATTTGGGGTTTTCCTGGCAGAGATACTGAAGGGTTTTGTCATTTCCTTCTCCAGCTCATCTTACAGAGGAGGAAACTGAGGCAAATAGGATGAAATGACTTGCCCAGGGCCACATAGCCAGGAAGCATCTGAGGTCAGATTTGGACTCAGGTCTTCTGACTCCAAGCCTGGTGCTCTGTCCCTGTACCATGTAGCCACCAGAGGCAAACCCGCAACTGCCCCTGAATGACTGACTGAATGTATAAAGCATTTATTAAACACTTACTGTGTTCAGAGAACTATTCTAACCACTGGGAATGCGACTAGAAAAGTCAGACAGTCCCGCTCTTAAGGAACCTAACATTCCAATGGGGCAGACAACACCAAAGGGGAGGTTCTAACAGCCAATCAAATGGAGTGCTCTCATGGGCCTTAGAGGCCTCAGTGAAGCAGATGGCTAGGCCTCTTCTTGAATGTCATTTCCATCTATAAAATCATGTCAGGTTCTGATATTGAATTGTTGGTCCAGGTCAAGGACTTTCTTTTCTGTGGCCATCATGCCTGCAGAAACCATTGCCAGGCCACTTCCCCACAGACCCTGGTTGCTTCCCAAGTGGCTGATGACCCTGAACTGGAAACATTGCCATTTCCAAGGCTCTTGTAGTTCAGGGTGCTGGGACATCTCCATCAGGAGCTGAAGGGACACGGTGGGGAAGGTAGTGATCATGTTCTGACTTGTCTGACACATGCACACTGCTTCCTGTCTCTTCCCAGGGTGTCTTGCCTGCCCTGTGACAGTTGGTTGATGATTGGTGGGGATGCCTAGACCCTCCTCCATAGAAGGTGCTTCTCCAGGGGATAGCTGTGGAAGCTGAGTTGGAAGCAGGATCGGTGGTCTGGGGAACTCTGCCATTGTGAGAGTTCCAGAGCCCACCTGTCTGGTACTGACAGTTGCTCAGCATGTCTTGTTGATAGGGATGAGGAACATGAGAAGAGTCACTCCAATGATTGCTCCCCTCAATAATGACTGTGGCCTCTGGACTAGAAGCAGCTCTGGTGACTTGAGCCCTGCTGTTCCCAAGGTTATTGTGATTAAGGCTCATGGGAAAGATTCTGGATTCCATCAGTTGGCTAAGCTGCCAGGGAGATTCCCTGCAGGGCTGCATGGGTAGCCTGGCTTGTCTATGACCTGCAGGTAAATCATCCTAGGGAATTCTTGGAGGCTCCTAGGGATTAGGTAACTTGCCCAGAGCCACGGAGTTAAGGTGTCCAAGGTGAAATTTGAACTTCAGTTTTCCTGACTTTAAACTCAGAATTTTCTCTATCTCTCTATGGGGTCTCTACTGTGAATGATGATGATGAGAATAATGATGTTATCATCAACAAAAGGTTATCCTGCCTCTTACTCAAATCCTTTCAATTATGAGCAGCCCATTCTCCTTTGAAGGCATCAGATGGGAGAGTTGGAAAAAACCTTTGCTGTTTTCTAATTTAGCTCTGAGCCCCACAAAAGTTCCCTTGCCAACATTCCTGTTGGTGGCTGTACAAATCTCCACAGAGATGGAGCCCACCATCTTCCTCAGACGGAACCAATTCCATTTGGGGGCAGTGCTAATCGTTGGGTTTCCAAAAAACACAAGGACAGCAGCTGCTAGAATCCTGAATCTTTACCATAGGTCTCAATCATGATCATATGGATCTAGGGCTTTCAGGTTCAGGATGGCAAAAGACTTTGTCCAACTCACAGTACAACTCTGAAACTCAGTACTTCATGGGTCCTCAGAGAGGCCCAACCCATGTGAAGAAGGTAGAATTGAGAGTCTCCTCCAAGCCAGCTGTCATGTTGGGAGGTTGAGGAAATACTCCATAAGTTCTTGGTTCCATGACTAAAGGAAGTTGGGTGCTGAAGAAAGAACCCAGGCTTCTGTTGTTATTGAAGACTGAGGGGGAAGGGAAGGAAGGTTGGGGAAAGGGCAAGTGGGGTTGAGGGAGGAGGTGCTGATGAAAAGTCCAACTGTCACTCTTGAGCAATTGAGGTGGCCTGGAGTCTAGGCTGTGGTGAGCAGGACTTCCCTCCCATCATGACTTTGCAGGCTGGGCTGAGAGCTTGGGGTTTATGAGAAAGCTATTTGGAAACCCCATCACAGCAGACAGGTGGTGTAAGATAAGCCACCCATCTGAGGGCCCCCTCCCACACCCGTCAGGTAAGGTTAGGCTCTGGGCCTCAGGAGTGGCAACCATGGTCTCCAAGACCATGAAATCCTAGAATTCCTAAGTGTGATTTCACCCAGCTTGGAGGATTGGGGCTGGGACTCTATAAGTATAGCTTATTCTAGCTATGTGCCTTTTGCGTGTACTCCGCATTAGAATTGAAAGCAGGGATGATCTAATGTTTTACCTTTCTGACTCCATTTCCCAACAAAAAGTAGGACCTGAATACGTTTGTTGATTATTGATGGAGTGAAGTAGATTGAGTCAGTTTGAACTTCTTCAGCTCATGTTCTTGTCTCCTCCTAACCATTATTTTAAGCTTTCTCTGGGCGGGGCACTAGGGATGCCACCAGAGAGGTACAGAAGGAAGCAAAATCTGGCTTCTGCCCTGGCATCTCATACGGGGATGCAAGTAGGGCATACAAACATAACTAAAATAAACCAGAACGTGCCAAGTACATAAGAAAGTCAATTCCATTCTATGTGAGGTCTGAGGGGAGAAGGCTTGTTCTCTATTGGGCTGACCAGAGCAGGAAACACTTCATGGAGGAGGTGGTCTTGGTAGTAGAAGTCAATGGATAAGTGGGATTTCCAAGGGCAGAGATGATGGGGGGGAAACAGAAGGACCAGGAAGGACATTTTGGGGATCAAGATCAGTGAGCATCAAATGAGCAACAGCATGTGAGGAAGAGGGTAAAACATTCAGTTTGACTGTAGCAAAGAGCAAATGGAGAGCTTGAAAAAGGAGTGTGGGTGTCAGGTTCTCAAGGGTCTTGAATGGCAAGCTAATGTAAACTCCTTGGGAATAGGGATTTTTTTTCTTTTTAATATTTGGAAAGAATGGAATAAACATTTAAATAGTGCCTACTTTGAGGTGGCTGGGTGCAGAGGATAGAGCATTGGACACAGAGTCAGGAAGTTTTGCTGTTGGTGTCATTTTTCAGTCGTATTCAACTCTTTATGACTCCATTTGGGGTTTTCTTGGTAGAGACACTGAAGTGGTTTGCCATTTCCTTCTCCAGTTCACTTTTCAGGTAAGGAAACAGAGACAAACAGGGTGAAGTGACTTGCTCAGGGTCACACAACTAGTAAATGTCTGAAATTGGATTTGAACTCATGAGGATGAGACTGAGACCAGATCTGGCACTCTATCCACTGCAGTGCCACCTAGATGTCCTTCTGTCACATAGTAGGGACTATATTAATGTTAGCAATTATTATGCATGAGGTACTGTGCTGAATTCTTAATTAGTATCTCCTTTGGTCCTCACTGTAACCCTGGGAGGTTGGTGCTATCATTATACCCATTTTATAGATGGGATACTGAGGCAGACAGAGATGAAGTGACTTGTTCAGGCTAAGTGTCTGAGGGCAGATTTAAAGTCAGGTCTTTCTGACTCCAGGCCCAGGGTTCTAGCCACTGCATCATCTAGGGACCTTTAGGCAACTAACTCCCCAGTATCTAGCCCAGTTCTCAGCTATTAGTAGATAGCTAATAAATACTTGTTGGTCGATTGCAAGTTAGGCAACAGAGAGCCACTGCCATGATCATCTTTTGCCAAGATCTTTGCCTTTTTTTTATTCTCTTGACCAAAAAGGGATTCTTCACCTTTATTATGCTGGGCTCAACAACTCAGGCAGTCTGAGGAAGCCCTTTCTCAGTACAGGGCTTTCTAATAATTGAAGGTAATACCAAATTTCCTTTAGATATTAGTGAAAGTCAAGGTAAAATGACATGGTGGGGCTAACTGAATTCTCAGGTTTCTTCTGACTAGATCTAGTATCTAATGACCTGAAAAGCTCTAGATTGTCGTCAGATGACCTGGGTTTGAATCCCAACTTTCCTGTTTACTATCCCATAGGAAAAGAGAAACTTGAATTCAGTTTTCACCTCTGAATATAATAATCCCTTCTACTGTCTCCTCCATCTTGGCAGGACTAGCCATCAGAACCCTAACAGACTGAAGGGAGAAGGACTGTGTGGCATGAGGGAAGGATTCTCTCCCCAGAACTAAAAGATTCTCTATCGGGAGGGATCAAATGGCAGAGCTGGAAGATGTCCACAGTGGCCATCTAGCCCAAGCCACAACTGAACAAGACACTCCTCTATAACACACTCAACCATCTTCTTGAAGACCCGTAGTAAAGAGGGAGTTGCTAGTTCTCAAGGAAGTTCATTCTACTTTGGGCAGGGCAACCCCAACAAAGGGGAAGCCATGGGGGAGGAGAAGAGGATGTAAGACATCTGGTGTCCTCTTTGATAACTAACCCTGCTCTTCTTTTTGATGTCAACAAAGCTTTTCTTAGCTTTTGATAATTTAAGGAAGCAGAAAAAACGGAAGCATGGTGTTTGGAAGGATAAATTCAGTCTCTAGGCCTAACTATGAGTCAAGATAGAAAATAGTTGTCTCTTTTTTTACCTAGAAGATGTCTACCTTTCTGCTAGAGGGGTTATTGGTCTCGTCAAAGGAGCATAAGACCAATAAAGCCTTAAAGGATCTTTCCAGCTTCACTGGACATCTCTGATCCAGCCAGACCAGCTTTCTCTCTGTTTTTTTTTTCACATGTGGAATTCCATTTCCTTCCTCCATGTCTTTGCCTTGGCTGTGACCCATGCCTGGAATGCTTCCCCTCCTCACCTTTACCATATCAAATCTCTTTCTAAGCTGCAGTTTAGGTATCATCTTCCACATGAAGATTTTTCTGATCTTTCTAACTGCTAGAGTCCTCCCTCCCTAATTATACTGTACTTGACTCCTTGGTATTCTTTTTTTTAAGGCAATGGGGTTAAGTGACTTGCCCAAGGTCACACAGCTAGGCAATTATTAAGTGTCTGAGGCCAGTCAATCTGCAGACCTTCTCACTCCTTTTTCCATACCAAGTGACTCCATGCTCTATCCACTGTGCTACCTACCTGACCCCTTTGTATTGATTCTTATTATATTTCTTTATTGCATGTAATTTTTATTGCATCATGACCTGAAAAGGAAGCATTCCGTATTTCTGCCTTTCTGCATTTCATTATGAAGTTTTTCTGCCCTAGGACATGGTCAATTTTTTGTGTAGGTGTCATCCACTACAGAGAAAAATGTACATTCCTTTTTATACCCTTTCAATTTTCTCCAGAGGTCTATCATATCTAACTCATTCTAGCTATATGCCTTTTGCGTGTACTCCACATTAGAATAGAAAGTAGGGATGATCTAATGTTTTACCTTTCTGACTCCATTTCCCAACAAAAAGTAGGATCTGAATAAATGTTTGTTGATTATTGATTGAGTGAAGAAGCCCCAGAACACACAATATAGGTGATTTAGAGTTAACTAATACAACCCCTTCTTGTAGGGAAAAAAGAAAAGAAAACTAGAGCCCAGACTGGTTCAGTGATTTGTCAAAGGTCACACAGGAGATCTGAGAAGCTAAGCCCAGGTCTACTTACACTCTCAAGCTCTTTCCCCTTCTGGTTCTTGATTCTGTCCTTCTTCAGTTTCCTTCTACCTGGGCCCAATTCATTTCCCCACCTCGATCACTGTGGTTAAACAGAGAGGTTTCTTTGAGCACTTGGTGTGGAAAAGGGAGTGAGAAGGTCTGCAGATTGACTGAGTAGAGAATTTTCAACCCAGGGAATTCCAGGTAGAGCAGGTAGTGTGGAATCATTGACAAAGGAGGACCCAGGAGATCTGGATTGAAATCTACCTCTAACACTTATTAGCTGTGGGTTCTTGGGAAAATGACTAAATTTCCTGGAGATCCTTCATAAAACAAGGATAATAATGTTTGCCCTATCTTCCAGTCACAGAAATAGTGTTGGATTTTAAATTAGAAGATCTGACCTTGCTACCTGGGTGACCTTGGGTAAGTCAATTCATTCTCTGAACTTCAGTTTCTTCACATAAACCTGATATCATAGCATGGAAAAGGCAATGGATTTGGAGCCAAGGAACATGGATTGGAATCTTCATTCTGCTACTCACTGCTTATGTGACCTTGAATGATTCATTTCTCCTCCCTGGACCTCAGATTCTTTTTCTATAAAATGAAGGGATTGGTCTCTGAGATCCCTTCCATCTCTAGAATTAGGATCCTATGTGTTCCTTTATACAAGTCACTTTCCTTCCCTGTGCCTCAGTTTCTCCCTCTGTAAAGTGAGGAAGTTGGACTAGTTGAAGTTCCCTTTTGACTGACTCTTCTAATCCCATAGTTCCTAGGTTGAGAAAGCACTATAGAAACTCCATTGGGTGCTTGCTATTATTGGAGGTCAACGGCTGACAACCCTGTTCCCCTCCTTCCTCCCCTTCCTCCCTCCCAGAATGTTCTTCAGGGCCAAGGTTTTTCTTGTGAAACTGTACTTGAGGGTGATAAGAACCAAGCCTGTTAGTTACTAAGATCCTGAAATAGATGCCCACATCACCAATGAAGTGAGTTTGCAAAATTTCCTCCCTCTTTGACCTTGGCCCCCTTCCTCCCATTGGTTTTAATGCAATCTAACTCAACAAATATTCAGTAAAAGCCCACCACGCACAAAGGCCTGAACTCAATATTGGGAATTCAAAATCACAATTTGAGCCTTTAGGTCTTTGTTATGTAGCAATGCAGAGTAAGAGGAAGGGCAGGTAGAAACAGATTAGTCTAAGTTAGAATGTAATAAATTGTTGGTAATGGGCAGACAAGGAATTGTGGGTAGGGGTGAGGGGCAATGGCATCTTCTCCGGGACATCCCGATGGCTTTGGAGGTTGGAAGAGAAGGAATCTAGAGGCCTTAAGGTATGGAGCAGGGGAGGGAGATCTAGCTGATGCCAGAAAGTGGTAATAATATTTGTTAATATACAAGGGCCGATGCTCAACACCCAACTGGTCCATCCGTTCCCCAATCAACCCTGCACCCATCCCTCAAAGGGACCTGACTTTGGGATGGCTGTTAGGGAAACCTTTTGTCATTCTTATGAGTTTCTCTTTCCCATGGAGTCCTACACAGTCTCCCCAAGACTCATAACACTGTGTCTGATAGACACCCCAAAGACAAACATGTTCCAGATGTTGCTGAAGAAGCAGATTCCCTTCCCCTCAGACTCAAGCTATCTGAGTAACTCATTTGCTTTGCTCTACAAGTGGGCCACACCCAGGGAACCACAGGGATTGCCTTCTTTCTTCTCAAAGGAGCAGGACAAAGAAAACCAGTTCTCTAGACAAAATAGTGTCAAGTTCAAATAGAAATGGTTCCCTGCAAGCCATTTATTGACTTAGGAAACTACAAATCAGTATTATCTAGGTTGCATTTTTGTTTCCCAATTACATTTTAATCTTGTTCCTGCAAATCGGAAGTTTTGTAGGCATTGATGGCCCCTAGACAACAAGTTTTATACCTCTAGGATCAATGGCCTCTGTCAGCTTTGTTCCAATCACTATCACATTCTTTAGAATTGCTTCTCTTTTATACTTTGTTTAAAAAATTAGAGTTAATCAGAGTTAAGTGACTTGCCAAGCCCTTTTTTACCTAGCCTTTAATCACTGAATGGCTTTGCCTCAGACAAACTGAGCCCTGGGAAAGACCATAACGTAAAAAGGCCAAGGTCTCCCACTGTATCTGGGCCATCTCCAGTCATCCTGACCTATGTCTTGTCTCACTGGACCCTGATAATTCTGGAAGAGAAAGTGAGGCTGAAGACTTTGCACAGTCCTGCCTGACTTTAATCCAATTCACTGAAAGTCAAGACATCAGCCTCCTGATGCCATTGGTCCTCTCTGAGAATGAAGGACAAACACCAGTAATATCACATCTTTGATGCAAATGATAATGCTCTCTCCTTTGACTCACTGAGAGGTTAGCAAGTGATGGAGAGTTGTGAGAATTGAGTCCCAAACTGACAATGGTCCTGAGAGCTTCCATCTCCTGTCCAGAATTGAGCAAGAGGTAGTCCAGTTCCTTATCTAGGGGATTCAGTGGAGAAAGACTGGTTCCAAATTGTTTGACACCACACACCAGAACTAATAGGGGATTATAGTGACTCCCAACCACAAACTACCAATGAGACTGAACAATTTTATCTGACTTCCCACCATGTTAACATCCATCTCAGTTAAGAACCTTGGAGGAACCACAGGACCAAAGCATGGGGAATGAGCCCACCTCCCTTCCAATTGCTCTTCCCTGTGAATACACAGATGACCAAAACCTGGCAACCACTTCAAAGATTGAAATGACTGAGCTATAAAAAAATACAGACTTCAGACCAGAGAATGCCAGAGTTGGTCTACACCTTACCCTCTAGAATGACAGTGCCTTGAGAGATATTAGAGCATAGAATACCAGATGTGGACAAGACCTTAGTGAACCCAATGGCAGATCTGGAAGGGCTCTTAGAGGACAGAATATGCAGTGGCAGAACTAGAGAGGACTTTGGAGGCTGTCCTGGGTAATCTTCCCCTGCCCACTGCCAGCCTGCCACTGGGACCCAGTGGGAGACCCAGAGGGAGAAAAGACTTGACTAAAAGCTCATAAAGTCATTAAATATTAGGATTGAAACTCAAACCCGTGCATTCTCACTATCAGATCAGCATACTTATTTTTTCCTTTCCCTTCCTTCCTTCCTTCCTTCCTTCTTTCCTTCCTCCCTCCCTCCCTTCCTTCCTTCCTCCCTCCCCCTTCCTTCCTCCTTTCATTCCTTCCATCCTTCCTTCCTTCCCCTCCTTTCCTTCCTTCCTCCCCTTCTTCCTTCTTTTCTTCTTTCCTTCCTTCCTTCTCTCTCTCTCTCTCTCTCTCTCTCTCTCTCTCTCTCTCTCTCTCTCTCTCTTTCTACTTTTGATTTGTTTTCATTTGAGGCTAATGCCAATCCCATGCCACTGATCCTGTATCTGTGAGTGGGAGCATAAATGAGCTTCCAGCCCCACATACTGGATGAAAGAGGTTGAGTGAGTGAAGGACAGCAGGGAGGAAGAGGGGAGAAGAACAAAGGAGGAAACCTACACTTTCAGTCCCACCTTCAATACCAGAGGGAGAAGCTGCCACCAGCTCTGGGATTTTTAGCCACATTTCAAGCCCTTTCAGAAACACTTTTTATAGCAAAGTCACAACAGTGAGTATTCTGGGTGCCAGCCCTGCCCCAAGACCCTCACTAGGCCAATGGCTCCTGGACGGAGCCTCCATTTCCTATAGCTATCCTCGAACATCTGGTCCAGGGACCATCTTGCCTGCTGTTTCCCAAAGCTGCAATGCAGCCCTGTAGGTCACTAGTGTTCTTTCCATTAGAAAACCTCAGAACTCACAGGCAGCCCCACGAGTTGTCAGTAGTAGACTGGGGAGAAGGGAGGAGAGGCAGGTACCTCTGTCTCCAAGCCATCTGGGTCCTGTTTTCCCCTGAGCAGCAGGACCAAAGCCAGCTCTGACAGGGGCTGGTCTCAAGGTAATTCACAGGTTCTAGAGCTGGGAAGCAAACTTGGGGGCCATTCAGTTCAATCCCTTCACTTCACAAAGAGGTAAACTGTGGCCTAAGGAGGTGATATGATTTATCCACGTCTGAGATGATATTCAAAACCAGGTCTTCCTGACTCCAAGTTCAGTGTCGTAACCACCTCCTTAGAGTTTACAAACAGGGCAAGCAGATCATATGAGGCACACAACCCTCCTAAGTGGACCTGACCAAACCAAATGAAAATGGCATTGGGAAATACTTAGCAAAATGAATAAAAATACAATGAAACACAGATTGCACATCTAAGTCAATTTGTGGCTCACAGGCATCCTCAGGCAAGGTTTGGTTCCTTGTTCCAACCCAGCCTTGGTCTGCCACCTCTGTACTATGCCATCCTCTCTCTGTTTTGCTCCAGGTTGGAGGTGGTTGGGTTCCCTTAGAGTGGACTCAGGTTCCACTTAGGAGCCCCTCCTCTCCCTTTCTCTCCAGGCCAGATAGACAGAACCCCAAGGGCTGATGCCAGAAGGTGGGGGTGACTGAAGCCTTAATCCAGGGTTCAGCTACTTTGGCAATGTCAGAGCCTGTCTGCCTGGCTCCGCTACACCTCTAGAGGCCACTGGTGATCAGGTTTCTGACAGAGAGGAGGCAAGAAGCAGATGTGAACAGGGGAAGCAGAGAAAAAACAGGGGGAGTAAAAAGCATGGAAATGATCCTCCAAAGACTTCTATTTCTGTATCCCCTTCAGGGTTTATACCCAGGTCCTCCTGGATTGGGTCTGGGGTATTCCTAGTGGCATGGGAGCAGTGACTTTCTGTTGTCTAAGGCTCTGCCAGTGGAAAGCACACCCTGGAAGTTTCTAGAAAACTATACAGGTTCTGATCTATTTCTGGTGGCAGCAGGAACTCCCCCACGCACCCCAACTGTGCCTTTCCACCAAGGCCTGGTCTAGGGAAGCATAGAGGGCTCAGTCTCAGTGGGTTGACCATTTGGTGATGGTGTCATTGGCCAGGGTAGCCCATGAAACAAGTCACAAAACAACCCAACCCCGGGGTGGTGTTTGGTGTCCTCCTACCCACCCCACACACTCCCTAGTAATACACATGTTAGGAAAGGAAACAGAAGGGGATAAAAAAACACAAACTATTTCAATCATCTCTAAATATTAATTTGACCATTGCTGCTCTGACTAGCTATACTGCCAGTGAACTGAATCACATCAATTACATATCCGCTCCAGGGACGGAAAGATATATAAGATAAAAAATGATTCTCCCTTTGGGAATAAGTGGTTATTATGATAAGTGTTCTGGAGATATGAACAACTGTTCTCAGCTAAGAACTGCAGAATATTAACAGCCATATGGATGAATGGCCCAAATCATTAACAGCAAGAGAAATGTAATAATCAAAACAGATTATAACCAACAAATTGACAAAGATGACAAAAGGTGTAAAGATCTCCAGACAGAAGGGTTATTGGGAGACAAGCACACGAATGCATTATTGGTGGAGTTGGGGATTGTTCCCAGCATTCTGGAAAGCAGTTTGGAGTCATGGGAAGAAAGAGCCTAAAATATGTATACCTTTTAACTCAGTAACCTCAATTCTATGCATGTACCCTAAAAAGGTGAAAGATCGAAAGAAAAGTGTTCCACACACAACAATATTCAACTTTACGTGATAGGAAAGAATAAGCAACAAAATACATGCCCATTGACTTGACAATGGATAAACAAACTGTGGCAAAGGAAGGTAATGGCATATTACTTCCCCATAAAAAGACAATGATGATGAAGAGTTCAGAGACATAGGGAAGCCTCAGATGAACTGAAGCAAAGTATAATTTTAAAAAAAGCCAAAGCTGCTATTTTTCACTCTCTTTCTTTCAAAATTTTCTTCTATTCGAGTCTTTTTGTACAAAAGGATTAATATGGAAATAGTTTATTTGATTGCACAAGTTTAACCTATACTTGCTTGATTACCATCTCAGGGAAAGAAGAGGTGAGGAAGGAAGTAGGGATAGAATTTGAAACTTAAAATTTCAAAAAAATATTTAAAAATTGTTTTAACATGTAATTGAGAAGAAATAAAATATATTTTAAAAAAGAATTGTGGACATAATACATGCAATACATAAAAATCAAATATAAGAAAACCCTAAAGTTATAACGACCAAACTTGGGTTTAAAAAAAAGGTGAGAAAATATACTTCCCTGTATTGTTTGTTTGCTGGAGGTTGGGGGGAGGCATAGGTAGTCACAACCAATTGACATGTTTGTCAATTTTGCTAAACTGATTTTCCTTTTTCCTCTCTTTCAACTTTATTCTTTGTTGCAAAGACTAGCTCTTTGGGTAACAAATGGATCAGGCTATATTTGGGAATGAAAGTGATGCCAAAAGCAAAGATCATTTAAAATTAGTAGAACAAAACAACAGAAAGAGAAGATGTTTAGAAGGTGACCTATAGACCATGAACAACGATTGGCTGATACAACGATTCCCCATTCACAAAAACATGCATGAGAATAATCTGGACATTCCAGGAGGCCATTGTGGCTGATGAACAAGCAGGCTTTGATAAGCGATATTCTACAGCAAGCAATTGATTGAAATATGTAAAGAACAGAAGCTCTCACTGAACTTAGTTATATCAAAGTGACCAATTTGGTAACACCAAACCTTGTCTTAAAGAAATTCTTCCAACAAGGTGAGACACCAGATATGCATTGAAATTAGCCAAGGTTACTTAGGAGATAGAAATAAAGAGATCACCTTGTTTAAAGACTCTGTGATCTTTAATAATAAAGCAAGCCATAAAACATGCGGGCATAGACCCGACAATGTGCTCACCATGGTCACATAGGAGATCCAGCATGGAGGTCAAGGCTTTCCTAGGGTCAGTGATGCCCTTGGGAGGCTTCTGGTGATAGATGGTAGATGGTAGTGTTTGTTGAAACAAGTTAAAAAGATTACCCATTCTTTTGCATATGATCCAGAAACCCTCAAGGATATGGCCTAACTACACTTATCCCTTCCATATTTGTGACTTTCCCCCATCTTGGTTTTCAATTTATCTCAAATTGGCATAAGAAAATAAATGGAAATTTGGGGGTGGGTGTTTTGTGGAAACTTCACAAAGTTTAGAAACTCAGAAAATTTTTGTTGAGTATTATACAATATCAACATATTTTATTCAATACCATGATAATTCAAACTTTTTTTTTTCTGGGATGAAGGGAAAGCCTAAAAACTTCTACTAAATTTTCCAGATTATGGGGGTACAGAGCTCCTAACCCTCAGCAATATGGAAGCGATAATTGTATCCACCCTGGAAAAGTCAGGTCAATAAAATATACCCATTACTGCCATTAAATGGAGTAAGTATATTTTTACATCCTGGACAGATACTGCAAATGAACCACAAGTCAGATCCTGAATTAGGCGATGAAGATTGGACTAATTTGCCTTTGGGAAATTGTAAAGTCCCTTTAATGATGCCAAACGTCTTCTGGAGACCCAAGGTTCATTTCTTTGAATGCAAATATTTGATCGATGTTGCTTTCTGGATGTGAATCATTGAACACAAGACACAGTCTCAAAAGAATAGCGTCAGAGCTATCAGAGAACTTAAGCATAACATGTCAGTGTATGGAAAGACGTAGAAATTAAGCACAGCAGAGCTATGAGGGAACGGCTAATGTCAGACATGAAAAGGATCACAGACTACAGAATGGCAGAGCCTCAAAGCATCTCAGAACATGGTAGGGCAGGCCTTGGAAGATTCACAGAAGGCAAGACAGAAACAAGGAGAGTCAGGGAACCTTTAGAGCTTCCCTACAGCAATCTCCACATTCTTGTATAGGAGGAAACAGACACAGAGAGAAGAAATAACTTTTCAACAGTCCCACAGTTAGAACCAGAGCTACAATTCAACCACAACTTTTAGCCTCCAACTAGGCCTGGGCTGGGGAGGGGGGACGGGGGAGGCAAAGCAAGTACTATACTGCTTCAACTGTTCACTGAAAGGCAAGGCCAAATCCAAATCTCATAGACTCTAGTCCTAAAGTTATGGATTTAGAACTAGAAGCAACCTTGGGGGCCATTCAGTTCAATCCCTTCACTTCACAAAGAAGTAAACTGAGACCTAAGGAGGTGATATGATTTATCCACGTCTGAGATGATATTCAAAACCAGGTCTTCCTGACTCCAAGTTCAGTGTCCTAATCACCTCCTTAGAGCTCGCAAACAGGGCAAGCAGATCATATGAGCCTCAAAACCCTCCTAAGTGGACCTGACCAAACCAAATGAAAATGGCATTGGGAAATATTTAGCAAAATGAATAAAAATGCAATGAAACACAGATTGCACATCTAAGTCAACCTGTGGTTCACAGGCATCCTCAGACAAGGTTTGGTTCCTTGTTCCAACCCAGCCTTGGTCTGCCACCTCTGTACTATGCCATCCTCTCTCTGTTTTGCTCCAGGTTGGAGGTGGTTGGGTTCCCTTAGAGTGGACTCAGGTTCCACTTAGGAGCCCCTCCTCTCCCTTTCTCTCCAGGCCAGATAGACAGAACCCCAAGGGCTGATGCCAGAAAGTGGGGGTGACTGAAGCCTTAATCCGGGGTTCAGCTACTTTGGCAATGTCAGAACCCATCTGCCTGGCTCAGCTATACCTCTGGGGGCCAGTGGTGGTCAGGTTTCTGACAGAGAGGAAGCAAGAAGCAGATGTGAACAGGGGAAGCAGAGAAAAAACAGGGGGGAGTAAAGAGCATGAAAATGATCCTCCTAAAGACTCCTATTTCTGTATCCCCTTCAGGGTTTATACCCAGGTCCTCCTGAGGTCGGGACAGCAAACTGTTGTCTAAGGCTCTGCCAGTGGAAAGCACACCCTGGAAGTTTCTAGCAAGCTGTAAAGGTTCTGAGTCTGCTTCTAGTGGCAGCAGGACATCCCCCCTGTGTCTGCCTCCAAGACCTGGTCTATGGAAGCATGGAAGGCTCAGTTCCAGTGGGCTGGCCATTTGGTGATGGAGTCATTGGCCAGTGTAGCCCAGGAAACAAACCACATCCAACCCAACCCTGGGCTGGTGTTTCTTGTCCTTCTGCCCACCCCATGCACTCCCTAGTGATAGCAGCCACATGTCAGGAAAGGAAACAGAAGGGGGGTAAAAAACACACACACGCTATTTCAGCCTAATATCTCTAAATATTAACCTGATTGTTGCTGCCCGAATGTGAGACCTTTGTTCAACACTCAATGAGTAAATGTGCTGCTAGCAAGCAGTCTGCAAATCCCATGAGCTTCCAGTTTCATCTGTTTTTGATTTCATGATTGTAATATGGCCAACTATAAGCTTCAGCAATTAAATTCAACAAATATTTATTGATCCCCTACTAATCTGCACTTGAACAGAGGGCCACTGAATAAAACTCCTAAAGAATCCAAGCTTCTGCTTTGCTTTCCATTTGTTGATGTCTACAAATCACTCTTCCAACCAATCACACAGCAAAATGATCTCAGGCTCCATAAAATATGGTAAGAAAATCTTAATTCATGATCCTTTGATTTTTTCATATTAAGCAAAGAATAGACAGAAGACTTAGACTTGGCAAAGGCTAGGAGCCTTAAGTTGGATGCCAAGGTCCTTGACATGCTCCATTTGGGGTTTGCATGAAATTCAAGAATGTTGTAGACTCTTCTAGACAAGATCCAAAAGTACCCAAGGAGGAGACACAGGAAAAGCCAAGTAGATGAAGTCAAGATGATGACATGCCTTAAAACACTCACTACACAGTCAATATTTTTATGCCATTTCAAGTAACTTGCTCTCTTAGTGAGGGAGAACAGAGTGAGAGGAAAGTGAAAGTTTGAAAAGTGAATGTTGAACCCTGTTTTTGCATGTAACCGAGGGAAAAAAATAAAATTATACACACACATATGTATTTATGTCTTGGATAGACAGATGGACCAGAAGTTCAGTCCTGAATCAAACGGGAGAAGGAGACTGGGTTAAATTGCCTTTGGAGAACTCTAAAGTTCTTTTAATGATGCCAAACTTCCAGCACGTGAGGATTATCTTTTTTTAATACAAACAATTTGTCGGTGTTGATGCTTAGTTTAGCTATGAGTCATGGAGTGAAAACCAGTCTCCAAAGGATTAAAGTTTAGCATCTTTCATAGGACTGTGGAGAGGTACATGGTGGGTGGGAGCACAGAACAAATGAGCTATTGTGAAGACGAAACAGGATGGAGAATGTCTTCAAATAAATGTATGATCAAAAAGAAAGCTATTCATCTCTCTGGAGTTGGAAGAGGACCTAAATGATTAAAGTCCAATTCTTTCATTTCATATATGAGGAAAGTAAGACCCACAAAGTTCTATGTTGACTTTCCTAAGATCAGAGCAGGTTGCAACCATTAGGGGAGAGATTTGAACCCAGTTCCCTTGACTTTATTTTTTAAATTTATATGCATTTACTTTTTACTGATTTCCTGATAGAAATGTGTATTAAATGTTCTGCAGACTTACCAGTATGAGATATCAGATTAACTATTAGAACTCCACAGTAGATAGTATTACTATTACTACCACCACCACCACCAACACCACCACCACCACCACCACCACCACTACTACTACTACTACTACTACTACTACTACTACTACTACTACTACTATGTCTTTTGGTATCAAAGAAGATCACACCAACCAAACAAGTGATTGGTGATGTGACTGGCACAATTATGTTCGTTATAATGAGGGGTATGCTGTACAAGGCATCCAACTTCTTTGCCTTTACAGGAACTATTCCACCCCATGGCTTGATTGATAGGAAACAAGACTAGTGGCAATAGTTTGGCTGCTGCAGGAGTCTCTTGGCCTTGAATTGGTTTCTTTTCCCCCTCCCCACCCCCATCCCCACTCCTGGCAAGCACCAGCATGTGATATTTGGCAATAGAATACCACAACCGGATACATGCTAACCTGTCTCATGACAGTAGTTAGAGAGCAGATAGCAAAGACATGAAAACCTGGATTCTCATTTTGCCTCAAACACATGCTGGTTGTGTGGTCCTGTTCAAATCATTTACCTCTCAGTGCTGTAGGTGGGTCTCTAAGATTTTTAGTTGTGGAGAAAGTGCCGATCTGAATTGATAGAAGTTCCCCTGACTTTAAAGATGGTGATACTGAGAAAGACAATGAGGTGAATTGATGTCAAGAGAAAGCAAGGAAACAACCTCCCAGCTCAACTCTACACAATAGGTGGATTCCCCCTTCCCCACCCCCGGTGGAATTATAGGAGAATATAGAGAGGAATCTCACAGTTCACCAGATGTGAATGTGATTGGAAAGAACTAGATACTGTTCCTTATAGCCCTCTCCTTCTACCGCCATACATTTCTTGGACAAATGAGCTCTTCCTCTCTCCATTTTCCTCAAGCCCTATGTTAGTTTCTCTTCTTTACTTCATTATTCCTTAGATTTGATCAGACTTATTTATGTAAGCCTTTTGTATTTTCCCAGCTCCTTGCAGGTCAACCCTGTCTTTATATTTTCAATTTACAACATTGTGAACTTGTCTAAGTAGTTGCTTTTTGAAGTGCTTAGAAGTTTGCTTATGTCTTTCTTATGTAGAGTTGGTCTTGGGGAAGGCAGGAGGGAGTGGGGGGTGGGGCAGGGACAGTGGTAGCTACTTAGGATCAGACATGCCAGAGCTCAACCAGGGAGAAGGCACACGTTTTTTCCTGCCAAGAAATTCATCTAATGGAGATGTATTTTGCTAGTCAAGTCCCATGTGTTCTAGTGAAGACTCTGGGGAACAGTCATACACAGATGGCACGTAGGTCCTCACACCCTTATGTTTTAGTCTTTATTAACTCATTTATGTAAATTATAAACAAACACTTCTCAAAAAAGCATAAGAGTTGCAGAATGTTTTCCTTTTAACAAGACTATGACTTAGAGAACAAAGTGAGGTGTAGAGGATGGTGGGAGCCCTAAAAGCCATTTGATTCAACCCCATCATTTTTCAGAGGCGGACAATGAACCCTGGAGCTGGGCAAGTGAATTGCTCCAGGATGCCAAGGGAATAATAATTTCCAAAGTGGTCATTTTCTGGCTTCAAATTCAGTGTTTGTTTCACTATATTATGTTGCTTCATTATTAATCCTTTATAGAGGATTAACCCTATATTAACCCATTATAAATCAGTAAACTGAGGTTCAGAGAATGAAGTGACCCACCCTCAGGTCATCTGGAAGAACCTGTTGCCACCTCACATATAACAATAGTTCATAGGTTGAAAAGACAATACGATACTCTTTTTCTGGGAGAGAAATCTTCAAACAGGCATCTAAAAAGGTAGGAGAAAGTAAAGGCAAGGAGATTCAAAAAGAGGGCTTGATGAAGTTGGCCTCCATTCTCAGGCACACATTCATCCTAGGAGTGAGTGGTCATTTTCTCAGCCATTCTACAAGGCATGGATTCAAGTTACTCATGATCAGGACCTCCAATAACCCCAAACAACCAGCTCATTCAGTAGCCTCAGCTCTTGTGGCCTCCACTTCCATCACTGCCTTGCAATCCTAGACAAGGAAGTCCCAGCTCTATTTTCCATTAACTGTATGATCTCAGGCAAGTTACTTAACCTCTGTTTCCTCATCTGTGACATGAAAAGGAAGGTCTAGAGGTCTCTAAGGTAGGTCCCTTTCAGCCCTGAATCTATGATTTGATGGTGACAGCCTCCTCATTGTTTCCCTGCCTCTCCAATATCTCCCTACCCTCATCCCATCCTCACAAGCAGGTCTGAATCTGTTCCCTCTAGTGTCTTTCTAATGCACAGCTTTGATCACATCAGCGATCAAGAATTTTCCATGGCTCACCAAAGCCTTAAGTAACAAAGTGTGAATCCCTCAGTCAGGAAATCAAGGCATCCTATAATCTGATTCTGCCTGTGTGACCCTGGGCAAGTAATTTTACCCCAATCTGTCTCAGTTTTCTTAATCTGTAAAAATGGGTATGATAACAGCATCTGCTTCCTATGATTGTTTGTAAAGCTCAAATGAGATAGTGTTTTGGAAAGAGCTTTGGAACCCTTAGTGTATTATAGGAATACCATTATTATTGTTATTTTCTTTCTCATTTTATACTCTCTGTCTTTGCTTAACAATAATTTGGATTTGAAATACGTTTTGCCACTTACCACCTTTAGCACTTTGGACAAGTCACTTGTCCAAATTGGGCCTCAATTTCCTTATCTGTAAAAGGAGAGGTTTAGATTAGATGGGTACTGCTGTCCCTTTCAGTCCTACATTTATGATCCTGTGATGCTACCTCTCCTCCTTCAGGGCCTTAATGTAGACCCCCCGAGTTTTTCTTGGCCCTCTCCTCGGAGTCTAGATGGGGTCCTCAAGACCCTCTGCTTGGGCTTCATCTTTCTGTTGATCTACTTTCTCATTTCATGTGATCCACCCAACTGCCAGTGCAGTCATCACTGGGCTGGAGACCACAGACTATTAACCATTTCATTCCTTGTATCTAACACAGGGCTGGGCACATGGGAAACCTGAAAAATACTTCTTAGTGATTAACTGATCAGTTCAGTGGCCCCACCTCACTTCATTTACATTCCTTGAAAGCAAACCATTTTTGGTATCCCGTGGATCCAGGTTACCCAGCTTGCTCAAAAGAAGTGCTTAAATGAATAATCACTTAATGGAATTGCTGATTGCAAGTGCTTACCATAACACTCTTTGTTACAGATCATTTTAAGCTTGCATAGGATTTGCAACCTGGTGATATAGTGAATCTAAATGTTGCTATTCTGCAGATGGGAGGGGTTTTTTTGTTTTTGGTTTTGTAGAAATGACTTGGTTAAGTTCACACATCCTAGATCCACAGCTGGAAGGGACCACAGAGACCATCAATTTGATCCAATCCCCTCATTTTACAGAGAAGAAAATTGAGGCCCAGGGAGGGGAAGTGATTTGCCCAAAGTCACACATAAAGTTATGAATTTAGAGCTAGAAATGACTTCATTTAGTCTAACCTTCTTGTTTTACAGAGGAGGAACCTGAGGTACAATGAAGTAACTTTGCACAGGATCCTAGATCTAGAGCTCTGAGAGTCCAACCTCCAAGTTTATAGAGTAGGAAATTGAGGCCCAGAAAGCAATGACTCATCCAAGGTCACACACATAGAACATGTGAGAGGTCACTGATTACAGACTCTTCTACTGAAGCATGTTGCTCCCATGGCAAAGCACGAATTCAAATCCAACTCAAGTGGGCAGCTACTGCAATCAGGCTACAGGAAGTTCCCCAAGCACAGAGTTGCATTGTCAGGAAACACCACACGACATTGCACAGTCTTTATTAGTAGAGAGATGGGATATGTGGACACTGGCCTGTTGCAAAGGGAAGTGGGCTGAATTTGGCAACTAGCCCAGAGGGCCCTTGCTCAAAATGGCCTGCAGGATGGGGAGAGGTGGGAGTGATGGCAGCTGCAAAACGCTAACTCTGAAAGAATCTGAGGAGGCCCTCAAACATGGCAGCCAATGAGCCAAATCCTTCATTTTAGGGGAGAGGAAACTGAGACCTACAGAGGGCAAATGAGTTCCAAGCTCCCAAGGTGCCAGATCTACCTGCAGAGGCAATGTGGAAAGTAGTAGTGAATTTGACACCATAATCCAACACCATCACTGTTACTTATATGACCCATGTTGGCCAGTAACTTAACTGAGTCTCATTGGAATGGACTCCATCTCCAGACTCCATGCTTTATAGTTTGGCCGTATCCTCTAAGCCTGTAAAACTCTCCCTCCACAACTCCACTTCCTGGCATCCCAAGCTTTCCTTCACGTCCCAACTAAAATTCTACCTTCTTCAGGAAGCCTTTCTCTTTAGGATTTTGTTTTTGCAAGGCATCGGGGTTAAGTGGCTTGCCCAAGGCCACACAGCTAGGTCATTATTAAGTGTCTGAGTCTGGATTTGAACCCAGGTAGTCCTGACTCCAGGGCCGGTGCTCTATCCTCTGTGCCACCTAACCACCCCAGGAAGCCTTTGTCAATCCCCCTTAATTGGAGGGCCTTCCATCTAGTGATTATTTCCTAGTTCTCTTCGATAGAGTTTGTCCATGTTTATCTGTACATTGCCTTCCCTCATAGATTGAACTTCTTCAGAGCAAAGACTCTCATTTGCTTTTCTTTGCACCCCCCAGTGCTCTTATTTGTTGATGGACTTACTCTGATTCATATTGTGAGGTGGCTTCCAGCTTTCACATTCTGGGTTTTAATGCCAGTGGATCCCTGGGGCTACAGATCGACTTAGAAAAAACCCTGACTATAGGAAAGGCAGGGAGGTATGCTGGGAAGTGAGTTGGTTCTAGTACCCTGAGCCATGGTTTGGGCATGCGACATCCATGTAATAATCTTGGGCAAGTTACTTCATCTGGGTTTCCTCATCTGTACACAAATATATTCATCCTGATTCTCTATAACTTAGTAGCCCTTGGGAAGTGCCTGAGACATTTGGAGATGAAGTGACTTATGCAAAGTCACAAAGCTTGCAAGTGTCCAAGGCAAGATTGGACTCTAAGCCCAGCACTTTATTTCATGCTTCTCTCATGTATAAAAGGGGTATAATAACCTTTAAAGAGTGGCATAGAGGATTGGCACTGTACCTGGGTTCAAAGCTGTCACCAACATATTCTGGCTGTATGACTTGGGGCAACTTTCCTATTAGTGGCGGGACATTTGCTGGTCCTCTTGGTAGAGGGATCTCTATAGCAGTACAGTTCCAGAATCAGATATCCAACCCTGCTTCCATATCTTTTTATTCTTTATTGTACAGATTGTCTTGTGAGAAAAACACTTTGCTAGCTTTATAATGATCAAGAATTGGGAATTATTCTCATGTCTTCCTCCAATATTAGACTTTCAGCTCTCCAAAGGAAATATTTGCGTCAGATCTTGCCTTGTATCCCCAATGTCTAGCCGAGGGCTTTGCCCATAGACAGGCCTTAATAGATGGCTGTCAGATTGAAAAATGTACTTTGTCAGCCTTCAAATTCCCTAGAAATGTGAGTTATTAGTATTGTTGTAGACTTGTGACAACTTAGTCTCCACAAAGCCCTTGCTAAAAATTAAATACAGCAGTTTACCAAGAAAGGGAAAGGAGGCCTGGGAGGCAAGCATGGAGGACAGATAACATGGCTTACCCCCATCTCTTTGAAGGAAGTGGGGGGAGGAGAAGTACTTAGATTTTCCTATGAAGAAGGTATATTCCTATCCCAAAAACCTCCCAGAAGCCTCTAGGGTTTAGTCAGAAGGTATAGTGAAACAGGAACCAAGATGGGGAGGGAACTGGAAAGCAGGCCAACCATGTGAGAATCAGGAAGGAACTGGGGAGCTTTAGTCTGGGGAAGAGAAGACTTGGATGCTGTCTTCATGTGTTCAGATATTTGAAGAGCAGCCAAAAGGATTCCCCTTGTTCTACTTGGCATGAGAGGGCAGGTAGATCTCAATTTATTTTAAAGGGCATACTCTCAGTTGCTCTCAGTTCAAGCAGTCCTAAAGCAAAATGAGCTTCTCTGGTAGCTTCCCTTCATGTGAAGCCTTGTTGCATAGGCTGACTGGCCACTTGCTGGGGATGTTGTCGTTGAGGGCATTCCTGCTTATAGACTGGATGCTTCAAACTCCAAGAGTCTAAAATGATATGGCTCTGGAGGTAGTGAGTTCACTGTCCTTGGAAGACTTCAAACAGAAGCTGGAGGATCCCTTTGGAGAGAATTCTTTAGCATGTGAATAGTCAAAGATCCACAGAATTGGAGCTCGAAGGGACTTTAGAGACTTTCTAGGCCATCCCATTCATTTGCTAGATGGGGAGATTGAGTCCCATAGAATGAAAATGACTTGCCCAAACTCACACTACTTTTCATTGATAAAGCTGGGACTGGAACTTAGAGGGGGGAGAAGATGGATGCAAGAAGACACAACGGGAAGCCATTGCAAGTCCAGTCAAGAAGTGATGAGGGTCTAAACCAGGTTGGGGCCTGTGGAAGTCCAGAGAAAGGGACCTAGTTGGAAAATGTTATATTTGGCAACTGAATGGCTAGGGGGATAAGGAAGGATGAGGACTAAGGAAGAATATGGAGATTGTGAATGTGGGATAGCTAGAATCAAGTAAGCAATCAGGGAGCCTTCATTAAGGGTCTACCATGCAGTGAGCATTGTACCAGAGTTGAGGCTTGCAAAGACAAAAAAGAAACAAATCCTACTGGTGAGAATCTTACCTTGTAATGGTAGTATCCTGGACCCAAAAAAGGAAGTTAGCAGAAGAGTGGCTTGGGGCAGGGGGAAAGGAAACGATATCTTTTAGACATCTTGAGTTTGAGATTCCTATGGGGCCACCAGTTCAAAATATCCAAGGGACCAGTTGATGAGATGGGATCAGAGTTCAATAGACAGCTCAGGGTTGAATAAATGGATTTGGGATTCATAGGCTGGAAGATGAGACTTCAATTCATGAGAGAATTGTCCAGGCCACTGTGAGTCAATATGGAGGGGGAAGAGGATCTCTCCTGGGCAGATCCTGAGTACACGCCCACAGCAAAGGAAGGAGAGGAAAATGGACAATGAAGAAGCTGAGAAGACATGTAGGAGGAGAACCATCAAGCACATCGAAGGCTGAGGAGAGTTCAAGATGGATGAGGGTGGCAACATTGCATGGAATGATTAAGAGAGCATAGGTGACCTCAGAGAGAAGAGTTTCTGTCCAATGGTGTGGTCAGAAAGCAGAAGGCAAGGGGCACAGGGTGAGAAGGAAAAAAGAGGAAGCAATCAGTAGAGACAGTTGGTTTTGGGGAGGAGTTTAGTGTTAAAGAGGAGTAGTTTGAAGAGATGATAGGATTAAACAAAGGGTTTAAGGACTGTCTGAGAGTCCAAGAGAATGAGACAATGGGGAAAGAGACCCCAGCTGACCACTGTGGGGGAGGAAATGAGGCAAGGTGAACTTCTGGAGCAGATGGAAGGTACAGGGCTGAGGAGTGAGAGGCTACTTTAGTATATGGAGAAGACCTGCTGCTGCCATCTTCACCTGCTTCTGAGCCTTCTCTGGAGCACAGACCCCCCTGGGCCATCAATCTGGGGGAAGGCTATGAGCTCCTCCCCATTATGGTCTAAAATGCTTCAAATTCGGTCTAGAGAATTATAAAGGAAATCTTTCCTTTACAAAGGAAAATTACTATGGAAATATAGTTATCAAAATGACTTGAAGAAAAACAAGTTGAGAATTCTCTAGGGTAGAGGGAGATAAGTGGTGGAGTTGGCAGGTTTAGATCCCCCCCTCACTGAACCTGTAGGACTTTTAGCTTTTCTCTTAAGGGCTGGAGCCAGCAAACAAGACAAAGTCCCCTTCCCTCCCTCTCGATAAGATGCCATGGGCTGACCTGGCTCAGGGTGAAAGTAGGAGGGAGATTCTGGAAAGCCTAGAAAGTCACTTAGGCTACAGCCTCAGGAGCAGTGAGGCCAACTACTTCCAACATCACTGACACGTCCTCAGCAGGCCTTGGCTTGAGGACCTCCAGTGGAGCAGAGAAGGTCTCTCCATTGCCCATGGCTTAGAAGGGCTTCCTGACATGGCCGCCCAATCCGCCCATCTGCAGCCTCCTTCATTTGCGTATCTTTGGGCCTCTCCCCTACTGTCCTAGCCTCCCAGGTGACAACATCAGCCCCAGTCTAGCAGCCCTACAAGAGAAGTGGGAGTCAAGGCTTGGGGTTCAAGGCTTAGGGACTGGATCCTTAGGGATTAGATTGGATCAGAAGAAGAGTAGAATTAAGTTTAAGACTTAGAACTAGGCTGGAAATGACCTCAGAAGCCCTTTAGTCAACCCTCTCATTTTACAGAGGAGGAGACCCAGGGAGGAGAAAGGACTTGCCCAAGGTCACCCAGATCAAAAACAACAGAACTAAGTCCCCTAACTCCAAAGCCATCCCACTTTCCACCAGGCTATGCTGTCTCTCACAATGCTAGTGCAGTTTGCCTGAGCATCTTTCAGGACTCCTCAAGAAACAGAGGGAGAAACCCCAGCTGGTGTGAGCCACTGAACTTCAGGGGAGGAGGGGGAGGGGATGAGGCAGCTGCCCTAGGGAGGCCAAAAGCCAGAGTCCAGGGCAGCTTCTGGAGCAGGCGGGAAGCAGAGGGGGGAGGCGGGGAGGGGGGGTTTCACAACCAGGGAGTTTTGTCATGACCATCCAGATTTCCGTTGGCCAACCTCAGCCTTATCTTCCTGCTTTGGGCTTCCTCTTACAGGAGCCCAGGGGCCCTTCAAAACAGCCAGCCTTCCTGCCTGAAGCCTCAGTGCATAGCTCTGCCTGGTTCATGGAGCTTCTCCTGGCAAGCTGGGGGCAATGCTGTCCCCAGACTCAGCTCCTATTCCTCCCATCCCTCAGCATTTCAGGTATGGTCTTTAGTCGAAACTCCTAGATGCAGGCAGAAGAGGGGAATGGAGGAGAGGGGGCCGTGACCTCACTTCCAGACCAGAGAAGAGGCGGGTGATGGGGGATTGGCAAGAGGGAATCTCTCCCTAGAGAATGTCCTTTGGAGCCATAAGACCACAGGCTTATCTGTGGTCTTAGATCTAGCGCTGGAAGGGACCTCAGAGGCAATCTGCTCTAACTCCCTTGTTTTACAGGAGGAGAAACTGAGACCCAGGGAGGGGAAGTGACTTGGCCAAGATGCAAAGCCAGTAAGCAGCACAATCACCTCAAGTCCTGTGACTCCACCTTAGGAAAGGACTGGATAACTCATGGAGTCTGTGAGGTTCAGGGAAGGGGGTAATGCTTCCAACCTAACCTGATCCATTGGGTTCTGTTTGGAGCTGCTCCCTTGGGAGAGCAGAAGATAAAAATGGTAGACTGAGTCCTCTGACTTTATGGCTACCTCCTTGGAGGGCTTAGCTGCCAGGAGACTGGAGCCTAACCCTGGCCCCATCAGCCCATCAAGGCCCCCCTGCCCCCAGGTTCCAGTCTGGTGTATAGAGCTAAGTCTGGAATCAGACAAGTTGAGCTTGGGCCCCTACTTTGCCATTTACTGTCTGTGACCTTAGTTATGCCACAGCTTCTGAGTCTTATTTTCTTCCTCTATATGAGGAGGGTTTTAGATCATAGGATCATAGCTTTTGGACCAAAAGGGTCCTCAGAGGACACTGAGTCCCAGTCCTCATTTTACAGCTGCAAGTAGGGTGGGCAGGAATTTTTCCTAACTTTCAGCATGGAGTTGAACAAGAGGGGAGGCATCCAGGTCCTTTCCTGAGGACTTCAGGCTCCCTCCTAGCACTAGCCTCAGTTTCTCCTACTCTTTCCTCTTCTTTTAACCAGCCTGTCATGGACCTGAACAAATGGGTTTATGGGATGGAGGAGACAGAGGAGAGGAAGAGACCCATTCTAGTTCCCCTTTCTTCCTCCCTCCCCCATCAAGCCATGCTTAGCAATTTCTGGAGAAGAAATGATCTCCCTCTGTAATCATAGGATGTCTGGGTGCCCTTCCCCCATACCCTCTGCCTCCCTCTCCCCCCTCCCCCTTTGGACTTCACAGTTTCCCCTTCCTATTGTCAAGCTGACCAGATCATGGATCATAGAGGGGGCAGTGCTTTGGAAAATTAGATACAGGATTTCAGAGCATGAGAGGTAGAAAGAATTTTAGAGCCAATTGTTTTATAGTTGGGGAAGCTGAGAATGACTTGTCCAAGGCCACCTCCAAGGTGATATAGTCTCTCCCACACCTCCAGACTCCCAGACCATGGGAATGTCCCTTCCTCTCCTTGAACCTTGGTTCCCCCCAAATATGAAATGAAGAGGTTGGGTTAGATGAGTCCTAAGCTCTCTTCTAGCTCCCAAATTCTATGGGGGTGCTTTCCTGTGCTGAAAACTCCCTTGGCATTTGAGGATGCAGTCTGGGAGGGGGAGCAACGGGGTGGGTAGGAATGGAGGGTAAATGGGGGCATAATCACGAACTGTTCTTTCCATTGTACTAAAGGATCCACTGAGGCAATAGAGCTGAGATTTCAAGAAAGAAAGCTGCTCCCTCCCAGGAAGAAAATGGGGCAGCTCTTCTGCAATGGAAGGTTGTACTTAGGCTGGAACACACTCCTCTTTGTCTCTGTCTCTGTCTCTGTCTCTGTCTCTCTCTCTCTGTCTGTCTGTCTCTTTCTCTGTCTGTCTGTCTCTCTCTCCCAGTCTCTGTCTCTTTCTCTCTGTCTATCTGTTTCTCACTGTCTCTGTCTGTCTCTGTCTCAGTATCTCTCTGCTTCTCCTTCCCTCCCTGTGTTCTCTCTGCTGGGTTCAAATACTGGTTCTATCACCTGTGTGTCAGTCAGTTTTCTTCCCTGGGCCTCAGTTTTCCTTTATGTAGAATGAGAGGGTTGGACCAGATCTTACATGTGACCCTAGATCTGTCCCTTCCCTTCTCCAGGGCTCAGTTTCCTCCTCTATAAATTGGGTGGATTAGACTACTAGATCACTTTCAGCAGCAGCTCTACAATCTCTCTCTCTGTCTCTCTCTGTCTCTCTCTGTCTCTCTCTGTCTCTCTCTGTCTCTCTGTCTCTCTCTGTCTCTCTCTGTCTCTCTCTGTCTCTCTCTGTCTCTGTCTCTCTCTCTCTCTCTCTCTCTCTCTCTCTCTCTCTCTCTCTCTCTCTCTCTCTCTCTCTGTCTCTCCATCTCCTACCCCTTTTCTGTTCCTGCCTGTGCCTGAGCTTGTCTCTGTTTGTCTGTGGCTGTGGGTCCATCTCTCTTTTCCAGAGCTGCTCCTCACTTACAGCTCCCGGACCTCTCCTCTGAACGTGGCTCTCAGTGTCACACTCCGTGTATTTGACAAGCTGAGTCGGACACTCCATGTGGTAGAGTGTCAGTTTGTCAAATACCCCAAGTGAGGCATTTGCCTAGCAGCCCTCGACTAGGGTCCTGCCAGCCTTGGATTTCCAGACCCAGACTTCTGGAACCTCCAGATGCCGACTGGATCACAGGGACAGCTGGGGGTGACTACTTCATAACTGAGTGACCTTGGCTAAGTCTATTCCCCCTCAGTTGAAGCATCTATTGAATGGACTCTAGTGAGGAACCAATGAAATACTTTATGTAAAGTGCTTTGTAAATTGTTACAAAAAATACATTAGATAAAAATTCACTATTCACAATTCCAAAGCTTCTCCCATTCTAGAAGTAGCCAATCTCCAAAGCAATTGAAGGCTTCTTTGGGGAAAGAGGGAGGAAAGAGAAAGTCCAGTAGCACTCGTCTCATGACTGGACTTTGTGAGACTGGGCCCACAGTCTTTGTAAAAGTCATCCAATCCCAGTGGTCCCCACATTGGGATGGAGGAGATGGATCTGGAGTTAGAGAACCCAAGTCCACTCCTTGATTCTCCATCTGTGTGACCTTTCTAGTCATTTCTCCTTAAGACACAACTTTTCTCAGGGTTGTTAGGAGAACCAAATTAGATTCATGTACATAAAACTAGAAAGTGCTATACAAGTCAGAGTTAACACTATTGTTATTATCATTCCTATTTATTCTCTGTTAGAATGGAAGCTCCTTGAGGGCAGAGACTGTTTTCCTTTTTTATTGGATTTGAATATAATAGTCCCTGAATAAATGCTTACTCATGAATTGCCTCAATAATGTGTCCTTCTATCATTCCTCTTCCTAAATCCCCCATTGCTATTGAGGGTACTGTCATTTAGTTTACAACCACAGTGGATCCTAGACTCTCGCACTCTCAACCTTTATATAAATTCATTTGCCAAGGCTTGTCCATCATCCCTCATTTGGACTCCACCTATCACCCCCCACTTGAGTCCTACCCATCATCCCTCATGGGATCTACCCATCATCCCTCAGCTGGGTTCTCCCTATCACCCCTCACTTGAGTCCTACCCATCATTCCTCATGGGCCCTACTATCATCCCTCATGGGATCTACCCATCCTTCCTCATTTAGGCTCCCACTTCACAATGACTCACACAGTCACTTCTCCTCTCCTTTCACCCTTTTCATTTAACCCATCCTTCACTCAACTGCCAAAAGCCTAGGGCTCCCTGTGTCTCGCCTTTGGTCAGTAAACCCCAGTGACTCTCCATTGACTGTAAGATTCAGTGCGAATTCCTCTGTTTGGCATTTAAAGCCCTTCACAGTCTGCCTTTTATCAGCCTCTCCAGGATCATTAGAAAAAGGTGCCAATTGACTACTGTAGAGGGACTTTCCTTTTCTGGGAATCTCTTGAAGCAATAAGTCACAAGTCTAGTCCTTGTCCTCAAAAAGTACATGGTATTTTCCCTAAATTCCTCAAGGATAGCTGTTGAGTTGTTTTTCCTTCACGTCTGACCCTCTGTGATCTCATTTGAGCTTTTTTTGACTGAGATCCTGGAGTGGTTTCCCATTTTCTTCTCCAGCTCATTTTTATTGATGAGGAAACTGAGGCAAAGAAGAAGAAGGCACTTGCTCAGAGTCATACAACTAGAAAGTATCTGAGGTCAGATTGGAACTCAGGGAGATGAATCTTCCTGAATCCAGGCCCAGAGCTCTATCCACTGCAGCACCCCCTAGCTATCCTCAAGTATAGAAACTATCTAACTTTTGCCCTTATTTCTCCCACAATTTACACTGTGCCTGGCACCTATTGGTGAATCCTAAATGTTTGCTAATATATTGAATAATCTTGCCACGTTAATACAGACCAAACTCACGGATTCAAAACAGATTAGGGAATGAAGTAAGAGAAATGACCTCACTTATCCCACCTTGGAAACCTTGCTGTTTTTTGCCAAGGCCTTCCTTTTCATTTTTATATTTAATATTCCTATGAATCATAATAAACTTTAGAGCTAAAAGGGACCTTTTAAGATGATCATATTTGGTAGATAAGGAAATAGGACTGGAGAGTGTCCCTCTCAGAACTGTGGGACTTGTTCATAGTCATACAGAGAGAAATGGAAGATCTGAGGTGTGAACCTGTGTCCTCTAACCCCCAATTTTTTCTACACCTCTACTCACCTTCTACACTTACTTCTAAGCAGTGCTACAAACACAAGGAGTCATAGAATGTTCCCAAATGTTTGACCTATTCTACTAGCTACTTTTGAGCTCTCACTGCATGAGATGGGCAGCTCCGTGGTGCTACAGTAGATAGCGCCAGATCTGGAGTCAGGAAGATCTAAGTTCAAATCTAGCCTCAGATTCTTATTAGCTGAGTGACCCTGGCCAAGTCACTTTACTCTGTTTGCCTTAGTTCTCTCATCCATAAGATGAACTGGAGAAGGAAATGGCAAATGACTCTAGTATCTTTGTCAAGAAAATCCCAAATGGGATCATGGACACAACTGAAACAAGTGAACAAAATTATGAGAGGTAATAACCCAAGAAGCCCTGGTCTTAGTCTTATTCTGCAATTCAGTAAATGATAACTGAATGGACTGGAAAGACATGGAAGTCTCAAGATTTGGGTTTGAGCTTTAACCACATTTACCACTTTGGTTTCTTTGAGCAAGCTATATAACCTCTGATCTTTATTTTTCTTACCTATAAAATAGGCATTAGATCTATAGTACCTGTCTCATAGGGATGTTTTGATTAAGGCACTTCATCACCCTAAAAACACTTGGCATGACATTTCAGAGAACAGATTAAATACTCCAAGAAGTCATGTCATTGGTGAGTTTTCTCCCTTCACTACAATCTCTTCCTTCTTGTGTTGCTTAAGTGAAAACCAACATGAACGCTCGTATTTATCAATGAATTGATCTTGATACTCATTACTTCTCCACTAATGGCCTTTCCCAATACCTCCTGGATGCGACCTGGAGGCTCTAGGTTGTAAAAACTGAAAAGTTCATAGGTAGGATCAAGCTAAGAATCTGTCAACATTGGATTCATCTCAGGATACTGGACGTTATTTCATAGATGTTGGACAACCTGGGCACAACCATTTTCAGTCACAGCCACTATCAAAGATGGGGTTTGTGGGTTTGTGGTCTACATCTACATTGCTGAAGTGGGTACTCATCAATTAATAAATGAATCAATCAAAAAGTATTTATTAATCTTCTGTTCCACGTCAAATACAGGGCTAGACATTAAGGAAAGGGAAAAAAAGTCCTTCTCAAGGACTGTGCATTGTACCTATATCCACAGACATCTTTTAAAGCGTTGAAGGAAATATTGTTGGTTAAATTATGCCAACCTTTTCACAAATTTATCTTAATTCCTCAGCCAGATTGTAAGCTCCTTGGGGGCAGGGACTAGATCTTACTCATCTTTGTATCCCCTATAACTCTTTTTTTCCCTAGTATTTTGCAAGGCAAATGGGGTTAAGTGGCTTGCCCAAGGCCACACAGCTAGGTCATTATTAAGTGTCTGAAACCAGATTTGAACCCAGGTACTCCTAATTCCAGGGCCAGTGCTTTATCCACTGAGCCACCTGGCTGCCCCTCCCATAACTCTTAATGCAGGCCCCTAGGCATGGGAGGTAGGTGATCAGTAAATGAGCATAGATTGATTTATGTATTTTCCATTTACACTCTGTGACTTTGAACCCTTTCCAACTCTTGAGACTCAGTCTCTGTAAAGCAAAGGAGTTGGGCTATATGATCCCTAAGGCTCCATCCACGTCTGATATTCTCTGTTCCCAGGTCACATCAGGCTCTAATATTCTGTGTTCTGCTTTTTACATTCTATATAGTCCTTGCTTGGTTCTAGCATTCTTTGTTCTAGGCTCCCTTCCAGCTCTGATAGTCTCCATTCTAAGGTTTCCCCCAATTCCAATCTTCTGTGACCTAAGGTCCCTTCCAGCTCTGATGTGCTGCATTTCAAATCTCCTTTCAGCTCTGACATTCTACATTCTGAGATTTGTGAATGTTTAGACACTCCATTTTAAGGTTCTTCATGCCTCTGACACTCTGGGTTCTTCTGAGACTGTGCTTTGTGCTGTGCGACTCATCCATCAGGAGAACATTGATAAAAAAGATGAGCCTTGGGTTTCCAAGAGAATCTAGGCATCAGGGGCAGCTAGGTGGCGTAGTGGATAAAGCACTGGCCTTGGAGTCAGGAGGACCTGAGTTCAAATTTGGCCTCAAACACTTAGTAATGACCTAGCTGTGTGGCCTTGAGCATTGCCTTGCAAAGAGAGAGAGAGAGAGAGAGAGAGAATCTAGGCATCGTTAAAGAAACTCTAATTTCCCAAAGGTAAATTAGTTCAGCCATTTTTTCCTATTGAATCCAGGACCCAACTTGTGATCCATTTGCAGCATCTGTCTGAGATATAAAAATAGATACTTGGTGGCAAGTGTGATAAAGTCCATTTAAAGATGTGCTAGCTACCATTTTGGCAATAGGCATTCCTCATCGACCTGACATTTCTGGTGTGTGTAATTAAGCTGTATCCTTGAGGGCTTCTGGATCTTGTGCAAAAGAAAGACTAGTATTTTTAATGTTGCGTCATTATACATCAAGCACAATGCCATCCACCACCAGGAGCTTCACTAAGGATGGTGACATCCTCGCGAGGCTCCTGGTGGTGGATGGCATCGTGCTTGATGCAGAAAAATAACTGGGTGCATGTCCTCAATGCGGTCTGAATCCAGGCTAACCCAGCAACCGCCTACTCGTTCGCTGTTGCTTTGTGTGATGAAGGTGGCTTTTTTAAATGAACTTCTCGGCAGAGGAGGACTAGTTTTGTCACGGAAACAGATAGCAAAGTGCAACAATATCCAGTCTGAACTGCAGTTTGAAAGGCTCCTTTTCATTATGCCTACCTGCTTGATAATAACCATCACAGGATCGTTAAACAAGGTGATCTCAGTATTTCTAACTCTTAGGAAATTTTGGCTAGTTTTAATGCATGACTGGGAGATACCTTGTTGGAAGGATGTCATTAAGACAAGATTTGGCTTTACCCAGTCACTTGAACACAAATATAAGCCCAGAGGGAACTTCTTTTCTTTACATATTGAAATCAATCACCTACTGTGGAATATTGCTTGTCTAAACCTGCTTGTTCATCAGCTACAAGGACTCCCAGGAGTGTCCAGGTTATTCTCATGCATGTTTTTCTATGGATGGGGCATTGTTGTTACATTAGCCAATAGTTGTTCATATTCCCTTGGTCATCTTATTTTAAGGTGTTCTCTATTTTCCCCTAACTTTTAATAATATCTTATTTGCAAGTCATTTTCATTTTCAAATATATCTCTCCCTCCCCCCCACCTAGAGGACTCAGAGAGCTACCCCTTGTAATACAAAAGATAAAAGAAAGAGGAGAAAAAACAATTTAGCAAAACTAATCAATACCCATTTCTCCCACCATTGTAGAAAAAGGAGGAAGGTATACTTTCTCAGCTCTTCAAGTCCAAGGTTATTCATTATAAATACAGCTATTCTTTACACATTGTGATTTTTCCCATCATGGTTTTGATATATTGCCAATTGGTATAAGAAATTAAGTGGGAATTCTGGAGGCGTTTTATAGAAACTGCCTACAACACACAAGGGTGAGGAAATGATATAGAAAAAACAGTTTATAAACTCTAAAAGATATGAAATATATGTATGGTATTGTAAAATATCAATGTATTTTATCTTTTCAGTATGAAGGGAGGGCCAAAAAACATTCTACATGGATTTTCCAGATGGCAGGGGTGCCACACCCTTTACCCCAACAATGTGGAAGGGATAACTGAATAGAAAGTTTAGTTTCATGGGTTTTTTCCTCCCCTGATATTTTTAAACATTGCCTATATTGCATTCTCAGTTATTTTTCCTTCACTTATGATCTTAAGACTTCCACACCTGTTGGTATCAGAACTTGGTTTTCTCTCCCAGGTGACCCAGAATAACTGGGTGGATGCCTTCAATGCAGTCTGAATCCATGCTAGCTTAGTAAGTGCCCATAATCCTGGGTCCGCTTTCCACTCAGAGATATTATGAAGAGGGTACTGGATTTGGAGTCAGGAAGACCTGGCTTTGAAAACCATTTTAGATATCTATTCGTTCTATGTTCCTACAGAAATGGCTTAACTTCTCTGTGCCACATCCTCTATAAAAATAGGGATTTGAACTAAATGACCTTTGAGGTCCCTTCTGGTTATAGATTTATAATTTTATATATCATATCCTTGGGGCTCAGTTTCCTCCTCTGCAAAATGGATCAGGGGTAAGGAGGGGTTGAAGTGAATGGCCTACAGGGCTGCATTGTGGCTCTGAGAAGCAGCAGGCTGGATGGTCCTTGGATCAGATGTGCCAGGATAACCATAGGAAATGGAGGCTCCATCGAGGAGCCATTGGCCTAGTGAGGGGAGTGAGGGTCTTAGGGCAGGGCTGGCACCCAGAAAGACCCCTTTCTCCTGTCCTTATGGCTTCAACCAAATTTGAGACTACAGTTTATACTTGATTGGGTGTTAGCTGGATGTCACATGATGCTTCAGAACACTCACTGTTGTGACTTTGCTATAAAAAGTGTTTCTGAAAGGGCTTGAAATGTGGCTAAAAATGCCAGAGCTGGTGGCAGCTTCTCCCTCTGGTATTGAAGGTGGGACTGAAAGTGTAGGTTTCCTCCTTTGTTCTTCTCCCCTCTTCCTCCCTGCTGTCCTTCACTCACTCAACCTCTTTCATCCAGTATGTGGGGCTGGAAGCTCATTTGTGCTCCCACTCACAGATACAGGATCGGTGGCATGGGATTGGCATTAACCTCAAATGAAAACAAATCAAAAGGAGAGAGAGAGAGAGAGAGAGAGAGAGAGAGAGAGAGAGAGAGAGAGAGAGAGCAGGAAAGAAAAAGGAAGAAGGGGAAGAAGGAAGGAGAGAAGGAAGGGAAGAAAGAAAGGAAGAGAAAGAAAGGAAGAGAAAGAGAGGAAGGAAGGAAGAGAAAAATGAACGCTTAAGTTAAAAACCAAAAACCTGGCTGTGATTTTCAGCCCTGGTACTTAAGGAAAACCTTAGCTAAGTTTTTACTACCATCTGGGCCTCTTTCTTCTTCTGAAATGTATGGGGGGGGGGGTTAGATTTGATGATCACCAAGGTCCCTCCCAGCTTGCATTGTAAATTCAGTCTTCCAGAGGCAGTTAAGGTGGTGCAGGCCTGGAATCAGGAAGAAGAATTCATGAGTTCAAATCCAGTCCTCAGACATTTGCTAGTTGTGTGATCTTGGGCAAGTCATTTGACCATTTGCCTCAGGTTCTTCCTCTATAAAATGAGCTGGGGAAGGAATTGGCAAACCACTCCAGTATCTTTGTCTAGAAAACCCCAAATGGGATCATGGAGAGTTAGACACAACTGAACAGACTTGAATGGCGACAAAAAAGGATCTCCCAGCTTTGATTTCTCTGTCCTCCAGTCTCTTCCCATCTAATGTGCTGTGTTCAAAGAGCATCCCCCATGCTTCTACTATAAGACTTCTTGTTAGTTCAGCATTCTGTGGTCTAAGTCCCCTTCACTTCCCCCTCCCAGGTCTGATAAAGGGATTTTATAACATCCCTTTCGGTTGTGTTATTCTCCATTCTAAGATCTCTTCATGTTCTGACACTGTTTAAAGCCTGACCCTCTGTGTTCTTCTGAGATTGTGTCTTGTGTTGCATGATTCACATCCATAAATCAAAAATGGCCAAATATTCATCTTCAAAAAGATGAGCCTTGGGTGTCCAGGAGAAGTTGGGCATCATTAAAGGAACTTTATAATTTCCCAAAGGCAAATCAGTCCAGTCTCCTTCTACTTAATTCAGAACCTAACTTGTGATCTCTTTACAGTGTCTGTCCAGGACATAAAAATATACTTCTTGGTGAACATCCTAAGCTGCCCATTTAAAGACAGGCTATCATCTCAGTAATAGGTATGCTTTATCTACCCGCGTTTGCCTGCATATATTGTTAAGGCCATATCCTTGAGGGTTTCTGGATCATATGCAAAAGAATGGGAAGGCATTTTTAACTTGATGCAACAACCACAATACCATCTACCACCAGGAGCCTCCCAAGGGCATCACTGTCCCTAGGAAAACCTTGACCTCCATGCTGGATCTCCTCTGTGACCATGGTGAGCACATTGTCGAGTCTACACCACCATGTTTTATGGTTTGCTTTATTATTAAAGATCACAGAGTCTTTAAACAAGGCAAACTCTTTGTTTCCATCTCTTATGCAACCTTGGCTAATTTGGATGGGAGACATCTTGTTGGAAGTGTCTTTAAGACAAGATTTTGCTTTACCAAGTCAGTCACTTTGAGACAAATGCAAGCCCAGAGAGAGCTTATGAGTTTTATGCATTTCAGCCAATTGTGTTATGATACGGCTGTGGAATATTGCTTGTCAAAACCTGCTTGGTGGTTGATGAGAGAGAAGTTCCTCTGGTCACCATTCAAAAGAGGTTGGAGATCTGAGGCCCAGAGACCTTCTAGATTGAACAACAAACTCATCCCCAAAAGGCTAACAGGGAATTTGGGGTCACACTGGGGAGATGCCTTCTCCTTGAACCCACCTTCATCCCTCTTCTCTCCTGATCCTCCCTCCTCCTCTCATTTCTACTTTCCCCTTGGCCATTCATGCTGTCCTCTCCCTCACCCACATCCATCCTACAGGTCAGGCCAGTATGCTAAGTGCTACCAAAATCAAGGTGGACTACAGCAGGAGGGAGTTAAGCAGCTGCCATTGACAAGGATCTTGACCTGGCTTTATATTGGGGCTTTTTGGTAACTATCACAAGATCCCAGGACCTTAGCAGACATGGGAAGGTTCTTTGAAGTCAGGAGTCTACACTCCCTCTTTCTTTTACAGAAGAGAAAACTGAGGCAAAAGCTTTGTCATTGAACACTTGCTCCAGCTGAACTGGTGGGTGCGGTCTGATGCCTGTTTGACTTGGGGACAGCCTTTCGACCCCAGTGTCTTCCCTTTCGATCTTTGCTTCTCTTGGTCATCCTATTCCTTCTCTCATGAAATGATAAGAGGGAGGGTCACTGGTCAGAGTTCTAGGTAAGAGATGGTAGAAGGAGACCTCCTCAGTCCTTTCTCCTCACGTTCTGGCTACAGCCCCAGACTTCATGCCTTCCTCTAAGGGCCTCTTAATGCGTTGCAGATCCAACTGCCTCCACTTCCTATTTTTTTAATGGAGAGATTTAATAGGCAGGAGATGTAAAGAGTGGGCATGAGGTTACCTGTCAGGATATCAGCAGATCACACACCCCACAAGCCGGCTAGTCTCACCCCCTTGTTTTTCAGATGGGGGAAACTAAGGTCAAGGGAGGGAAAGGGACTTGTCCAAGATCATACTAGATTCCTGGATCTAGAACTGTCAGGGCCTAGATGACCAAGAGCCCTGTATCTACCATTCGTGGCATGGGGTTGGAATTCCAGATTTTCCATTTACCAGCTGTGTTATCTTAAGACAAGTCCTTTTCTCTTTCATCCAGAAAATAAGGATACTAATGCTTCTTTCCCTTATCTCAAAGTACTTTCTGAAAGAAGCATTTTTGTAAGATGTCAGAAAAATGTGTCACTCTTGATTTTTTGCTAAGACACTAAGTAATATTTGTCCTTGATTTTTATTTCAATTCTCTTTTAAAAAATTTTATTTAAGGCAATGGGGTTAAGTGACTTGCCCAAGATCACACAGCTAGGCATTTATTAGGTGTCTGAGGTTGGATTTGAACGCAGGTATTCCTGACTCCAGGGCCAGTGCTCTATCCACTGGGCCACATAGCTGCCCCTGTCCTTTATTTTTGAGGAAGACCATGCCACCATGCCATCATGGAGGTGATGCCATGACAAGCACATGAATTGAACGTGAGTGAGGAGGACACTGTGCTAAGCCTGACTTCCTCCTCCAGAGCCATCTGGGTCCAGTGGTCCGAAATGGAGATGTGCCTGACTGAATGTTAGTCAGGCTCAAGTGATTTGTCCAAGGTCACAGAGATAGTTAGTGTCAAATGCCTGAGGTTCGATTTGAACTCCCATCTTCCTGACTCCAAAGCCAGTGGTCTATCCACTGCACTGCCTAGCCACCCTTCACTAAGACAAATCTGGCAATGAGATAAGGGCCTGGGAAGAAGATATCAGAATGGCTTCATTTAGGAGGCTTGCAGAGTGGACAGTGGAGAGATCATAGGCCTTGGAGTCAGGAAGCTCTGAATTCAAATTTAACTTCAGATGTATATTAGCTCTGTGATCCTGGGAAGTCATTTCCTCTTTCTGCTCCTCAGTTTCCTCCTCTCTCTTTACATCTCTGGACCTCTGTTTTCCTCTCTGCAAAATGAAATGGTTTGACTAGATGGCCTCTGAAGGTCATCCTATAAGGCTTTTGAGGCAGGATCCTATGTGTGTCTTTGGGTAAGTCCTTTCTCCTTGGGCCTCAGTTTCCCCATCTGTAAACTGAGGGGATTTGGCTTTGGCTTAGGTGATCCTATCAAACTTTAGATTATTATGATCCTTTAATGTCTGGCATTCAAGGAAGGCCAATGATTCCTTAAAAGCAAAAAGTCCCATGGAAGAGAGCTTCCAAGAAATATGGAATTATGGGAAGGGAGGCAAGGTGATCATGATAAAGGGGCAAAGGAATGTTCAGGCACAGCCCAAAGAGTCAGATGAAGGTGGATTCATGGGAAAATATGGACGTGAATTGCCCAGGGCAAGCAGGCATGGAGGAAGATCCCTGAGATCACATATGGGAGGAAGGGAAGCAGTATATCACACTGTGAGAGATCCGTGGCACTGACTTAGTGGACTTCCATCATTCTCTTATTAGCAAACTTTTATTGAGCATCAACAATGGGCTGGTCAGTGGATTCAGAGCAAGGCAGCAGAGCCCATCTCTACCCAGAGTCCTCGTCATCTGAATTCAACGGTCCCTCCTCTAGACCCAAAGAAATACACCCAGACACCCTATATGTAGCTAGACCTGACCCCTGGCTGGTGTTTCTTTGCATTGTCAGGGTAGGGAAGCAGAGAGGTCTAAGACTGGAAGCAAAGCTGGCACTTACAGCAGCAATTTTCCATGGTAAAGTCAATTTTCCCAGGAATACCATGTCCCATTGGCCACGGACCAAGGGGTCTGTGTCTCGGAGGGATGGGATTGGATGGAAGGGAAAGAAATTGGATGGATTGCAGCAGGAGTATGGAAGAGGGAGGAAGGGAAGGCAGGCCAAGCCAGATCTGGAGGGCCCTCTGGCTCCCCACCCAGTCCCACTGTCCTCAACAACTGGGTTTTCCATTCCTTTGTATCTCTAATTCATCTGAATTGCTCTCACACAGCAGCTGGGCGTAGTCACTGTTGTTCTGGGTGATGATCTGGTAATCCGGGATCCTGGTAGGGTCGGCACGATACTCATTTTCAAGGGCCCTGGCCTCAGCTGCCGCCTCTTCTGTACCCGCAGAGTAGATGGCAACCCTGGGAGCATCTCCTGTACTCATCCTGTAGCCAACAACACCCAAGATGGAGAAGGCAATGGGGTTTAGGGAGAGACGGGGAGGAATGAGAAAAGGACCCAGGATCCCCCTGCCCTGAGGCCTTTCCTATCTCTTATTTTATTTCATTTTTTTAGGTTTTTGCAAGGCAGCGGGGTTAAGTGACTTGTCCAAGGCCGCACAGGTAGGTCATTATGAAGTGTCTAAGGCCAGATTTGAACTCAGGGACTCCTGACTCCAGGGTGGTGCTCTATCCACTGTGCCGCCTAGCTGCCCCCTTTCCTATCCATGAAATGGAGAAGATCTACTCCCAACGTTGTTCACCAGGTCTTAGGAGCCTAGGTCTAGAGTGAGCAGGGCTCTCAGAAGCCAACCAGCCCAACCTCCCCACTTCACAGGGGAGAAACTGGAGGCTGCAGGGAGGACGGGACTTGGCTGAGTTGAGCAGGTTAAGTCGGAGGAGCTTATGTGAACCCAAGTTCTCAGACAGCAGAATCAGTGGTCTTTCTACTCTATCTCAAGCTGCTAGAGAAATCTGTTCTGATTTAACTGGGGAAGATCAATAAAACAGGATTAAAGGATTAAATAGGTTTCTAGCTGGCTAAAGAGGTTTCTGAGGTCCCTTTTGGCTCTGGCTCTACAATTCTGACACTCAGATCCTCATTTTTTGTACAGTCTTCCTGGTCCTGAAGACAACCTCATTTATGACACCACAGCTGCCTCCTGGTCCTCGATTCCAGTCCTGTCTCTCTGACGCATCCTGGCTGTGTGAGACCCTGGCTAAGTCCCTTCCTCTCTCATTGCTCTAGGCAGCAAAGACTAGAAGGTACAGAGAAGGTGAGGACTCCCACTGACAGAGGGAGACGATTCTTCTCCTGTTTTGCACAAACTTGGCTTGCTCCTTCCGTAACATAGAAGGATTTCGATGGCAGGTCCTATTGTGTTTTCATCTCTGTATCTCATGCCCCATCATGTTGCAAGTACTTAAGAAACCATCGCGGCTCAGTGAATGAATGGAGCTGACAAAGGAATAAGGGGAGTTGGGCGAGCTGGGTTCAGTTACCAGCTCAGCCACTTCCAGGGTATAGTCTGGCTCAACAAAATGAAGGCATAGGATCATCTGGTCTCTTGAGGCCCCTCCAGTGCTAAAGACTGTGAATGCTAAACCTCTAAACGCAACTGAGGCCTCCTTTGCCCTAAGGTCTGCCAGTCAATCCCAAGGAGATCAAGGAGGGGAAGGGAAGGAAGGATGCAATCTTACCTGGCCACTTCATAGGTGTGTTCTGCAAAAGAAGACAAAGGGTCAAGATGGCAGCTCCTAATGAACAGTAGCATCCAGAGGCAGATCTGGGTCCCTGGCTCCAATGGCCCCAGTGCTGCGGGCTAGGGGGAAGGGCCTCCTGTGGGGGTGGGGAGGCTTACGAGGCCCTTGGGAAGAAGGGACACATCTGAGCCTATGTGCTTCCCTGCCCTTCCAGAATATAGATCATCCTTAAAGTTTTATAAAGGGCATTTCCATTTTACAGATAAGGAAAGAGGTTTTGAGAATGAAAAGGGGCAGGGAGTAAGTGGCAGAATGGCTGCCGCTACACTCACTACGCTTCCCATTCTATCAGGTTGTCTTAGCAAAGTGACCTTGACAAGTCACTTTTCACCTAAGCCTCAGTCTCCTCATCTCTAAAATAGGGATCACCATAGTGCCACTGCTTGCTCCACGGGGCTGTTATGCGACTTAGCTCATTAACAGGTGTTTTTTAGAGGGCAGTGGAATAGGACTGCTATAGACTGTTGTCATTATTGCTCTTCTTATAGCAGGCCTTAGTGTAGACAGGTTCAGTGTGCTCAGTTGAACTCTAGTCTCTGGCTGGGGAGTGCTGCCCCACCCTCTCAGGGTGGTCCCCCAGGGCAGACCTTTCCTGGTCCAGGAGTCCACAGCCCCTGGGTGGTTCCCATTAAAGCAGGAACCAGTGAGACTGATCAAAAGCTGCCGGGTGGGAACCCTTGATTGGGGACCAAAGAGCCAAAGGCAGTTGTGTAAGCTTAAGCCCTGGTCCAATGGCATCCACCTCCAGGAAAGGCCCAGTCATGGTGCCCTTTGCTCCATTCCTACCTCTGCGTATGTCTTCGGGCAAGGACACAGTGTGATCTGGGGTCAATCACTTAACTTCCAGAAAACGAGGTAATTGGACCAAGTTGTCTGGGTCTAAAATTCTATGACCAAGTCCCAGAATTTGAGTTGGAAGGGGCCTCAGAGGCCAGCGAGTGCCAGGACTTGCCTTCACAGCAGGTTGTCTCCATTTGAATACCTCTAGGGATGGGGACCTCACTTCGTCCGTAGGCATGTCCTTCCCCACTTGGACAACCTCTAATGAGTCTGGAGTGTATCCTGGCACATTCTGTCATGCCTTTATCTGCCCCATTGCTCCTAGTCTCACCTCTGAGGCCAAGTAAACTGCATCTTCACCGAGAAGCGGTTATTCAGTATCCTTTAAGGAATCAACACATTTCTTTTAACTCTAGGAAACATAAGGCAAATCTAGAAATAAGGTGTCTTTTCTGCTTTCGAGAAGGGGTGAAGGAGAACAAGACAGGCACATTTCCCTGGGGCACTGATGCTCAACAAGACATGAGATACAGATGCACCAGAAAAGAGATTTGTAGAAGGCTTCGACAACATCAGCAGAGACAGTGAGCCGAGCTTAGCAGAGGGCATAGGAAGGGGTGGAGGGAGAGAGAGAGAGATGGGGAAAGGCAGGAAAGTGTCCTGCCTGGAGGGCCTGGAGTGTCTGGAACCTGAGTCTGGCCTTTATCCGAGGTTCTCCAAGGGCCCAGGCAAGGGAGTCCTGAGGATCTCTAGATGGGCCACAGAGTTTGAAATGGTTTGTTGTTGGAGATGAGAGAAAATGTATCCATGAGTGTGGTGGGCATAGATTTTGCTTTTGCAGCACCCACAAAGTTGTAAGTCCAGTATTTACAATCGAACTTGCGGGTTACTCATATGCCCTCCACGTAAGTACCAAGCTTGAAATGCATCGGGCCTAGCAAAGAGCTCAGCAGAAACAGTTGCTCTTTCTTAGTGAGGGGGAACTGTGTATTCGAAAAGCTCCTGGTTCTGCCCTGGTGCTGCCAGCCGAAACACTCAGTGCACCTTAGTGCCTCCCATGGCAGGATATCGGACCGTGAGAAAGAATAAATTTGGCAAATGTCGATACTTTCTTTGCGGAGTGTGGTGGCGTTTAAGTAGGGGAATGGCATGACGGAAAGCAGCTCTCTTGGGGAAAAGTCAGAGGAGGGAAAATACACTGGGGGGGGGGGTTGGGGCAAGAGCATGGTGAGGGTATGCAACCAGAGGGAGAAAGGGAAGCAGAGAGAAATGGGCACCCTTTGTGGCTAAAAGCCCAGCGTGCCAGAAAGGGCAGAGGGGTGAACACATTTGGGAGCAGTTTGTCCTCTTTATTGGTGGCGGTCCTGTGGAAAGCACCCTGGCTTTGGAGGGAGAGAATCTGGGTTCAAACACTCTCCATCACTTACTCCCTATATGGCTTTGGGAAACCTCTCTTGGCCTCAGTTTACCTCTCTGTAAAAGGAGTTGTCTTTTACAGGCAAGGTGGTCTCTGAAATAGGGGTGGGGAGAAGGGAGGCCTCCTTGTTTTGTTCTTGGGCTTACTGAAAACACTTCTACTGTTTTCCCATTGTGATTCCTTCTAGCCTTTGGCTCAAATATAGCTTTGGATCCTGTTATAGATGTGCCACAGTTTCCTGAACTGTAAAATGGGTATAAGAATATCCTCATGCTACCTCCCTGCCAGGGTCATGCTGAAGTGTGCAGGTCTCCAGTGAGGAACAGTTCCAGGAGCAGCACACAGAGAGGTGCATGTGCTCCTCTTTCCCTGGCACATCCGCCGTAGCTGTGGCTGGGCCTTTGCACGTAAGTGGGCACTGCATCTTGCCAAAGGCTATTTCGACCTCTAGTGGCGCAGTCACAGCACTTTCAAGTGATTTTCCTGAGGCGCTAGAGTCCCCCTTGTCAGGAGTCTGGCACGGCAGAGGCCGCAGCATGCTCTGCTGGGCCTGCTGAGCCTGGCCTTCTTTATGCTGAAGGTAATGGGGAAGCCACTGAAAGGGCGAGAACACGGAGGTGGTGCGCTACGCCCCTGTCTGCGCAGGCTGACCATGCTGCTCCTGCGTGCCCGGCTGCCCGTCCCTCTGGTCCTGTCCAGGTCAGCTGGAGCCAGAGCAAAGAGTGGGTGGCTGTGCTGGGCCCTCCAAGGAGGGCTATGCCCCCTCCCCCCGCCCCGAAAGGTCCAGAGACACCGACCCACAGCCCAGGCGCTCTCCCCTACCCCAGCTGCATGGCCGACAGGCTGAAGGTCACACTGCGCAGCCCGGACCCTTCCTCACGGTTCCGTTTCTCCACTCCGTACCCTGAGCTGTGCCCCGACTGGCTTCCTCATGCACATGGGGTCACACACGCCCTGGGACCTGGAAGGGCCCCTCACAACCGCCAAGTCCATCTTACAGAGCAGACAACCGAGGCCAGAAAGGCTGAATAGCTTGGCCAGGACCCCAGAGGCAGTAGGTGCCTGGGGCCCGGTTTGCACCCGGTTGTGCCCAATCATGGCCTCACACTGCCGAGAAATGCTTCCAAGCCTTCCCTCCCCCTGCCGTGTGTCATGGCTTTACACAAAACATGCAACACAAGCACACAGCACACACCATAAAACAAACACACACAACACACAGCACGAATACACAATACACACAGCGCACAACACAAAACAAACACAACACACAGCACGAATACACAATACACACAGCGCACAACACAAAACAAACACAACACACAGCACGAATACACAATACACACAGCGCACAACACAAAACAAACACAACACACAGCACGAATACACAATACACACAGCGCACAACACACACCACACAGCACGAATACACAATACACACAGCGCACAACACAAAACAAACACAACACACACCACACAGCACGAATACACAATACACACAGCGCACAACACAAAACAAACACAACACACAGCACGAATACACAATACACACAGCGCACAACACAAAACAAACACAACACACAGCACGAATACACAATACACACAGCGCACAACACAAAACAAACACAACACACACAACACAGCACGAATACACAATACACACAGCACACAAAACAAACACAACACACACAACACAGCACAAATACACAATACACACAGCACACAAAACAAACACAACACACACAACACAGCACAAATACACAATACACACAGCACACAAAACAAACACAACACACACAACACAGCACAAATACACAATACACACAGCACACAAAACAAACACAACACACACAACACAGCACAAATACACAATACACACAGCACACAAAACAAACACAACACACACAACACATCACAAATACACAATACACACAGCACACAAAACAAACATAACACACACAACACAGCACAAATACACAATACACACAGCACACAAAACAAACAACACACACAACACAGCACAAATACACAATACACACAGCACACAAAACAAACATAACACACACAACACAGCACAAATACACAATACACACAGCACACAAAACAAACATAACACACACAACACAGCACAAATACACAATACACACAGCACACAAAACAAACATAACACACACAACACAGCACAAATACACAACACACATAGCACACAACATAAAACAAACACAACACAAAGCACAAATACACAATACATACAGCACACAACACAAACATGCAATACAACACAACACAAACATAACACACACCACACCACAAACACAACACGCACCAAAAACAATGCGACACAAACAACATACAACACATAAACACAATACAAACAACACACAACAAGACACAACACAACAAAAACACAATGTAAAATACAACAAATACAAACACATACAACACAACATAACAGCAAACACACAACACCACAAAAACCACACACCACATAAACAACACATGACAACACAACACCACACAAACATGCAGCACAACATAATCCACACACAATACAAACACACACCACACACATAACAACACAAGACAACACACACCACAAACATAAAACACACCACACAGACAACACACCCCACAAACATGCAACACAGACATGTAACACACAAGACAACACAATGCACAAAACATACAACACAAGTACAAAACACAAATAAGCAACACAACACAAACAATGCATAAGACAACACAAATACAGAGCACAAGAGAACACAAACACAACACAAAACATACAACAAACACAAGAAAACACACAAAACACCGAGCATATGCAGAAAAAATACACAATACAGACAACACACAACACAAACAATACAACAGACACAAATACACATAACACTCAGCACCACACCACACAAACAACACATAATGCACAATACAACAGACACAAATACACATAACACTCAGCACCACACCACACAAACAACACATAATGCACAATACAACAGACACAAATACACATAACACTCAGCACCACACCACACAAACAACACATAATGCACAATACAACAGACACAAATACACATAACACTCAGCACCACACCACACAAACAACACATAATGCACAATACAACACACAAATACACATAACACTCAGCACCACACCACACAAACAACACATAATGCACAATACAACACACAAATACACATAACACTCAGCACAACACCACACAAACAACACACAACAGAAACAACATATAACATACAAAATGCAGTACAAATACACAACCCACAAATATGCTTAATTAGAACTCCCTGAATATCTTCCAGTTAGGCAAAGAGGGAGAGGAGAGGGAAGAAAGGGTGGGGGGGTGACCTGTTCTCCGAGCCACTGGTCCAGTCACTTGTCTGCAAGCAACACACAAAACACAGCACAAATACACAACACACAACAGAAACGCACAACACATAGCACAACAAAAACATAACACAGCACACAACACAAACACACAATACATAGCACAGCACACAACACAAACATGCAACACACAGACAACACACAAGACAGCACACACAGAATATGACACAAGCACACAACACAAACAGACAATACACAGCACAACATAAATATGCAACACAACACAAAACATATAACAACACAAACACACAGTATACAATGCACCATACAACACAAACAATACACAAGACAACACTAGCACAACACAAAACATACAGCACACAACACAAACATGTATCACACAACACAACACATACAACACAGACCAAACACAACACACACACAAACAATACAACACACAGAACACAAACACCATACCACACACCACACAACAGAACAAAACAACATACACAAAACACCACATACGCCACAATCACACACAACACATAATACAAACACAGACAACACAACATACCACACAACAGAGAATGCACAATACACATAACTCAAACCCACAACACACAGACATACAGCCCTGCTTCACTCACCAACTTGTGATTTTTTCTTCTGGCAGAATCCAAAGATGGTGGCCAAGACCAGCACAATGCAGAGTAAGGCAATGAGGATGATGGCATAGAGGGGCAGGCCCTGTCCACCTGAAAGGAGATATTCCCAGATGGCTTTGAGCCACTAGTTCACCCTTCCCCACACCAGAGTCCTCCTCCTCAACCCTAGCTCCCAAGTGGGGTGGGGGGTGGAGGGGGCTGAACCTTTTGCTTCTCCCTTTGCCATATTTCCTCTACGGCCCGACTCAAGAAGAGAAGCCACTCTTCTGGCTTCATTAGGACTCCCTGAACATCTTCCAGTTAGGGAAAGAGGGAGAGGAGAGGGAAGGAAGGGTGGGAGGTGACCTGCTTTCTGAGCCACTGCTCCAGTCACTTGTCTGCCAGCAACCAAAGGCCAAGTTCAGAGCCTGGGGCTCTTCCTTTGCCAGTCATCAGGTACCAAGGCACGAAGAGCCTGGGCCCAGGCCCCAAGGATCAGTCTGGATACAACCAGGTTCAATGTGTGACTCAGAGGCTGCCCTAGGAGCCCCACCTCCAGCCTTGGAAAGGTAGGTACCCCTTGATGGACTGGCTAATGAAGTCAGGCACAGCCCCTCCCTGTCCCCAAGGGCACATGGCACAGCTAGCCACCTTCTTTTGCAGAACACCTCTCTTCTTTAGCCCCTCCCCCTCCCTGCCCACATCCTACCTGTTCTTTTGCTGACGTTTCCCGGGTCCCTCAATGCAACTCCTGAAGTTGGACCTGTAAAGGAGGAGGAGCATGAGGACGGTCTGTACTTTGCAAGACTGTGGAGACCAACAGGCAGAGTCAATGGACTCAGATTCAAATCCTGACACTGTGTGGCCTTGGACAAGTCTCTTCCCTCTCTGGACTCCTGTAATAGGGAAGGGTTATACTAGACTTGTCCTCAGGAAGCCCCAAGTTCAAATTCAGCCTTTTAGACTATGTGAACTTGGGCAAGTCACATAACCTCTGCTTCAGGTTTTTCATCTCTAAAAGGAAGATAAAAGCACCTACTTCCCAGGGGTGTTGTGAAGAGCAAATAAAATAAGAATTGGATAGTGCGCAGTGATGTTTTTGATGTTCGTCCTCGAAGAAACATGCTGGGCTAAATCACCAGCCTCGCTTTCTTCTCTGGAGCCATCAGGGTCCAGTGGCCAGATAGGAATCAGGACAACCGGAGATGGCCCTGGATGCCAGGCAGTCAGGGTGAAGAGACTTGCCCAAGGTCACAAAGCCAGTAAGTGGCAAGTGTCTGAGGCTAGATTTGAACTCAGGTCCTGGTGCTCTATTCACTCTGCCACCTAGCTTAGGACAGTACCTGTCAGTATTTTGGAGAGGTTAACTGTCATTAAGTCAGACAGATGGGGAAAATGAGGCCTAAAGAGAGGAGGGGACAGAGCAAGTTTCCAAAGCTAGGACTTGAAAGCCAGGTCTCTTGCCACTATCTCCTGGTGACCAAGGCTAGCCAAAGGGCCATGTTGCCCAAGAGAAGATGCAAGGCCAGGGATACCCTCAGCCAGACGGCTGGTCCAACACACCCTGGGGCCAGAAGGGAAGACTGACATTTCCATGCAGCCCAGGGACCCCAAATTCCCCAAAGCTTCTAGGGGAAGGAGAGGGAGATCCATTGTATATCTGCAAGGTGCTTAAAGATCATTGCTAAGGGCCAAAGGCGGATCCCCAGATGCTGATCTTACCTGGGCCTTTGCTGCTCCCCTCAGCATGGCCAGCCTCCTTAGCTGTCTGTTCTCCAGGTGACAACACTGTGGCCACATGATGTGTTGCTATGGCAACAGAAAACCAAGATTAAAGTAGCTCTCAGTGGGGAGCTGACCCCAGTATACAAGTGTGAGGATATCACTGTTCACTCTGCTCAAGGCCCCTTGGGCCTCTGGGAGCAAAGGCAAGGTGCTTGGAGATTCCAAGCTCAGAGGCACTCCTGAAGTCCAAGGAGCAGGGCAAAGCCCTGTTCTCACCCTCACCTAGTCCAATAGAGGTCACCTGTTGTAGATGTCTGTCTCTAGGTGGAGTCACTGTGGTTGATTGGTATATTACTAAGGAAATAGGGAAAGGAGATCAGGGGACACACATGTTGATGGCTGACTCCATGTGATACCAGAGCAGAAAAGACTCTAAGGATCAATATGGACCACAACATGACCATACATGGTCATGCACGGCCAGAATGGAGATCACATCTCACAGAACCAGGAAATTTAGCTATGTGTCAGACATACTCACGTGGAGAACTATGACTTAATTGACTAGTCCCCCCATTTGTTTCAGCCTTCTCTCTATGAGATCATCACTGTGTTCAGTTGAGGTGCAGAAAACTTAGAAAGGGGTCAAAGAACCATCAAGACATCTAAGGATTTGGAAACTATCTCTCTAGAATCAAGGATATCAAAGTCAGAGGGACCTCTAGAAATTAGCCTCTCATTTCACAGAAGAGAAAACTAAGGCCCGGAGGAAGGGAAAGAAACGTCTTGCTCAAGATCCCATAACTCTACCTACAGAGTGTTGTGGAACTAAGATCTGAACTCAAGTTCTCTGGCCTTGCGTCGTCTCCCCCCAGGCAGCATGACTCCTTGGTTGGCTTTGGCCACCGGAAGATAGTGGCAAGATCCCTGGCTTTAAGAGTCCTACCTTTGGAAGCTCACTCCGCTCCCTCCTTTCTTTAGACCTCAGTTTCCTCATCTGTTGGAATTAATATTAGCTAACCTCTCTATAACAGACCTTCAAAGGCCTGGCTCATCTAACAGGAGTGAAGGCTAAAGATATTTTCAAAGTTGGATAAATACTGCAAGTTTTACAAATGAGAAAGCTCAGGTCCAAAGAGGTTCAATGACTTAGCCACAGTCACAAGTCTAGTTAGGTCCCCAACTGGGACTTGAATTCAGGATTGAGGACTTTGAATCATCATCCTTTGGGTCGTTCCCCATGACAGAAATCGGCTTGAAGGATTTGGGGAAAAAAATTCTAAAGAGGGAAAATGGAAAATACTAAAATATCTGAGGGGTGAAGGGGAAGGAGTCTCTTGAATTTCTTTAAAACCAAAGCAATAAGAGCAAGTAGTCATACAACATATTTCATCATGGGAACCACGTGGGCATCACAGATTCTCTTGTTCTCCCTTTGCAGATGAAGCCGCCAGAGGTTAGAGGTCATGTCTTTTGGGCTCTTGGCCAAGGTCAAAGAGCTAGGATCAGGACAGGAGACTATGTGGGAGAGTAGGTACCAAGACATGCCCTAAGCCCCGGACTACCACCTCCCTCCCTCCAAGGGCTCCTTCAGCAGTCTCAATCCAAATCTACTCTATGGAAAGATTTCCAACCATCACGGAAAGAATTTGGAATTTTGTCTGATGATCAAACTGTCACTGGCTCCAAAGTCATTATTTCTTTTAAATGACTTCCTCATGTTCTAGCCAAACTCCCATCTCTCCAAAACAAACTGCATGTTCCCACTTCTGGGTCTCATCTCGCCTGTAATGCCTTCACTCTTCCATCCCCTACCTCTGCCTCTCCAAACCTTCCCCATTCTCTCTCTAAGACCCAAGTCATATGGTTTCTCCTCTGGGGAGCTTCTCTAGTCAGTCAGATGGGTTGTTAAGGACGATCAAATACTGTGCTGGAAGAACTCTCAGAGGTTATCTTTCCAGTCCTCCTCTCATTTGACAGAGGAGGTCTGAGTTGGCATTCTGGCTCTGACACTTACAACTTCTCCATAAGCCTCGGGTCCCTCTTTTGATCCCAGAATCCCCTGATCATATTCAATGAATGCTTGGCTGAATGAATGAAATGTGCTTCCTGTCCTCAACTCTTTGAAGGAGATTCCCTTTGCTCCCTTACCTCTCCAAGGAGGCCTTTCTCAGATGAGGTGTGGCCTAGAGTACCTGTCATGACTTCCCTCAGGAAAGGGACTGCATCTAATGGCAGTGTTGCTGCTGATATGGACAAATAATGGGAGAGATCCTTATCCTAATAATAACTCCCATCTCTGCAGTCTTTTTACAATTCACAAAACAATTTCATCACAAAATTCTTTTACATTACATAGTCCAGAGATGATTTGGCAGACCAGTTTTGCAAGTGTGAGAACTGAGGCCCAGATTTACATGTTGATAACTGGCAGAACAAAGCTTCCTGCCCCCTTACCCTGGTATTGCCATCTGTAATGCCCTCTCTAGTCCCATTTGGGCTCTCAAGAGGGAAAAGCCAGTTTCCAAGTGCCTCCCCCCTACACTTCCACCATTGTTCAGTAGAGGCTCTGGCAACTTCACCTCAGTCTCCAATAGTATTCACCTTCACGGAGAGGTGTGCTGGTCGTCAATTCCTCAGGCAGAATCTCTGGTTTAGGCCTCTTGGAAGAGTCTGCAAGGGGATGTGATAGTAACTCAGTTATTGTCATGTTCTTTGCCCTATCTCTTCCTCTACTTCCCCCTTCCCCACTGCAAGCCAACTGCTATGGGTCAAGGGTATGACCTAGACTGGTAATATTTTGGCTGATGCAGACCCAGGGTGGCTGCAGACCTTGGCTTCAGCTCAGGCAAGTCCGGTAACCTCCGAATGCTCTCCTCCAACCCCAACCAGCTAGGAGGTTCAGATTCAGCTGATTCCAATCTCTGTGATCACTAGATACCAGGGTCAAGAATACTGACTTCAGAGTTAGAAGACATTAGTTTGACTCCTAGCTCTGTCACTTGCCAGTTGGGTGACTTCCCTTCTCTGAGCCTCAGAGTCCTCACCTGGAAAACGAGCAGGTGAGACTAAATGATTCTTAAGTGTCTCTGATCTTAACAGTTTCCAGACTTAAATGGGTTTCAGATGGTTCCAGCAGATTCTAGCATGAGTAGGAGGTTCTGGCTACCTTCCTTCAAGCATAGAAATCATGATCAAAGTCTCTTTAGGACTGAAGAGAGCTTTCCATCCAATCTTCAAAGCACCCTTGAGTGGTAGGGGCTTCTAGCATCACCATTCTCATTTTACAGAGGAGGAAAACAGAGGCCCAGAGAAGTACAGTGACTCCCCACAAAAGATGTGTGTCAGAGGCAAGATTCAAAGGTCACTTTCCACCATGTATACTGTCTTTAATTAGCTAAACCAACCACACTTGTATTTCCATCTCACTGACCTCTGCCCCCACTAACCTCTGCCCCCACCTCCCAAAATAGCTTTTGCCACTAGCCTGTTTGTGATCATTCACATGGAAGCTGCTCAGGGCAGGCAAAGTTTGGATCTTTTTGGCTTTCTTTGGGTCCCCAGTGCCCAACAGTTATGAAATGCTTGTTGGTTAACTGACATATTGATCATTAGCATCACTTCCATTAATATCCATAATGCTTAAGGCTTCTGGGAAGGAATTTGCAGCCTCAGTTTCCTGATAAATAAGTCTGACCTTGGGCTTTGGGGGGGAGGTGACTTGTCAAAATCTGGGTGCAAGCAAAGATAGATCAAAGAGAGAATCCAAGTTTCCCCAGGGTCCAGGAAACTCTCCCCCAGGGACCTCCCTGAGTCATATGCAGGGAAACCAGGCAATGAAGGTAGCAGCTCACCTGTGACCACAAAGTGTACAAGGTCACTCATCTGCTCAGCACCAATACGAGCCTTGGCAATGCAGAAGTATGTCCCAGAATCAGACAGTTGGGCAGGCTTAAAGAGAAGGGTACCAAGGGAAGTCATCAGTGTAGGAGATCCATCGGGAGCCCCCTTGTACCACTTGTAGGTCAGAGGTGGAGAACCTTGGGCCTGGCACAAAAGACTGATTCTCATACCGTGGGGGACCTTGAACCCATAGCCAGAGCCAGTGGTCACCAGGGGCTTGGAAGCGGGAACTACAGGTGGGAGAGAGAAAAAGAGTTAGCAACAAGGCAGGATAAAGGGCCTGGGAGCAAGCCACAGGGAAACATATCAGGAAAGTGACTGAGAGTGGGCATAAATGGATTCGGCCTGGGGGCTGGAAGGGGCTGAAAAAAAAAAGCAAAGAAAAGGAGACATTGTCAGCCGGCAGAATAAAGGGAGAAATGCTGGGAAGGGATGGAGGAATAGGGAAAGGGCAAAGTCAGTCACAGGGAACCTTGAAGTAACAAAGAAGAGAGATGAGAAGGAACATACAATAGAGAATATCAGAGCTGGTATGGACCTTAGAACACAGAAAGTCAGACCTAGGAGGGAGCTTAGAGAATGTCAGGTCTGGGAGGGGACTTAGAACAGAGAGAGACCTAGGGAAATGAGATCACCCACAGGCTCTTAGGTAGAGCTTAAAAGGACTTCATAGGCTCTGAAGGACTTATACTCCTAATTACTATAGGGGAAACTGAGGCTTAAGGTGCTGATAGGACATATGTTAGATAAGGGTCATTGCCATATAGCTAATAAGACCTTCAGAGGTTTTGGACAAAAATGTCTTCTTATTACTTAAAGAGAAACTGAGGCATAGGGACCTGAAGACACCATAGGGATCCACAACAGGTTCTTAGGGATAGAGCTGAAATTATCTTCAGAGATTTTAGAGGCCAAGACAAATGCTCACGGTGACTTCAGGGGAAATTGAAGCATATGGACCTAAAAAGAGATCTGACTGAGATGAACAAAATATTCTTTTGTATGCAGCTGACAAGATTCAGAGATTTTAGAAGCCAAGACACCTCTTTATTGTGACATTAGGGGAAAATGAGGACTAGTGAACTGAAGAAACTAGTGTGAGATCAAGCATAGAGTTGTTAACCTAGAGATGACAAGGCCTTCAAGGGACTTCAATTCCAAAACTGTGATCGAAGGGGAAACTGAGACTTAGAGAACTGAAGGGACTTGTTTAAGATCATCCACAGGCTCATAGGTATAGAGGTGACAAGGCTTTCAAAGGTTTTGAATTTCTAGGGTTTCTAATTATTGCAAGAGAACCTGAGGCTTACAGAACTGAAGGGACCTCCATGAAATCAGCAACAAGTTTTTAGATATGGAGCTGGAAATACTTTCAGAGGTTTTAGACTACATAGCCTTCAGATAACTAAAGAGGAAACCGAGGCCCAGGGAGCACTAGAGAATTGTGTGAGATCAGCAAAAGATTCTTAGGTATTTAACTTTTCAGAGTTTCAGAGAGTTAAGAGACCAACAACCCCCAGACCCCCCAAATCAGATAATTTAGATTCCAAAAACACTCCCATCCCATTGTAATTGTAGGAAAAACTAAGGCCAAGACCACCCAATTGTCCTGTGTGAGATAACCACCAGCCTTCTGACTACTAAGGGGTAAACAGAAGCCTTTTTAACTGTGTTATTAGCTATGTGGGATCACGCACAGGCTTTTAGGAACAGAGGTAAAAAAGCCTTCAGAGGTCTTAGCTTTTAAGACATTTTCAATGGCTTTGATTTTTAGGGGAAACTAAGGTCCAAGGAGCTGAAGGAACCTTTGTAAAGTCACCAACAGTTTCTTAGGGATAGAACTGAAAAAGTCTTCAGAGGTTTTAGGGGCCAAAAAAACCCCTACTGAGACTACAGGGGAGATTGGGGCCCAGAGACCTGAAGAGTTCTGTCTTAGATCAACAACAGGTTCTTAGGTAAAGAGCTGACATGCCCTTCACAGGTTTTATAGGCCAAGATACTCCCTCACTGAGGTTTCAGGGGAAACTGGGGACTAGGGAAATGAAATAACTAGTGAGAAATCAAGCATCTAGAAATGATACGACTTTAAGAGGCTTAGATTCAAAAATATCCCTCCACTACTGTGATTGCAAGGGAAACTAAGTCTTAGACAACCTACACCTGTTGGAGATCAACCACAGCATCTTAGGTATAGAGGCAAACAAAGATTTCATGGTTTTTGGATGACTTACCGTAACAATCTTTTTTAGGATTTTTTTTTTTTTTGCAAGGCAAATGGGGTTAAGTGGCTTGCCCAAGGCCACACAGCTAGGTAATTATTAAATGTCTGAGACCAGATTTGAACCCAGGTACTCCTGATTCCAAGGCCAGTGCTTTATCCACCACACCCCCCAGCCGCCCCCCAGGCGCCCCCCCCGTACAATTTTTAAAAGAGAAACTGAGGCTTAGAGAATTGAAGAAGCCTGTGGGGCAACCCCAATAGGGTCTTAAGTATAGAAGAGAAAAGACTTTCAGAGATTTTTGACTACATAGCTTTCAGATAACTAGAGTTTTGCACTGATAAACCCTTCAAATTACAACAGGTAAAACTGAAGCCAATTTGAGGTCACACACAGGAACCAAAGCGCTGATAACTAGAAGACTCCAAGCCTTCAGATCACCACCAGGCTCTTAAATATTGACCTAAAAAGGCCTTCACAGGTTTTTGATTCCTAGCCCTTCTAAATACAACAAGGGAAACTGAGGTCTAAGAAAGTAAAGGGGCCATGGTGACATCACCACCAAGTTAATAGGTATGGAGAAGACAAGGCCTTCAGAGGGTTTGGTCAAAAAATCCTTCTGATTATTTAAGGGGAAACTGAAGCCCTAGGGAACTGATGTGACCTGTGTGGGAATACTCACAGACTTTTAGTTAGAGAGGCAAAAAGACCTTCAGAAGTTTTACAATTGAAAAGAAGACTATTCCAGAAAGGAAGGCCCGAGTTGCTGAAGGAATTTTGATAAGCTCACCAACAGTTTTTGAAGTAGAGAGTTGAAAAGGTCTTCAAAATTTATAGAAGCCAAGACGCCCCTACTGAGACTGCAGAGGACACAGGTCTAAGGACCTGAAAGGACCTGTGTGAGGCCAGCCACAAGTTCTTAGCTGACAAGGTCTTGAATGTTATTAATGGTTAACATGATCACTTCAGGGGAAACTGAGGACTAGAGAAGGGCAACAACTAGGGTGAAACCAAGTACAAGGTTAGTGGCCTGGAAATGACTTGAAGAGGTCTTTCCTCACCTACTGCACAGCTTGCTTCAGTTTTCTAAAAGGCTTTAAGGGGTCTTGATTCTAAAACACCTCCCCCATGTGATCGTAGGGGAAACTGAGACTTAGAGAACTGAACGGACCTCTTTTAGATCAAGAGGTGACATAGGCTTTCAGAGGTTTGGGACTATTAGCCCTCTGAATTACTAAAGGAAAAACAGGAATAGAGAATTGAAGACACTTGTGATAACTGCCATAGGATCATCTTAATAACTGAACCAACCTTCAGAGGTTTTTGACTACAGAGCCTTTAGATAAACTAAAGAGAACACTGAGGCCTACTGACCTTTGGAGACCTGTGTAAGATCAGAAGCAGACTCTTAAGTATTTAGATGAAAAGGCTCTCAGAATTTTGGGACTAGCCCTTTGAATTACTGCAGGGAAAACAGACCTGTTTAAGATGACACATAGGGCCCTAAACCTAGAGAGGACAAGGCCCTCAGTGACTTAGATTCTAAAAACAGCCCCTCCCTGCCCCAATATAAGTATAGAGTAAATTGAGGCCTAGGCCACTGAATTGTCCTGTGTGAGATGATAAGACTGTTAGGTATAGGCCTGAAAAGGCTCTCAGACTTTTTTGATTAGCTCTTTTAGTTAATACAGGGGAAACTGAAGCCTAAGGACCTGAAGAGACCATTATAACATCACCCCAAAGTTATTAAGTCTAGGTAAGACAAGGTCTTAAGAGGTTTTAGAGCAAAAAGCCTTCTGATTACTTAAGGAGAAACTGAACTGTTGGACACTAAAGTAACTTCTATGGGATCAATGACTAAGTTTTAGGTACAGAGGTTGAAAGGCCATCAGAGGTCTTAGAGTTTAAGACACCTCTTGTATATAGGGAAAACTAAGGCTCAAGGAGCTTAAGGGATTTGCATAAGATCATCAACAATGTATTATGCATATAGTTGAGAAGGTCTTAAAAGGTTTCAGAGAGCAAGAAACCCCCTCACTGTGACTTCTGGGGAAACTGAGGGCTAGGGAAATGTAGCAACCAGTGTGAGATCAAGCACAAGGTTATAGGCCAAGAATTGACAAGGTTTTAAGAGACCTTAGATTCCAAGATACCACCCCACACCATTTTGATTATAGGGGAAACTAAGTCATAGACAACAGAAGGGACTGTTTTCGATCGACAACATTCTTTTAGGTATAGAGGTGACAAGGGTTTCAGAGGTTTTACACTAACTGACCAAATAATTTCTAAAGGAGAAATTGTAGCTGATATAACTGCTGTAGTATCCCCAATAGAATCAGATGAATAGATCAGAAAAGGCCTTCAGAAGTTTTTGACTGCAAAGATTTTATTTTTTTCTACAATGACTTTTAGATAACTACAAGGGAAACTGAAGCCTAAGGAACAGAAGGGAGCATTGCCAAATAGCCAACAGGTTAAAAGGTACAGAGGAGACAAAAACCTTCATAGGTTTTGGACGAAAACCTGCCTTCTGATTATTTAAAGGGAAATGGAAAGCTAGAGAAGTGACGCCAGCTGTGTGGGATCACTGCCATACTCTTGGGTACAGAGGTGAGCAAGTCTTTGGCGGTCTCAGCGTTTAAGACATGTCCAATGCATAGGGGAAATCAAGACCTAAGGAGCTGAAGGGATCTGTGGGTAATCGTCAACAAGCTACGATACTCTGTCACTGTGACTTCAGGGAAATGCAGCAACCAGTGTGAAAAAAAGCACAAGTTGTAAGACTAGAAATCACAAAGGTTGAAGAGGTCTTAATTCCAAGACACACCACACTCTGCTTGATTGTAGGAACAATTGAGTCTTAGACACCAGAGGGACCTGTTTTAGATCTACCACAGTCTCTTAGGTACAGATGGGAGAAGGGTGCCTGAATGTTTATAGTACTCCCTTAATAATTACTAAAGGAGAAATCGGAGCTTAGAAAACTGAAGAAAGTTGTGCAATATCCATAATGGCATCTTACATATATAGGAGAAAAGGCTTTTAGAGGCTTTTGCCTCCATAACCTTTAGATAGCTAAAGGGGAAACAGAGGTCTACTGACCATTAGAGACCTGTAGGAGATCAGTAGCAGATTTTTAGGTATTTAGATGAAAAGGCCTTCATCATTTTGGGACTAAAAATCCTTTGAATTATTATAGAAAAAAATAAGGCTGGTTTTAGATCACTAACAGTGTCCTAAGCCTAGAGAGAACAAGGCCTTCAGAGGAATTAGCTTACAAAAACATCCCCCAAAACCAATCGTAATTGTAGGGGAAACTGAGACCCTAGGCCACTGAATGGTTCTGTGTGAAATCACAACCAGGCTGTGAGGCATAGCCCTGAAAAGACTTTCAGACATTTTTGATTCCTAGCCCTTCTAACTTGAAAGGACCATTGTGGCATCGCCCACAAGTTTTTAAGTCTGGATGAGAGAAAAGCTTTATCAATTTTTAGACTAAAAAGTTTTCTTATTCCTTAAGGGGAAACTGAAGTTTAGGGAACTGAAGTAACCTGTGTGGGATCATACACAGCCTCTTAGGTACAGAAGTGGAAATGTTGAGGTCTTAGACTTTAAGACATATCCCATTGCTTTGATTTCAGGGGAAACTAAGGCCCAATGAGCTGAAGAGACCTGTGTAAACTCACCAAGAGTTGCTTAGGTATAAAGCTGAAAAGGTCTTTGGAGGTTTTTAAGAGTTCAAGACATCTCCCCCTCACTATGACTGTAGAGGAGACTGAGGCCTAAGGACCTGAAGTAACCTGTGTTAGATGAACAACAGGTTCTTAGAGAACTGAGAAGTGCTTCAGAGATTTTAGAGAACAGGAAATCCCCTCACTGTGAATTTTGGGGAAACTGAGGACTAGGGAAATGCAATGACCAGTGTGAAATTAAGCACAAGGTTGTAAGGCCTAGAAATGACAAGTTTTTAAGAGACCTTAGATTTCAAGACACTGCTCCAGCACTCTGATAGTCTTAGACAACAGAAGGGGCCTGCTTTAGATCAACAACAGTCTTTTAGGTATAGAGATGACAAGAGTTTCTGAAGTTTTGTGCTAAATTACTCAAGGAGATATTGTGGCTGGAGGGACCTATGAGATATCCCCACAGGATATGATGTGTATTTCAGAAGAGGCCTTCACAGGTTTGTGACTACAAAGATTTTATGTCTTTAAAGGGAAAACCTAGGCCTAAGGAATGGAAGGGACCATTTTTAAATCAACATGTTAATAGTTATAGAGATAAAATCTTCAGAGGTTTTGGGCAAAAACACCTTCTGATTCCTTAAGGAGAACTGAAACCTAGGGAACTGAAGTACCTGTGTGGGAATACTCACTGAGGTGAAAATGTCTTTAGAGGTCTAACACATCGAACATGTAGGGGAAACGAAGGCCCAAGGAGCTTAAGGAACCTGTGTAAGATCACCAAGAGTTTCTTAGGACATAGTTGAAAAGGTCTTCAGATGTTTTAGAGGCCAAAACACCCCCAACTGTGCCAGCAGGGGAGATTGAGACCTAGAGACCTGAAGAGACTAGAGTTAGACCAGCAAGAAGTTAGATGTAGAATTGACAAGCCCTTCAGTGGTTTTATAGGCAAAGATACCCCCTCATTGTGATTTCAGGCTAAACTGAGGCTGAGGGAAATGCAGCAACCCAATGTGATATCAAGCACAAGACTGTAGGCCGAGAAATTACAGTTTGAAGACATCCCACCCACCACTGTGACTGTAAGAGAAATTGAGACAGAAGGAGATCTGTTTTAGATCAAGAACTGTCTCTTAGGTACAGTGGTGAAGAGGCTTTCAGAGTTTTGGACTTCTCACCTTAGGAATTACTAAAGGGGAAACTGAGAAGTAGAGAACTGACAAACCTTTCTGATATGTGCTACAGCATCAGCAGAGTTGAGCAGGAAAGACCTTGGGGGTGGGGGTTGGACTACATAGCTTTATAATACCTAAAGAGGAAACTAAGGCCAACTGAACATTAGCAACCTGTGTAAGATCAGCAACAGATTCAGAGGCATTTAGAGTAAAAGTTCCTCAGAGTTTGGGACTTAAAGCCCTTTGAATTACTGCAGGAAAAACTCAGGCCTGTTGGAGATCACACACAGGGACCTAAGCCTAGAGAAGACAAGACCTTTAGATGAATTAGATTCCAAAAAATATCCCTTAATCCAATGTTATTATAGAGGAAACTGAGGCCTAGACCACTGAATTATTCCCTGTGAGATCACTATAGGATGATAGGTTTAGACATGAAAAGGTTTTGGGACATTTTTGATTCCTAGTCCTTCTAATTACTATAGGGGAAACTGAGGCGTAAGAAACTGAAGAGACCATTGGAATATCCCCCCCCCACAAGTTCTTGAGTCTAGAAACAAGGCCTTCTGAGGGTTTCATCAAAAAAGCCTTCTGATTACTTAAGGGGAAAACAAGCCTAGGAAACTGAAGGAACCTCTGTGGAATCACTCCCAAGCTTTTAATTACGGGGGAACAAACCTTCAGAAGCTTTAGATTTTAAGACAAGTTCAACTGATTTGACTCTTCTGGAAGCTAAGACCCAAGGAAGTGAAGGGAACTGTATGTGATCACCAACAGTGAAGTACAGAGCTCAAAAGGCCTCCAAAGTTTGTAAAAGATGAAACATGCCCTACTGAGACTGCAGAGGAGAGAGGCCTGTGGGAGATTAATATCCTGTTCCTTAGGCATGGAATCGACAAGACCTTCATTGGTTTTAGAGTCCAAGACAACCTCTCACTGTGACTTAAGTAGGAACTGAGGACCAGGTCAATAAAGTAAATAAGTTGAAATCAAGGGTTAGAAATGACCAAGCCTTAGATTAGAGGCCTTAGATTCAAAGACATCCTACCCAAACCCAAGATTATAGGGGAAACTGAGTCTTAGATAACGACACCTGTTCTGGATCAACTTCAGTTTCTTAGGTACAGAGGTAACAATAGCTTAAGTTTTTGGATCTCTTCAATTAAAAATTGCTAAAGGAGAAACTGAAGCTTAGAGAATTGAAACCTACATGATATCCCCAACGAGATTGTAAGTACAGAGGAGAAAAGGCCTTCCAAGGTTTTTGACTAAATAGCCTTCAGTCGACTAAAGACAAAGCAGAGGCTTACTGGCTATTAGAGACTGTAAGATGTATTTAGATGCAAAGTCCCTCAGAGTTTTAGGACTCAAATTCCTTCAAATTCCTACAGAAAAACTGCTGGCTATTTGAAATCATACAAAGGGCCCTAAACCTCCAGTGGACAAGGCCTTCAGATAAACACATGACAAAAATACCTTCTCACCCCCATTGTAATTGAAGGGGAAACTGAGGCCTAGGCTACTCAATGGTCCTGTGTGAGATCACCACCAGGCTGTTAGGTATAGACCTGAAAAGGCTTTTAGGATTTTTTTTTATTCCTAGCCCTTCTAACTACTACAGGGGAAACCGAGGCCTAAGGAAATAAAGGGATCATTATGAGATCACCAAGAGGTAAAGAGGTGTAGAAGGGACAGACCTATAGGTTTTGGAGGAAAAAAATACCTTTTGATTACTTAAGGGGAAACAGAAGCCTAGTGAATTGAGGCAACCTGTTTGGGATCACTCACATGGTCTTAGCTACAGAGGGTTAAAAGGCCTTCAGAGGTCTTAGAGTTTAAGTGCTTATGGCCAAGTGCTTCAATTGTAGGAGAAACTAAGGCCTAGGGACCTGAAGAGAGCTGTCTTATATCAACAGCAGGTGGAGAACTGACAAATAAGACAGTCCCTCACTGTTGCTTCAGGGGAAACTGAGGACTAGGGAAATGCAGCAACCAGTGTGAATTCAAGCACAAGACTGTAGGCCTAGAAATGACATGGCTTTAAGGGGTCTTAATTCCAAGACAACCCACCCACCATTATGATTATAGTGGAAACTGAGTCTTAAACACCTGAAGGAACCTGTTTTAGATAAATCACAGTCACTTAGGTGAATGTTTTTCACCAGAGGTGACCATGTTTTCCTCATTTTGTAGTACTTGCCCAAGGAATTATAAAAGGGGAAACTAAATTTTAGAGAACTGAAGATACCCACATGGTTCCCCTAATAGGGCTTTAAATTTAGAACATAACAGACCTTCAAGGGTTTTTAATTACAGAGGCTTCAGATAATTAAAGAGAAAATTGGGACCTACTGACCATTAGGGACCTGTGAGATCAGGCACAGATTCTTAAGTGTTTAGAGGAAAAGACCCTCAGAGTTTAGAAAATACAAGCCTTTTGAATTACTACAGGAAAAACTGAGGCCTGTTTGAGATCACACACAGGTCCCTAAACCTAGAGACGACAAGGTCTTCAGGTGACTTAGATTCAAAAAACACCCCCCCCATTGTAATTAGAGGGGAAACTGTAGCCTAGGTCACTGTATGGTCCTATATGAGACCACCACCAGGCTGTTAGGTTTAGATCTGAAAAGACTTTCTGAGGTTTTTGATTCCTAATCCTAATTATGACAATGGAAACTGAGGCCTAGGGACCTTGGGGGACCAATGTGACTTCCCCTACCGGTTTATAGTTATAGAGGAGACAAGGCCTTGTGAGATTTCGGACCAAAAACCTTCTCGTTACTTAATGGGAAACTAAATCCCAGGGATTTGAAGCTACCTTTGTGGGATCACTAAACAGATTTCTAGATACAGAGGTGAAAAGGCCTTCAGAGCTCTTAGAGTTTAATACACATCCAACTGCTTTTACTATAGAGGAAATGATGGTCTAAGGAGGTGAAGGACCTATGTAAGATCACCAACAGTTTCTTAGGTATAGTGATGACAAGGCTTTCAGAGGTTCTGGACAAAACACAACCTCTCTATGGTATCAGAGGAAACTGAACGCTAGGGAAATGCAGAAACCAGTGTGAGATGAAGCACAAGATCTTAGGCCTAGAACTAACAAGGCTTTAAGATGACTTATTTCCAAGACACCCCACTTACCAGTATGATTGTAGGGGAAACCAAGTGTTAGAAGGAACCTGTTTCAGCTCAAGAACAATTTCTTAAGTATAAAGATGAGAAGGCTTTCAGAAATTTTGGACAACTTGCCCTAATAATGACAAAAATAGAAACTGAGGTTTGAAGAATTGAAGAGGCCTATGTGATATCACTAACAGAATCTTAGATATAAAGCACAGAAGGTTTCCAGAGGTTTCTGACTATACAGCCTTCAGAAAACTAAAGGGGAAACTGAGGTCTTCTGACCAGTAGAGACCTGCTTAAGAACAGCAACAGATTCTTAGTTATTTGGCTGAAAAGGCCTTCAGAGGCAATTTTCAACTAAAAAGTTTTCAAATTATTACGGGAAAATATGAGGCCTGATTGAGATCACATACAGGTCCCTAAGTGTAGCAAGGACAAGGTCTTCAGCTGACATAGATTCTAAAAATCTACCCTCCCATTTTACTTGTAGGGTAAACTGAGGCCTAGGCCACTGAAGGATCCTGGGTGAGATCATTACCATACTATTGAAGTTTAGAAGTAAATAGGCTTTCAGAAGTTTTAGTTTCCTACCTCTTCTAATTACAACAGGGAAACCAAGACCAAAGGACCTAAAGGGACCATTGTGACAACTTCCAATAGTTCTTATATGTAGAGATAACAAAACCTTCAGAGGTTTTACAAAAAAATGTCTTCTGATTAAGGGGAAACTGAAGCTTAGGGGGCCTGAAACAAACTGTGGGGGATCATACATAGGTACAGAGGTGAAAAAAAGTTTTTAGATACCCCATAATTAAAGACATATCCAATTGATTTGACTATAGGAAAAACAATGGATCAAGATGCTGAAGGTATCTGTGGAAGATCAACAGTATTTTAGCTAAACTGGCAAGTCTTTCAGAGGTTTTAAAGACCAGGATACCCCATACAGTGACTGCAGGGGAGACTGAGGTCTAGAGACCTGAAGAGACCTGTGTTAGCTCCACAACAGGATTTTAGGTATAGAACTGAGTCTTAGACATCTAAAGGGAACTGTTTAAAATCACCCACAGAACAGAGAATGAAAGGGTTGAAAGGGGACTTGGGACAAGGAATGTTGGGAGGGCCATTAGAACACAAAATGTAAGGATTTAACTCAGCTACTGGAGCACAGAATGTAAGAATTGAAAGGGGATGTGGGATGGAAGGTATGAAAATGGCCAGTGGATGAAGAAAAGTTAGGACTTCAAAGGCCATGAGAATTTGAGGGGAAAGAATATAAGACCAGGAGGATAATTAGAACACAGAATGTAAAGGATGGGGGGACCAGGAGAGAACAGAATGTTAGGGCTGAAGGACCATCAGAACACAGAATGTAAGTATTGGAAGAATCATCAAAATATAGAATGTAAGTTTTGGGAGGACCATCAAAACATGGAATGTAAATAATGGAAGAACTATCAAAACATAGAATGTAAGGGGGGAAGGCCATGAAAACATAAAATGTAAGAATTGGGAGGACCATCAGAACACAATGTAAATAGAAAACATAGAATGTAAGTTCTGGGAGGGCCACCAGAACACAATGTAAATAGAAAACATAGAATGTAAGTTTTGGGAGGGCCACCAGAACAATGTAAATATTGGGAGGGCCATCAAAACATGGAATGTAAGGGGGGGAGGGTCAGGAAAACACAGAATGTAAGGGCTGGGAGGGCCATCAGAACAGGAAATGTAAGCTTTTGGAGGACCATCAGAACATAGAATAAGTATTAGGAGGGCCATCAAAACATGGAATATAAGGTCATGAAAACACAGAATGTAAGGGCTGGGAGAGTCATGAGAGAACAGAATTTTAGGGCTGGAAGGGTCATCAAAAATGGAATGAAAGTGCTGGGAGGGCCATGTAAGTATTGGGAATGCCATCAGAATTTGAAATGTAAGTACTGGGAGAGCCATCAAAACATGGAATGTAAAGGGGGTGTGGCCATGAAAACATGGAATGTAAGTGCTAGGAGGTCCATCAGAACACAGTGTAAGGGCTAGGCAGGCTAGGAAAAGGCAGAATATTCTGGGAACAGCATGAGAACACAAAATGTAAGGGCTCAGAGAGTCATGAGAATATGGAATGTAAGGTTTGGGATGGCCATGAGAACACAGAGTAAGGGCTGAAAGGACCATCAGAACATGGAATGAAAGTGTTAGGAGGGCCATCAGAATACAGAATATAAACACTGAGAGGGCCATGAGAACACTGACGGTGAGAGCTGGGAGAGGCATGAGCATCATAAGAACATGGAATATAAGTGCTGGGAGAGCCACCAGACACACAATGTAGGGACTGTGAAGACCAAGAGAACATGTAATGTAAGGGCTGGGAGGGGCCACGAAAACACAGAATGGAAGGGCTGGAAGGGTCATGAGAAAATGTAGGAAGGGAGGGAGGGCCATGAGCACATGGAATGTAAGGGCTGGGAGGACCATCAAAATATGGAATGTAAATACTGGGATAATCATCAGAACAAAGAATGTAAGTATTGGCAGGGTCATCAGAACACTGAATAAAAGTTGGGGATGGACAACACAGAATGTTAGGGCTTGGAGGGCCATGAGATCCCAGAATATAAGGGCTGGAAGTACCACCAGAACATGGAATTTTAGGCCTGGGAGGGCCATCAAACATGGAATATAAGTGCTAAGAGGGCCATATGAACATGGGATTTAAGTTCTGGGAGGGTCATGAGGACATTGAACATGAAGGCTGGGAGAGGCATGAGAACATGGAATGTAACTTCTGGGGCAGCCATCAGACACAAAATGTAAGGACTGAGAAGACCAAGAGTACAACAATGTAAGAGCTGGAAGGGCCATGAGATCACTAACTATGAGGGCTGGGATGGTCATAAGGGCCATGAGAACATGGAATGTAAGTGCTGGGAGAGCCATCAGAAAATGGAATGTAAGGACTGGGAGGGCCATGGGAACTCAGAATGTCAGGGCTAGAAGGACCATCAGAACATGGGATGTAAGTGAGAAGAGGGCCATCAGAGCATGGAATATAAATGCTGGGAAGACCATGAGAACACAGAATGTAAGGGCTGGAAGGACAAACAAAGCATGAAATATTAGGGCTAGGAGAGCCATCAGAACACATAATGTAATTTCTGCGAAAGCCATCAGAGATAAAATGTAAAGACTGGGAAGACCAACAAAACACAGAATGTTAGGGCTGGGAGGGACATAAGAATACGGAATGTAATTTTTGGGAGCGGCATCAGAACACTGAATATAAGGAGGAGAGGACCATGAAAATAAGAATGTATGTACTGGGAAAACATAGAATGTTAGGGCTGGGAGGACCATGAAAACATGGAATGTAAGCGCTGGGAGGATCATGGAACAGTGAACGTGAGGGTTGGGAGAGGGAAGGACTGGGAAGACCAAGAGGAATGTAAGAACTGGGAGAGCTATCAGAACATGGAATGTTAGGGTGGGAGGACCATCTACCATGGAATGTAAGTGTGAGGAGGGCCATCAAAACATGGAATGTAAGTGCTGGGAGGGCCATGAGAATGCAGAACATAAGGACTGGGAGGGACATAAGAACATGGAGGAGGAGGAGCATTTGGAAGCAGCATCAGAACACTGAATACGGGGGAGGGGCATGGAAACACTGTTATTGGGAAGGCCATAAAACACAGAATGTTAGGGCTGGGAGAGGCTTGAGAAGAATAAATATAGATTCTGGGAGGGATATAAGAACATCAAATGTAAGTTCTGGGAGAGCCATCAGACACAAAATGTAAGGCCTGGGAAGACCAAGAGAACATGGAATGTAACTGGGAGAGCAATGAGAACACTAAACATGTGGGCTGGGAGGGTCATGAGAAGAATGAATATAAATGCAGGGAGGTTTATGAGAACACAGAATGTAAGTACTGGGAGGGCTATGAAAATACAATATTAGGGCTGAAAATATGGAATGTAAGGACTGGAAGGACCATCAGAACATGGGATGTTAAGTCTCAGAGGGCCATTACACATAGAATTTAAGTGGGAGGGGGGCCATCAAAACACAGAATGTAAAGGCTGGAAGGGCCATCAGAACACAATGTATGGACTAGGAGGGACATGAGAACACCAAATTTAAGGACTGGGAGGGCCGTGAAAACATTGAACATGAGGACTGGAGGGACATGAGAACAATGAATATAAATGCTGAGAGGGCCATGAGAACATAGAATGTAAATTCTCAGAGACCATCAACCACAAAATGTAAGAACTGGGAAGACCAAGAGAACACGGAATGTGAGGACTTGGAGGATCATGAAAACAGAATGTAAGGGCTGGGGGGATCATCAAGACATGGAATGTTAGGCCTGGGAGGACCATCAAACATGCAGTGTAAATGCTAGGACGTCCATCAGAACATGGAATATAAATGCTGGAATATAAATGAGAATACAGAATGTAAGGGCTAGAAGGACCATCAGAACATGGAATGTAAGTGCTGGGAGGGTTATCAGAACACAATGTTAGGACTGGGAGGGCCATGAAAACCCAGAATGTAAGGGTTGGAAGGGCCATGAGAACACTGAACCTGAGGACTGGGAGAAGCAAAAGAATAAATATAAATTCTGGGAGGGTCAAGAGAACATGGAATATAAGTTCTGGAGAGCCATCAGAGACAAAATATAAGGATTGAGAAGACCAAGAGAACACGGAATATAAGAGCTAGGAGGACCATGAAAACACAGAATGGAAGTGTTGGGAGGGCCATCATAACACTGACTATAAGGGGGGACATAAGAACATGGAATGCCATGGCTAGGAGGGTCACCAGACATGGAATATATGTGCTAGGAGGGTCATGAGAGCACAGACTATCAGGGCTGGGAGGCCCATTAGACATAATGTCAGGACTGGAAGGTCCATTAGAACATTGTTAGGATTGGGAGGGCCATGAGAACATAGAATGTAAGGACTGGGAGGGCCATAAGAACATAGAATGAAAGGGTTGGGAAGGCCATCAGATATGGAATTTGAGTATTGGAAGGGTCATCAGACACAGAATGTCAGGGTTGGAACATCCATCAGGGCTGGGAGAGCCATGAGAACATGAAATATAAGTGCTGGGAGGGTCATCAAACACAGAATACAGGTTCTGGGAGGTTCGTGTTGCCAATTATTAAAGATTTAGAGATAGAAGACCAAAGATTCAAAGCCACTGAAAAGAAGAAAGAATTCGAGCTCTCTCTGGGATGTTAAAATGACAAGAATCACAACATGGAATGTAAGGGCTGGAGGATCATGAGAACCCAGAATGTCAGGACTTGGAGAGCCATCAAATCATGGAATGAAATCATGGGCAGGTTATGAGAACAAGGAATGAAAAGGCTGGGAGGGCCATGAAACATGGAATATGAGTCTGGGAGGGCCATCAAATCATGGATTGTAAAGGCTGGGAGGATCATGAAAACACCAAATGGATAGACTGGGAGGCCATGAGAACAGAAAATGTAAGGGCTGAGAGGGCCATGAGAAAATCAAATGGATGGGCTGGGAAGGTCATGAAAACAGGGAATGTAAGGTTTAGGAGGACCATCAGATCACAGAATGAAAAAGAAATATACAAAAATTGTTGGAAAGACTAGAAAATAGCATTGCAAAACCAAGCATTGACCCACATCTCACACCCTACACCAAAATAGGATCAAAATGGGTCCAGGATTTAGACATAACGTGCAACACTATAGATCAATTAACAGATCAAGAAATATTCTGTAGATCTAAGAAAAGGGGAAAAATTTGTGACCAAGCAAAAAGAGTACATTATAAATTGCAACACGGATGATTTTGAGTATATTAAAAAGTTTTTGATCTATAAAACTAATGCTGCCAAAATTAGATGGAAAACAGAAAGCCTGGAAACAATTTTCATAGGGGTTCTTATAAAATCTCATTTCTAAAATGTATAGAGAAATGCATCAAATTTATAAAGTTACAAGTTGATCCTCAATTGATAAATGGTCAAAGGATATGAACAGTCTTCAAATGAAGAAATTAAAATGATATATAATCAAATGAAAAAATGCTCCAAATTATTATTGATTAGAAAAAATATAAATTAAAATAACTATGGGGTTCCACCTCACACCCATCCAAATGGCCAAGATGATAAGAAAGGAAAACAATCAATGTTGGAGAGATTGTGGGAGGGTTGGGACATTAATTCATTTATGATGGAATTGTGAACTGATCCAGCCATTCTGGAGAGCAATATGGAAGTAAGAACAATAAAACTGTTCATACTCTTTAACCCAGCAAATCCAATTCTAGGTCAACATCCAGAAGAAATCATAAAAAAATGGGAAAAGTCACACATGTTCCAAAATATTCAAGGCAGCTCTTTTTGTAGTGGCAAAGAATTAGGAATTGAGTGGATGCCCATTAATTGGGGAATGGCTGAACAAATCATGTATATGAATATTATGGAGTACTATTCCATAGAAAACCATGAATGGTTGGACTCTAGAGAAGCAGGAACCGAAGTACAGGAACTGATGCTGAGCAAAGGGAGCAGAGACAAGAGAAGATTGCACACATTAACAACAACATTGTGAGATGATCAACCTTGATGGATGTGGCTCCACTCAGAAGTTCGGAGAGCTAGGGCAACCCTAGGAGACCAGCTTTGGACAATGCTATCCCCATTCAGAGGAAGAAAAACAAAACAAAACAAAACAAAAAAATGCTACAGAATCTGAATGAACAATAAATTCACTTTTTAAAAATTTTCTCTTTTGTTTTTATTGCCTATCTCATGGGTTTCTTTCTTTTCCCTTAATCCCAATTCCCCATAACAAAATTGACATTTCTAAACATGTTAAGTACAAAAGTATATGAATAATATGTACTTGATTGTTCACCACTGAGGGGAGAAGGATAGGAAGAAAGGGTGGAAGGAAAGTATATAACTCAAAAATATGCGTATGCATGTAGAAGAATGTTAAAAAACTTTCAGGACTTTCAGCCAAGATAGCAGAGAGAGAAGCCAGGCACAGTTCTAAAGTCTCCTGATCTTCCCTCATAAATAATATGAAACAAACCTCTTAACAGAAATCCTATCAACAAAACCCAGAAAGAAAAGCCAGGAAAAGAACATCTACCTCAGGATTTTTCTTGTGACATTATGGATGAGTCCAGGCCCAGAGGGTGGACTCTACCAGGAGCACAGGATCAGTGAGAGTTTGGGAGCCTGGATTAGCTGCAGATTAGCCTGATTAGGGGTAGGTCTGGAGTCCTGGAGCCTGAGGGCCTGATAGCCTGATAGCTCGACCAGCTTGATCAGTGGCAGGGCTAGAGCCTGGTCAACTGTGCAGGGGCTTGGATCAAGTAGGGAGCAGAAGCATTGATGGTGGTGCTGACCATCTGGAGCTCGCCAGGAGGGCTAGAGGAAGAGTTCTGGTACGGGAGAGATGCAGACATCAATCCCTGGGCTCCTCTGGTCAGGAGGAACTCAAAGTCCACACCTCCATTTCCACTGAAGCCTCTTCTCAGAACAATTACACACTACTTCTGCTCCAGGCTCAGGTGTGTGAACTGCAGAACCACCTCATCTGACAATAGGGACAGTGATCACCTCACCCCAGGGTATAGCCGACTATTGGTCAAAGACAAAAGTATTTAACAATTTCAACCACTCCCCCCAGGGCCAAGGGAAAGGGCCTGAATAGAGGTCACAGACACTCCAGAAGTAACCAGCATAAAAAAAATAAATTAAAAAAAAAGAAAGTAACCAGCACCCCCTACTGGAAAACTGGAGATATTACACTCAGTAACCAAAACCTCTAGCACCCCATACTGGCCAGCTGAAGATATTACACTCAGTGAGTAAATCCTCTAGGAATCCCAACACCAAAACTCTGTGAACCAGCCCCTCCCCAACTCAAGGTCTTAGTAAAAGTGAAGAAAGGCCAAAAGAAAAGGGGGGGGTCCATAGAAAAATTCCTAGATGGAAAAGACCCTAACTTAGAGAGACCTAGAACCTCTGAGGAGAATATCATCTGGTCTCCAGCACAGAAAGACTTCCTTGAAGAACTCAGGTAGGAGTTTAAAAATCAATTGGAAAAGTTGGGAGAGACAATTAACATCTTGCAACAAGAAAACAAATCATTGGAAAATACAATTGGACAAATACTAAAAAGAAAATTCTCTCAAAACCTCAATTGGTCAAATGGAAAACTCTTTCAAAAATAGAATTGACCAATTGGAAAAGTAGTTGCAAAAGGTAAATGAAAAAAATTCTTCTCTAAAAAAAAGAATGGAGTCTGTGGAAACTAATGACTTCATGAAACAGCAAAAGTCTGTTAAACAAAACCAAAAGATAGAAAAAAATAGAAGAAAATGTAAAATACCTCATCAGCAAAACCACTGACCTCGAGAAGGGACAACCTGAGAATTATAGTTCTTCCTGAAAACATTGAAGAGAAAAAAAGCCTGGGCTTAATATTACATGATTTAGTGATGGAAAATTTCCCTAATATCATGGAACCAGAGGGCAAAATAGTTATTGAAAGAATACATCGATCCCCTCCAGAAAGAGATCCTAAAATGAAAATACCAAGGAATGTTGTGGCCAAATTCCAGAACTATTAGATAAAAGAGAAAATTCTGCAAGCAGCCAGAAAGAAACAATTTGAATACCAAGGAGCCATAACAAGGATTACACAGGATCTGACTGGCTCAACATTAAGAGATCAAAGGGCCTAGAGTGAGATATTCCAAAGAGTAAAGGAGCTTGGAATGCAGGCAAAAATTCACTATCTGGCAAAGCTGAGCCTTCTCTTTCAGGGGAAAAGATGGACATTTAATGAAATGGAAGACTTCCAACAATTCCTGATGAAAAGACCAGAGCTAAATAGAAAATTTGGACATTAAACAGGAGGTTCAAGAGACACGTAAAAAGCTTAAAAAAGGGAGGGGGTAAAGAAAAAAAGCTGCTATCCAATAAGATGAAACTGGCTATATCCCAGCATGAGAAAAAAGATTCTCATAACTCTTGAGAACTGTAGCTCTAACAAAGAGAATATACCTAGCCAGAAATAATGGACACTCATGACTTATCCATAAGACTGCTGTTCAATGGGATGAAGCTGGCTATAACTCTACTTGGGAGAAAGATTCTAATAACTCTCAAGAATTGTAACTCTATAAGAGAGCACATACTTAACTAGAAGTGATGGATACTCAGGATTTTTTATAACTCACATAAAATGATTTAAAAACACCTCCTCTTAATCCTTAAATGCTTACATGAATAAATTAGAGAAAGAAGGAAATCAATGAGCTAAATATGTAACTAAAAAAGAGAAAGAACAAATTAAAAATACCCAATTAAATATCAAATTAGAAATTTTAAAAATTAAGAAGTTAATAAAATCGAAAGCAAAAACATTATTGAATTAATAAATAAAACCAAGAGTTGATTTTATGAAAAAAATCAATAAAATTGATAAACCTCTGGTCAAAAAAGAAAGAAGAAAACCAAACTGCTAATATCATAAATGAAAAAGGTGAACTCACCACCAATGAGGAGGAAATTAAAGTAATAATTCAGGATTATTTTGCCCAACTCTATGCCAATAAATTTGGTAATCTAAGTGAAATGGACAAATATTTACAAAAATATAAGTTACCAAGGTTAAATGAAGAGGAGATTAAATACCTAAACAACCCTGTTTCAGAAAAAAGAAATTCAACAAGACATCATTAAACTCCCTAGGAAAAAATCTCCAGGGCCTGATGGATTCACAAGTGAATTCTACCAAACATTTAAGGAACAATTGGTTCCAATCCTATATAAACTCTTTGGAAAAATAGAGAAAGATGGAACTCTGCCTAACTCTTTCTATGAAACCAATATGGTATTGTTACCTAAACCAGGAAGATTTAAAACAGAGAAAGAAAATTATAGACCTATTTCCCTGATGAATATAGATGCAAAAATCCTAAATAAAATCTTAGCAAAATGACTACAACAAGTCATCACTAGGATAATACATTATGATCAAGTAGGATTTATTCCAGGAATGCAGGGATGGTTCAAAATTAGGAAAACTGTTAGTATACTCAGTTATATCCACAACAAACCTATCAGAGATCATATGATCATATCAATAGATGCTGAAAAAGCTTTTGGCAAAACACAGCATCCCTTCCTACTAAAAACACTAGAGAGTGTAGGAATGGACTGTTTCTTAGAATAATTAACAGTATCTATCTGAAACCATCAGCAAGCTTTATATTCAATGGGGAGAGGCTAGAGGCATTTCCAATAAGATCAGGGGTGAAACAAAGGTGCCCATTATCACTAATCCTATTCAATATCATATTAGAAATGTTAGCTTCAGCAATAAGAGAAGAAAAAGAAATTGAAGGAATTAGAATTGGGAAGGAAGAGATAAAACTGTCACTCTTTGCAGATGACATGATGGTCTACCAAGAGAATCCCAAGAAATCATCCAAAAAAACTGCTGGAAACAATTAGCAATTTTGGCAAAGTTGCAGGTTATAAAATAAACCCCTCATAAATCCATGTCATTTCTATATATGACTAGCAAGATACAGCAGAAAGAGCCAGAAAGAGAAATCTCATTCAAAGTAACTTCAGACAATATAAAACACCTGGGAGTCTATTTGCCAAGGCAGACTCAGAAACTTTTTGAAAACAATTACAAAACACTTCTCATACAAATAAAATCAGATTCAAATAACTGGGCAAACATCAACTGCTCATGGATAGGTCAAGTTAATATAATAAAATGGACAATTCTACCAAAACTAAACTACCTTTTTAGTGCGGTACTAATCAAAATTTCAAAAAAAATACTTTAATGAGTTAGAAAAAGTTGTAAATAAATTCATATGGAGAAATAAAAAGTCAAGAATTTCCAGGGATTCTATGAAAAAAATGCAAAAGAAGGTGGCTGAGCCCTACCAGATTTAAATTTTATTATAAAGCATCAGTCATAAAAACTTTTTTGGTATTGGCTAAGAAATAGAGTGGTGGATCAGTGGAATAGACTAGGTGGAACAGCAGGAAACGATTATAGTAATCTGCTGTTTGATAAACTCAAAGAGTCCAGCTATTGGGATAAAAACTCCCTCTGATAAAAACTGTTGGAAAAATGGGAAGTTAGTATGGAAGAAATTTAGATTAGACCAACATCTCACATTCTATACCAAAATAAGATCCAAATGGATACAGGATTTAGACATAAAAATAATATAAGCAAATTAGAAGATCAAGGAGTAGTTTACCTGTCAGATCTATGGAAAGAGAAACAGTTTATGACTAAGGAAGGGATGGAGAACATCATTAAAAACAAACTAGATAATTTTGATTACATTAAATTAAAAAGCTTTTGCACAGACAAAACTACTGTAACCAAGATAAAAGGAAATGTAGTAAAGTGGGAAACAATCCTTACAAATTGTATTTCTGACAAAAGACTCATTTATAAAATATACAAAGAACTAAGTCAATTTTTTTAAAAAGCCATTTCCCAATTGACAAATGGTCAAAGGATATGCAAAGGTAATTTACAGTGAGGAGATCAAAGAGATCCATAGTTATATGAAAAATTGCTCTAAATCATTACTTATTAGAGAAATGGAAATTAAGGCCTCTCTGAGGTACCACTTCACACCTCTCAGACTGGCCAATATGACCAGAAAGGACAATGATCATTGTTGGAACAGTTGTGGGAAATCTGGGACAATAATACCTTATTGGTGGAGTTGTGAACTCATTCAACCTTTCTGGAGAGCAGTCTGGAACTACACCCAAAGAGCAACAAAAATTTGCACCCTTTGATCCAGCCATACCACTCCTGGGTCTATACCCTGAAGAGATGATGAAAAAGGGTAAAAACATCACTTGTACAAAAATATTCATAGCAGCTCTGTTTGTGGTGGCAAAGAATTGGAAATCAAGTAAATGTCCTTCAATTGGGGATTAGCTTAGCAAACTGTGGTCTTTGTGTGTCATGGAACACTATTGTTCTATTAGAAACCAGGAGGGACGGGAATTCAGGGAAGCCTGGAGGGATTTGCATGAACTGATGCTGAGGGAGATGGAGCAGAACCAGAAAAACATTGTACACCCTAACAGCAACATGGGGGCGATGATCAACCTTGAAGGACTCGCTCATTCCATCAGTGCAACAATCAGGGACAATTTGGAGCTGTCTGCAATGGAGAATCCTATCTGTATCCAGAGAAAGAACTGTGGAGTTTGAACAAAGAACAAGGACCTTTAATTTAGAAAAAAACGGATATCTTATTGTCTTATCCTGCTGTCTCTTATACGTTATGTTTCTTCCTTAAGGATCTAATTTCTCTCTCATCGCATTCAATTTGGATCCATGTATACCATGGAAACAATGCAAAGACTGGCAAATTGCCTTCTGTGGGGGTGGGGGGAAGGAATTAAGATTAGGGGAAAAATTGTAAAACTCAAAATAAATAACATCTTTTAAGAAATTTTCATAACAAGTAATTGGAAAAATAATATAAAATCTCAGTTGAGAAAGAACATGGAATTTAAGGGCTGGGAGGGTCATGAGAACATGGAATGTAAGGGCTGGGAGGCCATAAGAATATGGAATATAAGGGCTGGGTGTGTCATTAAAACAGAAAATGAAAGGGCTTGAAGAGTCATTGCATCATGGAATGTAAGGACTGAGAGGTCCATCAGAACAAGGAATATAAGAGTGAGGAGATCCATTAAACATAAAATGTAAGTACTGTGAGGGCTGTTAGAACCCAGAATGTTACAACTGAGAAGGATATAAGAACAGTGAATGTCAGAGCTTGGAAGACATTAGAATACATAATATTAGATCTGGGTGAAGCTTTAGAACATAGAATGTTTGAAATGTCAGACCTGGAAGGGCCCTTAGAACAGAAAATAGAAAATGTTGGCACAGGAAGAGACTTTGGTACCTCTACTCTCAATCCCTTGCTAGTATCACATTGCACCCCAGAATTTCTTCCCATTTTCCAAACTCACGTTTCTGGATTTGAAGTTCTGTCATCCGTTCTCTTATCAGATGTCCACCATTAGGGGTATTCCAGGTTACTTGGCACATATACCGACCCCTGTCATCCATCTCCAAGGTGTCCAGTGCTAGGGACACATCTCCAGGGGTATCTCTGCTCACCTGCAGTCGGCCTCGGTACTTGGCCTGCTGAATGTGGTCTCCGGAAAAATCCCGCAAAAAGATGGTGACAGGGTCATTATCCTGCTGCACCATCCACTTCACTAGGACTTGGGTGTAACCTTTCAAGGGGTTGTAGGTGCAGCCGATGTTGACATTTCCTTTCCAGGGGCCAGTCATTTTTAGAGGCCCTTCCAAGGTGAGGGCAGCTAAGAGATGGGATATAGATGTGATTATAAAATAACTACCTAACATTTCTCATGCATTACAGTTACCAAACTTCCTGTTCTCTGGCAATAACAACCATGGGAGGTAGATCGTATTTTATTGTCCTTAGTTTGTAAATGGTGAAACTGAAAATCAGAGAGAGTGTGACTCTACCCCAGGTAGATTCAGAGCTGGAAGTATGTCTAGTATTTTTCTCCTATCCCATGTTGCTCTTCCAGTTTGCCCATTATTCTCCCAGGAACTGGAAAACCCTAGACAGGAAATTTAAACAATTCTCTCCACCCTTTAAGCTTTCTATATTCTCTCTTCCTTCTCCCCATCTCAGAACTAACACTCTCTCTCTCTCTCTCTCTCTCTCTCTCTCTCTCTCTCTCTCTCTCTCTCTCTCTCTCTCTCTCTGTATCTGTTAGAGGAATCAGCCATCCAAGGTCTGAAGACTGATCTAAAAGTCAATCAAGAATGATCAAGAATGATCAAGAGAGGGATAAATGGCAGCCACAAAGAGGAGAGCTTGGGATAGTCTAGCTGGAAGGAACTTTCCAGAGCTGCTGATCCCACTGTTCTCTTTACCATCATCCCCACCACTGCCTTTCCAACCCTTGCCACCATCCCAACCATTCAATAGCCACCATCCTTCTCTAGCTATCACCAAAGTGTGAAGACCATAATGGCCAAAGCAGGAAGGACTAACCCCCTCCAACTTCACAGGGTCAGCTGAAGGGACTTCAGAGACCAGCTAGTCCAACTCCTTTATCTTACAGAGGAGGAAACTAAGGCTCAGGGAGGGAAGGAGAGGGGAGTCATGCAATGGGGCACATAGCAACCTAGATCTAGAGCTGGAGGGAGCCTCAGAGTCCATATAGACCTATTCCTTTGTTTTATAGAGGGGGGAAAATTGAGGTTCAGGGAAGAGAAGGAATTTTCCCAAGGCCCTCACATACAGGAAGGGTTTGAATCTAGGCACTTTCGATTCCAAGGCTCAACTTTCTCTATTCTACTCCGTTCTGGTATCATAGTATGGGTACTCATTGAAGATTTGGTGATTGATTAAGAGAAAGATGGTAGGAAAGTTTGATCAGCTTGTGCCAGTCCTTGGCTCTATACAAAATGTCACTCTCTTCCCCAGATCAATCAATCAATCAATCAATCAGCAGTCATTAAGTGAGAAATTACCATGTGTCTGGCACTGTCCTAGGTGCTAGGGATGCAAAAACCAGAAATGTAACACTTCTCTGGGAGAAGTGACCTGGAACAAGGTCTGTATCACCCTTACACCATCCCTGAGCTAGGGAGCAGCTCTAAGGATTAAGCAATGACCTGAACCTTACTGGAAACGTAGGCAGGATCAAACCATTTCAGGGAAATAACCACTGGGCCTGCTGCCTCTCTCTCCTAACCTTAGGTTAAGAATCCTATGTTCTACGATCTCTGGCTCTGCCTTTCCCTCTCCTAAAATCCCTACCAGCCCTGATACTTTATAATCCAAGATCCTTCCTAGCTCTGATATTCTACATTCGAAAGTTTGAGTTAGCTCTGACATTCTATGCTCTAAAGCTCCTACCAGCCCTCACAGTCTGTGTTGCAAGGGCCTTCTATGTTCTAAGACCCGTCCCAGTTCTAGGGCTCTTCTAGCAAAACTCTATGGGGAGAAAGCATAGTTTAAAAAGAGGTGAGTTTGGAAAGTGCTAGCTTCCTCACTCTGTCTAGAGGGCTTGGGCCTCCCTTTCTGCAGGCCCTGTCATTCTGGGGACCCATGGAGATCAATTATTGACTCACAGCATGTTCTTTCCCCAGAAGGACAGGAAGGGGCAGCCCCAGCGATAGGGCAGTGCAGCTGAAAGCCCAGAAGGAATGAAGTCAAGGGTCTATTTCTTCCCGACTTTGCCCTGGGTGTAGAATCCTCGATTCAATGAAGTACCAACAAAGAAGAGGGCAAAAAACATGTAATGGTCCCCACAAGGCTAAAGATCATTTCTGCCATCTAGGCTTGGTATATGTGACTCCTGTCTTGGCCTAACTTATAAAATGAAGATAATAATTCTGGCATCTTCTATTGCAAAATATTTGTTCTGGGGAGAGACTGGGGCAAGTGGTAGACTCTTTGAGCCAGGACTAACAATTGCTGGAATGGTAAAAGGGAGGAAGGGTCAAATAGAGAAGAAGATCTGGCATGACAGAAGGGAGAATTATGTCTTCAACTGACCCATTCTCATCTTTGTTCACCCCTTTCCACCTCCACAGTCTTCAGAACAAAATTTTCATTTATATTTATAGATGATGGTGTGTCAAAACTGGGAGGGATCTTAGAACTTGGAATGTCAGCCTTTGGGAGTGTCACTTAGAACATAGAGCACACAATGTCAGATCTGGAATAGGCCTTAGGGAACCAACCAGTCCAAATTAGATACTCTAATGGAGAATTTTACAGATGAGCAAACTGAGGCACAGTGGTACCTTGTCTAAGTTCAAGGTACTAAAAAACAGAGCTGGAACTACAACCTAAAGTCTTCTGACCCTCAGGGAGGCCATAGAATTCATTACAATTCATGTGGCAGCTTCACATGTTCATCCTATTGGGGAGGAGGGGTGGTTTTTTAAAAAGGAATTATAAGCTTTGTTAAAGGGATGAGGCTCCAATGGGATGATTTCCCACATCAGGGATAGATGGAGACAGGGAGACCTTCAGAATCCCCTGAAAGTCCAACATATAGGGTACTTCAGTGTGCTCGGAGTCAAGAAGTCCTGAATACCAGGCCTTTAACCCACTTTTAACTCTTCCTGACCCTGAATGACCCTGGACAAATGAGCCCATCCTTCCGTGCTCTAAGCAAGTCTGGAAGACTCCAAGTTTCAGAGAAGGTGCTAACTTACTTTAGTAGAAGGAGCTTCCTTCCCTGGGAATAGCAATAAAATCCCACTCCTTGGACCATAGCTGAGCAAGAAGGATTTTTTTTTTTGGGGGGGGCGCTGAGTCTAAGAGTCTCTTTTTATAGATGAGGAAACAGAATAGAGGTGACTTAGGCAGCATTACACATTTGGCCCCACAGTGGCCAGGGCAGGATTCAAATTCAGGTCTTCCTGACTCCAAGGTCTCTAACTGTAAGTAGTTGCCTGGTCTGACTATAATAGTCTTAATAAAATACAGAAGAGGAAACTGAGGCCCAGGGAGGAAGAAGGACCTGCCCAGAGAAACATAACTAATTAGCAATAAAGCTGAGCTTTTATTCTAGATCTCCTGACCCCAATATCCAAATTCTTCTATGAGCTGTCCTGACCTTGACTTAGAACAAGTCATTGTCAAAATGACTAGCTAGCCCTATAATAGTCCTGTGAAGGAAGTGGCCAGTGTAGATGTTATTCTGCCCTTTTTCTAGGTGGAAAAGCAAATAGGTGAAGCAGTTAGCCCAGGAAGGTACCTGAGGACCCATGTCCTGGCACCAGGCATGGTTCTTTTTGCTCTGACCATACCTCCAAAAGGTTTGGCTCTTCTTTCAAGATTGCTCAATGGCTACTTGGTGCCTGGTTTCCTTTCCAGAGGATTCCCTCTATAAAAGACCTGGTCCAATGAGAAACAATGCCCCTACCCCCAAGACCCTACCTGGCCACCCCAATACTGGCAGGCCCAAGGTATCCCTGGCCTGGCTCTTACCGTTCAGATGTCCCAAGAGGTGAGCCAGGAGAGCCATCCCCAGGAACAGTGCCATGGCTGTCATTGTCTCTCTCCTGGTGCCAATGAGCCCGAAGTCAGAGTCTGGTACCTTGTCAGCTGCCCTTCCTTCCCTATTATCTTTTACTCAGTTCCCAGTCCCACTGCCTATCTTCCTTCCTTTTTTTAGGTTGAGTCATAAGGGTGTGTGGGGGGGGACTTGTTAACCCTGGAGTTGGGGGAGGCAGCACTGAGTATGAGGCCATCCCCTCCCTCCTCCCCCTCCTCGGGTATTGACTTTCTGTGAAACAAAGCTCAGTAGTCTTTGAACTCCTAGGCCAATGGGTCAATGCCTGCTCTGGGCCCCTGTTAGGAAAGACCTGGGGGTAGGTAACCGGGGGTGGGGTAGGGTAAAGGGGTTATTCTAGATAGCCAAATGGAGAAGGAACAGGGGCCAAATCTTCCTTCTCAGCAGATGCCCATATCTTTACCATCCGGTACCCACAGGGAGAAGACAGAGTTCTGGATTTCCGAATCTCTATTGGTTCTCCGAAACCCTGGCTTCTCTTAGAGGAACTCACTTTAAAAGGCCAAGTTTTCCTAGTACATCTGGGGTCATTTTGTCATTCTGACCTATGACTTGCCACTGGACCCAGATGATCTGGAGGACTGTGTGTCAAGACATCACCCTCCAATGGCCATTGATCCTCCTCAGAATGAAGTACCAACAACAATCTCAAATGCAACCTTTCCCTCCTTTGACTAAATAACAGCAAAGACCTCAAAAAAAGAATACCAAGAATAGGGACTAGGTCTGGGCTTTCACTGATATGGGGAGGGGTGAAGAGACTTATCTAGGGTCATACAGTCAATATTGTGTCAGAAGTAAGACTTGAACCTCTTCTCCCTGATTCTGAGGCCAGATCTCTCCCATCATGTTAAGAGAACTGTTTTCAACAATAATGATATGATTGTACATGTATAGTCTATAGCTTCTTACTTGCTGTCATGGAGAGGGAGGAGAGAAGGGAGGGAGGTAGAAGAATGTGGAACTCAAAAACTTACAAAAAGATGAGTCTTGAAAATCATCTTTGTATGTAATTGGAAAAAATATAGTTCAATTTCTGATTTTTTTCCCTTTACATGTAATTGGTAAAAAAGTAAAACAAAAGTAAATGTTAAAAAACTAATAATGATGATAATAACTTGGAATGAAAAGATCTCAAGATAAAGAGCCTTGCAGTTAGAAATCAAAACCAGGTGAGAACAGGAAAAGGCCTTCTTATCCCATCGTCTTTCTACTCCAGGGGGTGCTAGTCTCTTGTTTTTGCCTACCTAGGGTTTATCAGGGTGCTCATTGATTGATTGTCCCAGTCTACAACAAATGGTCCAGTATCTCAATATTATTTTCAAATTCTTTTTTTTTTGCAAGGCAAACAGGGTTAAGTGGCTTGCCCAAGGTCACACAGGTAGGTAAGTATTAAGTGTCTGAGACCAGATTTGAACCCAGGTACTCCTGACTCCAGGGCCGGTGCTTTATCCACTACGCCACCTAGCCACCCCGCTATTTTTAAATTCTTAAAAACCAGTTATTTTTCCCCACCAGCACAAGACTTTGCCAGACATTGATTATTCAGGAATAGCAAGACTGTAACTCAGCTTGGAAACTGTTTCTATCTAAACTCAGTTGCGTAAAGATGAAGATTCATTTCTGTCCATTTTAAAATGTTGAGAAATGGTGAGGAAATGAAAACAATGAAAACAATCTTAAAGATAATGGCATTTTTTTTAGCACCTTCCAATGCACAAAATGTCTTAGCATCTCTTTGGAATTTCCCACATTTTAGCCATGGTTATGCCCAATTTACAAAGGAGAAAACTGAGGCCCAGAGGGATTAAGTGCTTTCCCCATGATCACATAGCTAATAAGCACCTGAAGGGAGGATGAAGTCTTCCTGTGAGATTCTGCTCTGAGATCTCAGAAAGAAGAAAGACTACTGACTCTGAAATCCCAAGACATGGGTTCCACTGTTAACTTATGATGTTTATGCCTGTATGACCTTGGGCAAGTCACTTCCTCTCTGGATCTCAGTTTCTCATTTAAAAAATGATAATAGTGAATGTTTCTACAATGCTCACACAGTGCTAAGGGCTTAATAGCTTAATAATGCTTAAGGGCTTAATAATGATCTCACATGATCCCCACTACAACCCTAGTAGGTAGGTGCTATGTTGATCCTCATTTTTGCAGTTGTGTAAACTGAGGCAGATAGAGATTAAGTGACTTGCACAGATAATAAGATCTGAGGCTGGATTTGAACTTAGTCCTTCCTGACTCCAAGCCCAAGGTCCAAGCATGGTGCCATTTACCTGTGCCATAAATAAGGCATTGTATTAGATGACCTGTGAAGTTTCTTCATTCTCTAGATGTATGTGAGACCTTGGGAAAGTCCTTCCCCCCACCCTGGGCCTCAGTTTCATCATTTGTATAGTGAGGGGGTTAGACTGAACGGCCTCCTTGATCTCTTCCAGGACAGAAGTGAACAATGAGAACCAACTCCAAAAATAGCTTCCTCACAGTCATTGCTCCCAAAGTTTTCTCCCTCTTCCTGGTGCCTAGTTGACTGATTCGTCCTTTCCTTTAGAAAGAACACTAGATTTGGAATAGGGAAAGCCTTGAGTTTGAATGCCAGCATGGCTACCTTCTAGCCCTATGATCAAGTCCTGACCACTTCACCTAAACAGCAGGGTGCCCATCTGGAGAGTGGAGATGATAAGGCTAGTCTCCCCTCCCTTGAGGCAGAGTGACAGTGCAAAGAGAGTTGGCTTCAGAAAGACCTAAGTTCATATGCTGCCTTTGATATACACTGGCCATGGGATCCTGGATAAGTCTATGGTCTCTCTCTGAGCCTCAATGATCTTACTGATAAAATGACCAAGACAGCAGGATAATGACACAAGTACCTTGTAGACTCTTTTTTTTAAAAAAAATATTTATTTTTTCCAATTACATGAAAAGATATTTTTCAACAATCATTTTTTTCTAAGATTTTGACTTTCACATTTTTGTAGACTCTTAAGTCCAAGATGTTTTTCTTGTAGTAGTCACTCACTTTCCTACATCACTTGACAGTTAAGAAGGGAGCTTCTGCCCAGCATTTCTATAATAGGTGTGGCCCTGTTCATCACTCTGGGGTCTGTCATTGATAGGAGCTCTTGTTCTTTTTTGTGTGTTTTTACTCTTTTTCTTTGGCAGTCTGGGGAAGTCTATGGTTTTTAAATGCTTAAAAGAACATGTGGTGGTTCCCAAGGTCATCAATTTTCATTGAAATACAGTTATCAAAATCTCTTTGGGAAAAACAAGTTCATGGACTCCAGGTTAAGAACCCCTGGCTGACCTGAACCAGCTTTAATCTCTGGGACTACCCTGAAATCAACAGTGTTGGGGTTTGAACTGCCCCCACCTAACGTTTACTCTGAGAAATCACAGAATCTAGCTCAAATATGGGTCTGAACATCACAGATGTGGGTAAAAGGGTATCCAGCTCTCATTTATTCATTCATGATAAAAATGAATAAATAGCTACTTCTACACTATCTTCATCCCACCCTATAAAAAAGAGAAAGTCAAATGAATCACAATCAATAGTACTGTCTTCTTTCTACAGTGAGTGTTACCTTCCTCCAGGGTCCTGAAGTCTTACAGAATCATAGAACCAGTCTATGGTTGGATGCCTCCTAAAAGGAAAACAAAATTGGGGTTGAGGCTACATAGTACATGTATTCAGTCCTTTGATGAGACCTAAAGGTTGGACTTTCCCCAGAAGAGAAATATACCTTGGGTTGTGAAAGAGATGACCTCCTGACCTACCTGTTCACTTTTGTCCCAACATGGCATCCAAAGAGATAGTACTGCACTAAGGGCTTTGGATTCTTACCGCCTCCCCAAGGAAACAAATTTGGGGGTTTCTAGAAAGGAAACTCCCTTTTTCCAGCTGGACTTCATGTTCAAATAATATATGGTGATAGCAGAGGACCTAGCCCAGTCCTGTCCCCACTATATGATGGTTAGTCCTAGAGAATCAAGGGCCTTTATGTCTCTAAGAGTTTGGAGCTATCCAAGAATCCCCTTCTCTTGCTAAAAGAATAGATACCTTTTGCCCAAAGGGCAATCAAACTGTGCTCCACCTATTGATCCAGCAGTATCACTGCTAGATCTGTATCCTAAAGAGATCATGAAAAAGGGAGAAGACTCATATGTACAAAACTATTGATAGTAGCTTTTTTCCTTATAGCAAAGAACTGGAATTTGAGGGGATGGCCATCAGTTGGGGAATGCTCAATAAATTGTAGTATATGAATGTGATGGAGTAGTACAGTTCTGTAAGAAATCATGAGGGATGACTTAGAAAAGTCTTGAAAGATTTGCATGAACTAATGCTGAGTGAGGTAATCAGAACCAGAACATTATACACACCTACAGCAACATTGGGTAATGATCAGCTATGATGGACTTGCTCATCTCAATAGTACAACGATCAAAGACAATTCTAAAAGACTTGGGTTGGAAAATACCATCCATATCCAGAGAAGGAGCTGTGGAGTTTAAATGTAGGGTAGTTTAAATGTAGACCAATGTTTACTATCTTCAATTTTTTTAAAAAAAAGTTGTGTTCTGAATTATGTAGTTTTTCTCTTTAATTTTTTTCCATTTTTATTTGATTCTTCTTTCACAAAATGATTTATATGGATTTATATTTAGCATGGTTATTCATGTATATTAAATGTAGAGTAGATTAGCCTAAATTAGATTGCTTTCTGTCAGGGGAGAAGCGAAGGAAGGGAAGGAGGGTGAAAAATGTAAAACTCAAAATCTTGCCAAAATATGATCGTTGAAAACTATCATTTCATGGTGTTGGCAAAATAAATAAAAATTAAAACAAAACTAAATAAAAATAAATACACAAACAAAAAAAGATTAGTTTCCCAAACTCTTGTTCTAGGCAAGAAAGCAAAGGATGACACAATCTAGGACCCCCCCCCCACTTCCTTCATCTAATATGAGTGGGATTCAAGAAATCTCCCTCTGGCTACCTGGTATCATAGATTAGAGTTGAACAGCTTCCAACCTGCTCATTTCACAGATGAGGGAACCGAGGCATGTAGTGGTTACAGTGAGGGCATCTATAAGGGTTTGAATCTAGGTCTTCATGTCTCCAAGTTCAGTACCCTTTCACTTTACCATACTTCCCCTCAAAATAGTTCCCTTCTCCATTGGGATTATTGCTCAGGTAAACAAATTACTCTACAACCTCACCAAGACTGAGGTCAGGAGCCACCTAGTTTAGTACACATGGAGTTTCCATAAGCTCTCCCCCTGACACACACATTCCAGAGAGCCACTGATAACTCTTAAGGGGACTTTGAGGAAAACCACATATTTCCTCCAGAACCAGGGCCCCTTATCTGGCACCAGCTGATCTGTCCTTTTTCCCCGCGGGAAAAGGGAGCTGCTAAGGCTCATCCTCTAATAGCTATCAAAGGGCTGGCTTATACTTTCCATAAGAAGATACTTTCCAAAGTTCATCAAATTGATTAGGGAGCTCTCCAGCCCAATCCCCAAGGAAATGCTCCTAGACCTTTCAGTGAGGTGCTGGTGAGCATGCCCACTCATACCCTCCCCACTCTCACAATAAGATTTTTCTCAAAGTCCTAAAAAACCAAGTCTCCCCTTCCTGAAAGCTCATGAGATAGCCCTAGCCCCACTTTGTATTCCATAACAACCCTGTGAGGGGAGACTGGCCCTTATTATCCCCATTCTATAGATGGGCACCCTACTGTTGGAGGGAATTTGGCATGGATCACAGATATGGTATCAGTGGTCTTATTATTGGTCACACTCTAAAAGAAGATCTTTTTTGGAAAGAAAGAAATATAGTGGTTAAATTCATACCTGAGCTCAGGAGTTAAAGTGAGTTCCAGTTCCATCTGATACATACTTGTTGGGTGATGGAAATTTCCATTCCAGCAAGTCCCAATGAAAGCATAGGCTGAACCCAAAACACAACAACACTGAAAAGTCACACCAATTATAATTCTGGTCCTTATTAGTTCTTTCAAAAGCTTAGGTTCAAGCCTGAGCCCCTGTACCATACCAGCTGGGGGTGGGGAGGGTTCTGTACAAGCAGCAGTCAATTGCAAGCCTTCAGGGATAGGGCACCCTCCTGAAGTCTCCACTGGAGGTGACTCAGAGCTTTAGGAAGTTTTTTTTTTTTCTGATTTCAACTGTAAATCTTTCTATTTGTTTGGCTCTTTGAGGTCAAGAGGAAGAAATCAAATTCTCCTTTCACATGTCAAACCTTCTCACATGCTTGAATACTCCACCATATCTCCCATGAGTCATCTCTTCTTCCAACTGTCTACACTGGGCATAGACTGAAGGCCCTTCACTATCCTGGTTCGCCATCCCCCCTTTCCCCCAGTGATTTCCTGTTTAACTCAAACCCTAAACAGGACAAAATATTCTAGGTATGGTACAATTAGGGCAGAGCAGAGTGGAACCATCAATCACCTCCCTATTCCTGGAAGCTCTCTTTAGTTATAGTTTCAGATCCGATTATTATTTTTGGGATTGCAGTGTCACCTAGCTAATGAGACCTGGATTCAAATCCTGATTCTCAGTTACTGGAAGAACTTGGACAAATCATTTTTCTCTCTTGGGGCTTTGGTTTACTTTTCAGTAAAATGAAGGGGTCAGAGTAGATAACCTCTAAGGGCCATTGATGAACTGCTATTCAGTGCCTCTGTGATAGAGAGAGTCTAATTATATAGGACTTATGAAGAGGGAAAGAACTGCACTGAGGTCACCAGGAGGAGGATGAACTTCTGAGTTGTGCTATGAAGGACCCTAGGACTGAGGAGGGATGGTGTAAGTGAAGGCATGGAGCTCGAGAAGATCTAATTAGTGTTCAGATAACAGCAGATACACAAGTGTAGCTAGAACTGAGAGTTTGTGTAAGGGAGCCAGAATGCCTTCAGAGATCATCTGTTACAATTTTCTGACTCATAGAGGGATTCCTTCTAGAGTGCAAAGCATTTCTGGTAGGGTGGCACTTAACTTCTGCTTGAACACTTTCAGTGACAGAGTTGGCTACCTAAGAAGCCCATTTCTGCTCAGACCACTTGGATTGGCAGATAACTTTTCATATAGTCGACATTTGTGTTTCCTCTCCCCCAACTTCCATTGCTCCTCTTAAGTACAAGAGATATATTTTAAAGCTGTATGCTAGATTGTACAATCTTGGAGTAGGGGGGCAGAATGGATAAGAAGGTCTCTGTGATACTAAGTTGAGGATTTCAGGCTTTATGGGGAATCATTAAAAGTAGTTGACCACGTGAGTGATGGGATGGAATTATCTGCAGAAAATGAATAGGACAATATATGGAGAATGCTAAGGATTTGAGTGCAAGAGACTGAAGGCTGGAGAAAACAGTTAAGAGCCTTTGGAAACAATGATGCCTGGGGATACTGGAAAGTGGTGAGAAGGGGAGGGGACATGCTAGAAATTGTGGTAAGGTAGGATTGATAAGACAACTATCAAACATCAGCAGCACAGTGTTGAAGAAAAGGTTTGAAGTCAAAGGATGTGGGTTGAATTCTCAGCTCTTCCACTTATTTTGTTGTTCAGTTGTTTTTCAGTTGTGTTGGACTCTTTGGGCTACTGCTGGGGGGTTTCTTGGCAGATATACTGGAGTGGTTTTCCATTTTCTTCTCCAGCTCATTTTACAGATGAGGAAACTGAGGCAAACAGGGTGAAGTGATTTGCTCAGGGTCACCTAATTAGTAAGTGTCTGGGGTCACATTTGAATTCAGGTCTTCCTTAATCAAGTCTTACTCTATCCGTTGTACCACCTAACTGCCTTTTGTTTGAGATACAAGGAAACTGAGGCCCAGGGATCTAAAATGACTTGTACTAGATAATAAAGACACATAAAAGTGTCTGAGGTGGGATTTCAATGATCTAACCACTACATTATGCTACCTAAGATACATTATATTAAGAAAGATTGAAAAAGACAGGTGAATGATACAGGTATGAGGGTGCAACAGGGACTCCTAGACCTCTGTGTGTTTCCATTGAACTCCTTCTTTTCTTGATTTTGTAAAACAAACTCAACTCACCACATTCCTGGGACTAGTCCTTAAAATGAGCCTAAAATAGCTTTTAGAGAGGATGGTCTACCAATGTTTTATGTAGAGGCAATCACTTGCTTTCTCTGGGTCTGTTTCTTCCTCTAAAGACTGATCTACCTCCCGGGTCAACATAAGGTTAATTCCAAACCATAAACAGAAATGGAAATGATGACCCTTTATGCCATAAAAAGAAAAAACAAAAACATTGTGGTGAGGACTATGCTTACTGGCCCTTAACTTGACTTGTCAGGAAGAGGAAGGGGGATCATGAAACAGAAAGACCACACACACACACACACACACACACACACACACACACACACAGTTAAAGTAGGGGCTGGAGCAGAATGTATTAAACTTCAGCTGAAATACAAAAGGCAAGGGTAGCATCATTAACTCAGATGAAGCAACAGCAAAAATAGATCTAATTAAAAGAGATCATTAGGGAAGCTACATTTTGCTAAAAGGTACAATAAACATATAAAAAGAAAATTTACAGTATGTTCCTCTGAAAAAGGTCTCATCTCTGAAATATACTGGGAATTTAAGCAAATTGATAAAAAATAAGAGTCATTCCCCAATTAATAAATGGTCAAAGAGTAAAAAAAAGTAGCTTTTAGAAGATGAACTTGAACCTAGCAATTTTTTATTCAGTTATGTCTAACTCTTTGTGACTCCATGACAGAGTCTAAGTAAGCCCTTGTTTGTTGTTGCCATGGCACTACCTAGCTATCTCATCCTGTATTTAAGCTTCAGATTCAGTATTCAAACTTCCAGGGAATTACGTTTTTTAAGTATTGACTGATTTAACCTCCTTATGGTCCAAGGGACTTTCAAAAGTCTTCTTCAGCAACATAATTGGGAAGGGATGATTATGAGTGGTCATGTTTCCTTATAGTCCAACTCTTACAGCCAAATGTTGCTACTGGAAAAATAGCTTTGATTATCTGAACCCTTGTCAGAAAAGTGCCTGTCCATATTTGCCATAGCTTTCATACCAAGGAGCAAGCATCTTTTAATTCCATGATTGCAGTCACTATGTGCAGTGATCTTTGAGCCCAATAATATAAAATCTAACACTGTATCCATTTCTTCTCCTGCCGTTTGTCAAGAAGTCAAGATCTTAGTAGTTTTGATGTTAAAAGCTTCAAGTCAGCTTTTACCCTTTCCTCTTTTGCCCTCATCAAGAGGCTTCTTTATCTTCTTCACTTTCTGCTATCAGAATGGTATCATCTGCATATCTGAGATTGTTAATAACTTCTGTCAACAACCTTAAAAAAGTCATTTTTCAAAAAAATCATTCAGCCTAGCATTTAGCATGATGTACTCTGCATATAAGTTAAATAAGGGAGAGAAGATTCTGGGATGGTAGTATCAGTACCAGAAAATTCCCAGTTCTCCAGAGTTCCTCCACAGAAACATCAAAAATGCACTTCAAGGTGAACATAGGGTGGCAAAAATAGGCACAAGTTGGAGCAGAAAGATCTGAAGAAAGATCCCAGGAGTTCAGACTAAGTGAAGTGTAAACACTTCCAGGTTGACTCCCTGAAACAGTAAGAGGTTAGTCCTTGAGGCAACTGTATTTGGGAGGTAGCCTCTGCCACAGTCACAAGTATTTTTACCTCCCAGACAGAGTGGGGAATCAGAATTCTGAGCAGGGGAAGAGAGGAAACCTCTACTGATAAGAGACTCCAGGGCCAGCTGTGCTGCTGAGACTCTATCCTGTGCAAGAAGGAACCAATACATGCTCTGTGAGTGCAGAAGCAGTGACCTAGGGATGGTGATATCTGTGGACACTTCTAAGAACTGAATTCTTGGTTGTGGATCCAGACAAGAGGGGAGAACTGAAGGTTATAGCCACAGAAGTGTTCTCAGGGCACAATGTCTAGAGGAGTCCCAGCTGTGACATGGAAGGGGACAGGAGTACAAAGGTTGGGCCCAGGGCAAATCTCCTGAAGTCAGAGGCACCATCCCCCACACCCTAGGGCCCAGAGGTGTTTATTTTTTTAAATGGGCAGGCCAAGGAAAAAGAACTCAACTATAGACAGTTTCTATGGGAAAAGAGAAGACCAGGGTCCTTCTTCAGAGAAAGATACTGAAACAAATCAAAGCCTCTCCTAACCCAAAGGGTAATGTCAGATGGCTATCTGCTGAAAAATAATTCATAGAAGAACTCAAAAAGGATGTTAAAATTCAAATAAGAGAGATTGAGGGAAAATTACAAACTAATAATCCAAGAAAAACAAGAAGATTATGAAAGAAAGCTAACTATGGAAAAACAGATCTAGAATCTCAAGGAAAAAAACAACTACTCTTTGAAGATTAGAATTGAGGAGAAGTCAGTGAAGTTTTAAGAGACCCAGACATCTTAAAACAAATATAAAGACTGGAAAACGGAAGAGAATAGGAAACACCTCATAAGAAAAACAACCGATCTGAAGAAGAGATCAAGAACAGAAAACATAAGAATAATTGATTACCTGAAAGTTACAATAAAAAAAAGAATCTCAATTCAATAATACAAGAAATAATTAAAATCTGTCCTGAAGTGTTAGAACAAGAAGGGAAAGTAAAAATAGAAAAAAATTCACAGATCACCACCTGAAAGGGATCCTAGGAGAAAAACTGACAGGAATATCATAGTTAAATTCCAAAACTCCCAGGTTAAGGAGAAAATATTAAGAGTAACAAGAAAAAACAATTCAAATATGGTAGAGGCACAACTAGAATTACATGAGATCTGGTAGCAGCTGCATTAGAATATCATACCCAGCAAAGTTAAGCATAATCCTGAATGAAAAAAAATATGGACATTCAATGAATTGTGAGACTGAGGATTTTGTTGCAAAAATACCTGAATTTATTAAAAAATTTGATATACAAGAACCAAGAGAAATAAAAGATAAACAAAGACTAATTATAAGGGACTCAATAAGAACAAATTGTTTACTAACTATGCATTAGTATAGTATTAGTATAGTTTTTTTTTACTTTTCAAGATTTTATTTATTTAAGTTTTACAATTTTTCCCCTAATCTTGCTTCCTTCCCCCCACCCCCCCCCCACAGAAGGCAATTTGCTAGTTTTTACACTGATCTGAATTGAATGTGATTAGAGAGAAATCATATCCTTCAGGAAGGAAAATAAAGCATAAGAGATAGCAAGATTATCTAATAAGCTATCAGTTTTTTTCTAAATTAAAGGTAATAGTCAGTATGGTTAATACATAGGATATAAGATTTTCCATGGTAAGGCCTTATAGTTTAGTTACAGAGAATTATTGACCCTCAGTTTGCCTCTGGTATACAGAGAATCACTGACCCCCAATTTACCCCTTGATGTACAGGGAGGGGAGATGAGGAGGATTGATCTCATGTACATATTTAAAACAGCTTGAGTCTTTAAAAGAACCACTGGATGTCCTTGACTGGCTCTGGTCAGACTCTCAAGGCTGTACTTGATCAATATTGCCTATCTCTTCAGAAACTATCCATTCCTGAATGTAAACGCCATAATTCTTGGGGTTCAGGAAGGGGTGGCTCCCTCCTTGGACAACCTGGAAAATATGGTTTTATTCCACAAAAAATTGGCAAAAAACCTTCTTTGTTCTCAAGCTATATAAGATCTAATTAGACCCTCTTCATATTGGAATTACACTCATGGAGAGGATGCTCTGCCTAGGGCTTTCCTGATCGGGACTCTGAAGGCTGTAACCTGGGACTCCCCAGCCACTGTTGACTAGGATGTTGAAGCTTTCCCATTTGGTGATGTTTTCTTTTAATATCTATGTTTATGTAGTCTTTGATCTTCTTTTTATTATATTGGGACTTATTGGTTACTTTTGCTGTAAAGCTGATTTATTTCTACCTGTTTTATAATCACTTTATTAAATAGATTCTTTTTAGTTTTGTTGGTGTGAACATGTCATTTTGTAGGACCAAATCAAAGCCAAAACTCCTTAATCAAACAAAATTGGTGTCACAAACAGGGTTGCTCTATAAAATGCCGTTTTTTAAGAAAAAATGTAAAATATATATATATATATATATATATATGTATGTGTATATATGTATATATGTATATATATATATATATATATATATATATATATGTACTGAGTTGGGAAGATTTATGATATTCATCCCTTGCCACATAATGGACATATGGCACTGGGCCATGTGAAGATAGGAGAAGCCATATGAAACAAGGGTCTCCCACACAAGTAACTGAATGTTTGAAGCAAATAACTGTGGAAAAAGGCAAAGGAATGGCAGGAGTCTGTAGAAGGGGGTGGGATCAGGGAGAGAAAGCTGTGGAAGAAATTCTACAATGTCAGAACTTTATTTTAGGAGATCAAGTATGCAATTATCAGAGTGTAGCTGAAAAAGCTGCCGTTAGAATGTCACAGTTTAAATATAGGAAGAAAAAAGTGAAGCTTGATAAAAAGAAAGTTCATACTATAGTGGGGGATGCAGATACATAAGATTTGGCTTAGGTTGGAGTGACCTGCTATAATACCTTAGTCCAGAGGGGGCCCCCGGATACAAAAATTTGATAATGATATTGCTGCTTAGTGAAGCAGGCAAGCCTCTGGCAGAAGTTTTGGACAAAATCTACCAATTAGAGAACTCAGGCAACTGTGAGTATACTGATGGCAATAAATATAGATATAGGAATGGTGAACATGCTGCTGGTCAGTCTCAAAATAAGTATAAAAATAGAATGTCCTGAAAGGATTTGTTTATTGCCCTACTAAGAGCTGGAGAAGATGGGAATAAGATTGATGGACTCCTACTCCTGACTTGTTCAGGATGAATAAGGAGAAGAAAGGACAAGAAAGTACAAATAAGGAAATTAGGGCCGCTCCATTGCCACCCTCCCTTTAGCCATATTTGACCCATCTTAAAGGAAAATAGTAGATAGGGTCCATACCCCAGTAATGGAGATCAGACAAAGGGATTATCAGCTTCTCATAAGGTTAATTAATTATAAATTGGAAAAATGGATATACAGCACGGCAGAGCCAAGATGGCGGCATGAACGCAGCATTGCCCAACAACTCTGACGCCAAACCCCCCAAAAACAAACAAAGGATGGCTCTAGCCAAAATTTAGAGGGGCAGAACCTGCAGAAAGACTGAGTGATACATTTGCCCAGTCCCAAGATAACTTAGAAGTTTCATGAAAAGGTGTGCTTCAACAGGACCGGGGGTTGGGAAAAAAGCTGCGGTGCAGCTCAGCCCAATCCAGTCCAGCAATCACCCACAACAGCTTAAAGGGGTGGCGAGAGAGCTCTGCTGCACCTGCGTGCAGTGAGGAGGGAGGAGAACGGTCACAGAACCTGCAGTGAGAATCTGGAGGAAGCAGCCTGCATCTCCAGAGATGGTAAGGTAAATCTGCAGAGATTTCTCTGCTCTCCCAGGGGTAGGATTCTGCTGTTTGCTTACACTTAGACCCAGGGTGCAGTTTGGGCTTCCATACTAAGATAACTGGATCCTGCCTCAGGACAGAGGACAGTGCTGTGGTCATCTTCATATCAAAGCATGGGCTAGAGAGCATAAGACCTTGGAGGAATAAAGGTCCCAGTGGGGTGTCCCTCCAAAAAACAACCCCAAAGCCTTGGAAGTACTGTAAATTAGTCTTGGATTGAGGAAATGAGTAAACAACAGAAAAAGAAGGATCTGACCAGAATTACTTCAGTCCTATAGAAGATCAAAACACACATTCAGATGATGACAAAATCGAAGCTTCCATATCCAAAACCTCCAAGAGAAAGAGAAATGGGCTCAGATTGTGGATGAGCTCAAAAAAGACTTTGAAAAGCAATTAAGGGAGATGGAGGAAAAATGGGGAGGAGAAATGAGAGCGATACAGAAAAATCATGAAAACCAAATCAAAAGCTTGGTGAAAGAGATACAAAAAAATACTGAAGAAAATAATATATTAAAAGCCAGTTTAGGCCTAATGGAAAATGCAAAACAAAAAGGCAAATGAGGGGAAGAATGCCTTATAAAGCAAAATTGGCCAGCTGGAAAAGGAGATAAGTTCTCTGAAGAAAATTACTCCTTCAAATGCAAAATGGAACTAAAGGAAGCTGATGACTTTGCAAGAAAGCAGGAAGGAATAAAAGTCTCCCAAAAAAGGCAAAAATTAGAAGAAAATGTGAAATAGCTCATTGGGAAAACAATTGACCTCGAAAACATATCCAGAAGAAATAATTTGGAAATTATTGGAGTATCTGAAAGTCACGACCAGGAGAAGAGCCTAGACTTCATTTTTCAAGAAATAATACAGCAAAATTGCCCTGAGATCCTAGAAGCGGAGGGTAAAATAGAAATTAAGAGAATTCACTGGTCACCCTCTGAAAGGGATCTCAAAAGAAAACCTTCCAGGAATATTATAGCCAAATTCCAAAACTCCCAAATCAAAGAGAAAATTCTAAAAGCTGCCAGGAACAAACAATTCAACTACCAAGGCTCCATAGTCAGGATTCCATAGGATATGGCAGCATCTACATTAAGGGCTCGTAGGGATTGGAATATGATATTCCAGAAGGCAAAAGATGTTGGTTTACAACCGAGAATCAACTACCCAGCAAAACCGAACATCCTTTTTCAGGGGTAAAGTTAGATTTTCAATGAAACAGGGGACTTTCAGACTTTCTTAATGAGATGGCCTGAGCTGAACATAAAGTTTGATCTCCAAGTACAGGACTCTGGTGAACCATTGAGGGGGTGGAAGAGAGGGACTAACTATGAGGAACTTGATGTTGAACTGCTTGTACTCCTGCATATGATAACTCATATGAACTTTCTCATTTATAAGAACTATTAGAAGGAGTATATATAGACAGGACATAGGAAGGAGTGGAATATAATGGTATAATATAGTAAAAAGATGGAGTCAATGAGTGATAAAGGAGAGTACTGGGAGAAAGGAAATGGAGATGAAGAAGAAGCTGAGAGATTTCACATAAGAGTTAAAAAAAAGCTTTTTCAAT